>NC_137542.1:54168127-54654477 GCF_963082525.1 Nesoenas mayeri | reverse complement strand
ACATAGGTGCGTTCTTAATATATATTAATTCTCCATATACATTAGAAATACTAGTAGACTAGTTTGGGCTTTTTGCCGGGGCTGGCTCAAGTAGCTGCAGAAGGTCCCAGCTTTCACTTGCTTCAGACGCATCATACCGAGCACCGTTAGACTCCTGGAACTGGACTTCTGGTTGTATTTACTTTTTAATTTATGTGACTTCTGCCAACTGTTCGTGTTTCTCTCTGTTGTGTTTTCTTCTATAGCACTACTGAAGGTTTCTCAGATTTGGGACTAACGAAAATTCTACAGAGAGCATTTTCAATGTAACAGTGTCTGGCCCTGATGCTGATGATTTTTGTGCTGTGGAATATAGGAGGCAGAGTGCTGGTGGATAAAAATGCTACCAAGTAAAAAGCTGACGAGTTGATATTAGTCAATGTCAAATACCCTTTAATATTAGTTTTTTATAAGGTAAGGACTGATTTCTATTAGAACTGAAACAAGTCATTTAAAAGCCATGTTTACGGAAGCTAATAGCTCTGAACTTGTTCTGGTTTTCCTTAAAAATAGGGGACGCCATTTCAGTTTAGGCAGAACTGTAGGAGATCACGTACGGACGGGTACAAAGCTTCTTGACGCTTGCTCATCTCCATGCTCTCTCTGTGCATACATACGCTGTCACTCCTCCAGATTCATCTGTTTGTTTCCAGGCGGGGTGGAAAGTGATTGAAAAACAATACAGTTGTAGTGAACAATAAAAGAATGTGGTCTTTGCTATGTAGAAGATGCACAGTCTGTGAATGGAAGGAAGACTACTGGCCTAAATGCAATGTTGGTGGATGGATGAATGAGTTTGCCAGACAAACTGGAGGACATTTTAACAAACATGTAAGGCATTCTCACAAGCCCACCTGCACATTTGGAAAGACTCTGTGCAGATGAGATTACAAAGCAGCCAAACGGCATTGCCACTTCTGTGGGTTGACACGATTAGGAAAGCCTTGCTCTGTCACTGTCGCACAGCGCTCGCCACCTGGGCGCTGCGAAGGGCATCCACAGTGGGGCAACACACAGACCTCCCTGACACACCAGTAACAGCCCCACATCCCACCAGAGTGGGGATATTTCTAAAGAAACAAGAGCTCCACTTGATGCAGAGCACCCCTGAGGAAAGGGCTGCTGCAAGGCATGGCCGCCTTTGGCCAGGAGAACCGAAGCAGAGAGGCTTGTGCCTCTGCTCCTCCGTGGACCTGAGCCTCGTCCCATCTCCTGCCCCCACTCCTCCGCAGCCCACGGCGTGTGCAGCCCGTGCCTTGAGTCCCGTCGCCCAGGAACGTGGCAGGGCTGTGGCACTACCAGCCTGCAGGCTCTGTACCCACTTTCAAGGCTTCTGGGTGGAGGAGATGGTAGGGCCCAGCGGACATGTGAGGAAGCTTTGAGTGCAGCACCAGCAAAAGGGAGAGAAAGCAGCACGGGTGGGGACAGCAACACCAACTGCATTGTCAGTAATCCTGAGACTTTTTCTGCATATTTTGTGCCTTTCTGTTCTTTTATTGCATAGTAACTAGATGTAAGGGCCCAGGATCTCTTGGGAAGTAGGCTGAGCCCCAGCTGCCAGCCCGGCCATGGTTTAGCAGCCCTTGCAGCACCCTCCCATCATCACTGATGGGGGGGTGGCTTCTTGTGGGGCTGGGAGGGGTCCTCAGCGCAGCCGGCCCTCCTCTTCGGGGCTCGCCGGGGCCTCCCATGGGAAAGTTGAGTGCCCCGGCTGGAAGTGGAGGGCCCAAGCAGTGGAGGGTCCTCCTGCAGCTCTTCTCGCTCCCCGTGGGTTGGATGGGGAGCGTTGCGGGGGCTGTCAGTTCTCCTCCGAAGAGCTGGGCTGGAGGCAGGAGGCTCCCCGTGGGAGGCAGCAGGGCCCGGAGCAGGATCAGGCCTGCTCTCCCGCTCTCCAGCAGCACGGGTGTCCTCCAGGCCCAGCTGACGTCGGACCTCCCCGCTGCACTGGCGCACGACGGTGTCGATGAGCTGCTGGACAAAGCTCCTCGTGCGCCCGCCCAGGGAGGTCTGCAGCACCCGCACCAGAGACTCTTGGATGAGGCCGAAGCGGCGCAGGCTGGACAGGATGAGTCTCTCTGCTGCTGCTGCCTCCTGGGCATCCTCCAAGAGCTGCCCCAGCTCCTGGCACAGCCAGGGCAGCAGGGGCTGGAGGACAGCGGGGTGGACACGAAAGATGGACGCCCAGGTGGAGGCATGGAAGCCGCCCACGGGAGCCCTGGGCAGCGGCCCCGCGGCCGGTGGCCGGGCCGCTGCAGGCTGATGGAGGCCGTGGGCGGCTGGCTGTCCGGGAGCCCCTGCTGTCACGCGGACGACGACCGATCGTATACGTGGTGGGATGACCCGCTCCTCATAGTCGTCGTCCGCCCGCACCGAGTGCAAGATGGAGGTCACCCTCCTCTTGCAGAGGGGGCACTCGGGCTTGGTCTCAGCCCACCGCACGATGCACGGGTAACAGAACTGGTGGAGGCACGGCAGGACGTAGCTGGCCTCCTCCCAGCTGTCCAGGCAGATTGGACAGCGGGTGTCCAGCTCCGCGGCCATGCTCTCCACGTGCGGCGGTGGGCTGTGGGGAGCTGGGGGTGTCACGCTGCTCCCTCTCGCTGGCGCTGCAGCAGCGGGTGTCACGCTGGAAAAGGAAGAGAGGCCACAGTCCATCGCTGGTCCGGGCAGGGCTGGGAGCAACGCCCAGGCCCCTCAAGAAGGAGAGCCTCCCGGCTCCCCAGGGGGAGCTTTCCCCTCTCAGCTCACCTCTGCTGCTGCGAACGCTCCGCCTGGGTGTCCCGGCTGCCCGAACGAGCCAGGGCCGGGCAAAAACCTCCGATGGCTCTGGGGTCGCGCACTGAGAGTTGCACTGAAGAACTCCCCGAACTCGACCTCAGCACCACGAACCGCCTCGCAGAACACTCCAACCTCGCGTCCTCGCTCAGCTGGCGTGCGGGCAAAAACCGACGGGGTCAGGCTCGGCGCCTGGATACAAGCAGCCAGGGATGCGTGGTCACAATCCATCTCTCGGTGATGTCACCGTCCATCGCTCAGGGACATCACCGTCCTTCTCTCGGCCAAATCACCATGGGCCATCATCTCCCACAGTGCTCAAATGCATACGTGGTGTCACTGCAAGGCCACTGTTCATTCCATGCACCATCTCTTGCATTCAGCTCAACAACTGTGTTTCACTCCAGTCACCGACCCCTCGCCCATGTCTCCCTGGGGTCCCGTCAGGTCACTACAGCCATGGCTGACGTCTCCAAGCACATGCGACCGGAGGGTTCACTCAACAACGCCTCCTGCCTCCCTGGGAGGCTGCAGCACACAGTTCCACGGGCTCTCCCCGCACCCCAGCACTGCCGGCCATCCCTCTGCGCTCCCCTTCTTCCCCCCACAGAGGGTCACAGGCAGCCCCTGGCTGACTCTCAGGGATCCTGTTCTACCCAGGGGGGATCAAAGCCCATGGCAGCCTCCAGCCCTGAGCCCTGGGTGTCCATTTGCTGAGGGCGGCTGCACCACACACGCCCTGTGGGGACATCGCAGGACACGCTCCCTTCTCCAGAAGGGTCTTTGTGTTGGGTTTCTGATGCCCCTTGGGCCGGGCTGGTCTGAATGTGGCCCAGACTCCCCTGATCAGAGTCTGAAGGGTGATGGTGGACACAGCACCAAACACCCCAGCATCTCTGGCTGCTGTGAGCCATTGGAGCAGCTTTGGGAAGAAGCTGAAGCCTGTTCTCAGTTAAACCTCAGCTTGATTTGGGAGCTCATGGGTGGGAACTCTTGACTCTACCATTCTTAGTTTCGATGTTGTTACTCTATTTTTCATCAATCCAGAAGGAGATAAGTTGTCAAACTCACAGCTCCTAGCCAAATGACCAAATAATTATTTATTATTATTTAATATTATTTTTATTATTTGTTTTATGTTTATCCGTAGTTTACTACAATTTCCCAGTCTGTGAAATTAGGTTGACTTTTAGGGAGTACTCTTAGGTAAAAAGTTATTTGTTGGATTTAAAAGATTATTTTAGTTGTCCTGTGGGAAGTTCAAGACATGATTTCCACATTGCAAATTGTTCTGTTAGTCATGGAAGGTGTTTTGGAATAGACATTTTGACTGGCTGGAAATATTTTAATATTATTCTCCTGGCTTTGATCCAATCAAGATAATGTAACAGCAGATAGAAGAGACATGCAAAGAGAGAAGGAAATAGGTTGGTTTCATTTCAAGCTATTAAATATTTGGCTTTATGCCAAGGAACTTCTGAATTTTGAATAGTCTGAATTTTGGATAGTCCACTGTATTTTATCTCCACTAAAAGAGTCAAAGGGAGAATTATTTCTTTTTTCCCAACAGAATTGTTTTTAGACAATCGAGTTAAAAATAATTAAAATGTGTTATTTTTTCTTTCCCCTTCTCTAATGAAGAAAGTTGGTTGGGGAGTAGCCAGACAAGTCCTGGGTACTCTGATTTCCCAGCTAACATGGCTCGGCAGGCAATGATCTCTGAGATGTTCAAAGCCAAATGTTATCCACTGTTTGTACTTCTGCCTCCTACTTTTTGCTGCATGGAAGAGAAAGCTAATGTGTACGTATCACACTGCAGCAGTCTTAAACAGATCAGGCTTGCTTTGGGGCTTTCATGCAAATTCTTCCATTATATTTGTACGGAAGTGTGGGTTTGCATTACAGCACTACAATCTTTGAGATGTAAGTTCGGTGCTTGAATAAATTAAAATTCTTTAAACACAACTTGTTCATAACTGTGAAGTTTCACTTTGCACCCAGACCATGAAGAACTGCGAGCTGTACATGATTAGGATGCAGCAATAGGAACTATGAATCATTTGCTCCAGTTTTATGAGTCCTTGAAGATTATAGATGTGAGGCTTTTGTTGGCTATGATGTGCTTTATATAGTTTCTGGGTCTGTTGCAAACTGTGCATATGATCGAAGTACCCATGAAAAGGCGTGCTTTGAGATCAGGCCAACTTTTCTTAAAGAGAAAGACCTACATTTTAAATACCTTAAAGCATGCAGTGGGATACCTGCGAAAGGAATCTATTCAGATCTGTGAAGGAGATCCCATGCAAAGGGACAAATTCTCCTTGGAAGCACTTGTCTCTTTTCCCTGACCGGGACATTGTGCCTTAAGTGTCATTGAATAGCTGAGATGTTGCACATGGTTGCCAGTTATTTTCAATCAGCTCATTAGCAGGAGGTGCCAATTGTCAATAACTATTAAATGCAGACAATTGCTGCAGAACCATTGCTGCCTCATGGAGGACCTCATGCTACAGGTCAGGGAAGTCCTTGTGAACATTCTGTGACCTGCCTCTGGCATATGGAGACTATGATGATTTGTGGATCTTTGCTGTAGATTTTCCTATTAACTTACGTTGCTACTGACTTTTGAAAGCTAAATAAAAAACAGTGGTATTTCTGTTTGCATGGTAGTTAATCATTACTAAGCATAAAAGAAAGCAAGTTGAGGTAAATAGAGGAACCTTTTGAAAGATATCAGTGACTAAGAGGAAAAGCTATACAAAAATAATATCAATTGTAGGGGCTTTAAATTAAAAATTACCTGCATTTGATGTCTGAACAGGGAATACAGCAAAAAGTGGGACCCAGTGTTTTCTTTCCTCATTAATTATGTGGACACAAGTAATTTTTCTCTTTTCAGTTCCAAAAGTATATGATCTCATAGGTTTTGACAACTTTACCACAAGCTGGTGAATGTGTCTTGCTGATGAAAATATATGCAGTACCAGCCACGACAGAGTTCATTGCAGAGATTAATTCCAGAAAGTGACTATCAAGTTGATATTATTAAATATTTTTATGATTGCTGGAAGTATACTTTGAAAACCTTATCAGCTTTAACCATTTGATTTTGACTTTATCTGCAAAACCAGATGGTTTGTTCAGGTAGTCAAATAGAACAATTGTTTGAGAATTGTCATTTTGCAAACTTGTTAAATGTGAAAATGTTTTTTCTTCAGGGCTGGCTGCAGCAGCAGTGAGGAACTGAAACTGTATGCCAGTCGTGATGTTGTGCTGATGGGAAGCTGAATTCTTGCAGCTTCCTGGTTCCCATTCAGAGCAATATGGAATGTTTCCTCACCTTTCACTAATGACACTGGCATGACCATTTTCAGTTAGAAATGAAGATCTGGTTTAGAGTCTACTGCTGACGGAGGAGAGACTTCCATTATCTTCTCTTTAAGGACCATCACATTTTGAGTTAAGCCAACAGAATTCATTTTGTATAGCTCAAACGGAGGCGACTCATACTCTAGGCACGAAATGCCGTTTGGTGAACCAGCACTAAGCACATGCATGATGACTATACGTAGAGAAGCACTGAGCTACCACAGTTATGAACTCAATATAAGAACTCCTGTAGACTAGGACAGAAAAACGTAAGGATTATCAGATGCACTGTGCTTATCATTTGCATAGGAACTGCAACTTAATAGAACTATGGAAAAAAAATGCATTTACCATATAGTTATTAGGTGGGTTGTATTTGAGACAGTTTTTCATTTGTATACTGCCTATTACTTCATTTATTTCTAGCTATATTTTAATGTACTACTGAAACCCTGTATGATGTGTGTAATATTAGAGGGGAGGTGTTTTTAGGAAAAGGATAAAGCTAGTTACATATTTTCAGTACTTCTGAGTACTCTGTGCTAGGTAGAGCTGGAGGAAACACAAAGTGCCCATTCTGCTCTGATCAAGGGTGTCATGTTGTCTTTCTCTCTATTTTTTTTTTCCATGTAGTTATCCCAAGGGTAGTAAAGACAGTAGTAGACAGTTGGCAACCATCAAAGAAATAATGAAGCATTTAATTTAGAGGCTGTAGAACTGTTCAGAGTATCTCCTCAAGACTAAGAATAGAACAGAGAATTTAAATGACAGTGCAGTGTTGAATTCTTGTGTTATTTCTACAGTGTGAAGCCTTTTTTTCCTGGTTTAGGAAGATCCCATGATTATTTTGAATAGGCAGCTGGAAAACAGTTATGTATGTACTCAAGAAGATGTTATTTAGGGACAAGGAAGAATAAAGGCCTCAGAAATCACAAAGACATTATTTCTCTGTCATTATTTTGGGTCACTGAAGGTTACACCTGAAAAGGATAATCTCAGATAGGTATTTCTAGGTTCGCATATGGAGAAGTAGGACAAGAGATTATTTAACAGATCAACACAAAATTTGTTGATTAGAGTAGCTTGTGCCAAATACTCAGTTTATTTGGCAATAAATTGCTTTTTATCTAGCTTAATCTCTCTACTAAAATTATTCTAACTAATCCATACTAAACAAAACAAAACAAAACAAATGCTTCTTTTTGGATTAAAGCATGAAAACTGATTAAAAATAGAATCTCTTCACAAACTATGGAGTCCAGAGAGCAGGTAACCAGAAGAGACTGCTACCTGCTAAATGCCAGTACTTCTTCCGATATCAGAAAGTTCCCTAGGACCTTACGAGGGGCACTCTTATTTCAATAAGATGGGGATTCAGCTAATTAATATGCCAATTCTTTTCAACATTAGTCCCACTACTGTAGGGAAAACAGCAGTGTTAAAAAATGTACATTTGGGCAGAAACAGATTCTTAGATTTAAGAAATAATATATCATTGGATCTATGAGAAGCATTCTAAGAAAAGTAATTTCTCACATAAAATGGCATTGACGTTCACTCTGGAAATGTTTTGCAATGAGGTTGTAGTTAGACTAATTCTTAAGTCTGTGCCAACATATCGTAAAAGACAACAGCCTCAGAAATCTGCCTTTGAAATCTGCCATAATGAGCTCATGTGTTTTTAATATGTTTTATGTTCAAAATTCATGTAAAGTTACTGAAAATACTGTAGAGCTCAGTGACTGCATAACAGAAGCTATATTTTGACATGTACGCAGATAGTTACAAGATGTGAGGCTGTGAAAACCAGGCTAATACAAAATAAAGAAATATTCAGCAAATTTAACAAATAATGTTCTATTGGTTCTGTAAGTGTCCTGTTTTACTTACTTAACAAGGTGTGCTCAAGGCTCTTCCTTGAAACCATTAACCAGACCTTTCCCAAATGTGTCTGAAATAAAAACGTAAGTTCTCTCTTGCTGTGAGCAAGAGATATTAACTTTTGCCATACAGTCTTCCTGAAATGGTAGAAACTGGTGTAGAATAAACTGCCAAAATTTCAAATATAGTGAGTATCTCAGCAGGCTCATCAACATCCCAACTTCCACCAGCTGGTACATTCTTAATGGAAAAGAATTTCAGTGGGATATTTCTGTTATTAGTGCTTTTGTCATGATGAACAAAAAAGTAAATTGCATAGTGGCTCATTATGTAGTTTCATAACACCTGAATGAGGTGTGAGGTCATGTTCTACCATCCTCAACGTCAATACCTGACCTTGCAGGCATACATTTGCTCTCTAAAGATGATTTGGGCCTGCACTACACCAACTACACTGCTGGTTTTAAAACAGCAAATTAAATTATTAATTTATTATGCATTTTTAAATAATCACCCATTACACTGTCTGTCCAAGAAGGCAGCACTTCAGGGTCTCAGATGTTTCAGATAAAGATAGATGATATGTGAATTTTTCTACATCTGTAGTTTAAAAAGTCAGTTTTTGAAGAAGTTTTAATAGAGTTATAGTTGTATGGAAGATTCAGAGAAAAGTTTTATAATTTGCAAGTCTTCAATGCCTTGAAGATGAGACTTGAGCACACAGGCATCTCCATGATGAGTACTCATGCTGAAAGGAGATTTACATCTTGCTGTGGCACGCACAGCTAGAACTGTGATTCTCACTGAATATTTGTTGTGCTGCTTTCATTTTATCTGGACGGGTGTGGATGGGTAGAAAAACAATGTTCCAAAATTAAAAGCTCAGAAGACCTTAAACTGACCTCCTAAGTCCAGAGAATAACAAATCAACATTGAAGGCTTGCCCTCTCAAACTCAGGAAATGCAGTGCCAAATAATCTTGTACAGTGTAGTGAAGCCAAAATATTGAACCTTATTTTAGCTCTGCTCTGACAGATGCACTGAAGCCTTAGGCTCAGGAGCTGCATGTGCTTTTCTGCTCATGAGCAACATCCAGCTAAAGCCTGTAAAAAAAACCCAAAAAAAAACAACAACAAAAAAAGTCCTGCACGTACACAAGTGGAGCTCCCCTTGCTGTAGGGCTGCCGGGTGCAGAGGACACAGGGAATGCAGACTCTCGTACAGCTAGCGCAGGAGGTGGACAGTGCTTTGCTCTTTGGAGTCTGTCTTTCCTCGCTTGGGAAAGGATGTCAGGAATTAGGTACAATGGAATAGAAGTGGCAGCCCAAGGAAGACATGTGCTTTTTTGGTGAAGGTTGACAAGAGATCCAGGCCCCTCTTCTGTTTGCTGTCTACAGCAAGCCTGATCAGTGTCCCATCATTTAAAGTGACTAAGTCTGCATCAGCCGTGAATCCTAAAGCCAGATTATACCCAGCGGAGTAGGAAACAGGAGCTTCCATTAAACCTAGAGACAAAGACCTGTGAGGATGTAATTTCAGTTCCCTTAAGTCAAAGGTCCTTCTTAACTCAGCCCTGAAACTGGGTACCATGGTACAAAGCTATGAGGTTTAAGGCTACACTCAGCACAACTGTAACCACTAGAAATTCCTCTTTGGGACTGAGATACTATGGTGGGAGGCTGTGGCTCTTTTCTGGACAGCAGCAGTGTCCCAAGGGATGGCTGTGATTACCTAAATACACTTTCATCTCTCTCAGATGGAGAGATGACTGAGATGCTGCTGGACCAGGTTTTTCTGCAGAGAACTCCGAGTGCCACCTCTTCAGTTTTCCATTGAGAATAGTTGACTTGTGATAAATTCTTATAGGAAAGTGTTAACTGCAAAACTGTGTTTGTACCAACATAAATGTATGCGTTTAGGGTTGTCATGCGGGAAATACTCCTACTCAAAAAAGGTCCTACATTAGGAACTTTGTATTCTGACAAAGTGCTGGCTGTATGAGGACAAAAGCACGATGGAAATGCCTGGCTACTCCTCTGTAATTTATACAGCCTGCATAATGCTTTTATTGTAACATATTACTTTTCTTCTTACAATAAAAGGGCTAAAAAAAGTTAAGTCAGCAGATAAAATAGAAGTGCTGCAAATGAACTGTTTAGTCTTTTGCCTTGTCAGTTCAAGTAGAATTTTCTGCTCTTCACTTTATAATTGGGTTGCTGTTTATTTAGTTGCAAGGTTGTAATTTTTTCTGTTTGGAGTGAAGAAGAACAGTAATGTTTTGATCTTAGTTTGAAATAGGGAAAATAATATAAATACTCAGAACCTTCTAAGTAATGAAATGGGGATTCTTAAGTAAAAAAAAAAAAAAAAAAAGCAAACATTTAGAAATCAGATGTCAGAAATTAGTTTAGGGTTGCGTATTGCAATTAAAAATCGTCACAATGACATATGACAAATATAATATGGAGAGTTTAAGTACATATTCCATGTAACTGAAATGCTGCAATTACTCCAGGATACTTTGATACTAGAAATTTATCAAGAAGCTTGTCGGACAGAGCAAGAGGAAGGTCTGTATTCCTTTCAGAGGGAAGATGGATGCTAATGTCAGGTGGGATTTTTATCCAGAGACACTTGCAGTCATCAGGCTTGTCAGGATGTTTTTTTTATCTGACTAGCAGGAACTGTGACTAAGAGTGTGTACAGTTACTAACAACATTGTGGTGGCAGAACTAGGTGCTGTCAGTATTATCTTTTATAATACAGATATTTCTTAAGCTGTGGGTGCAGTGGGTGGTGTGTGATCTGTGAAGGATGAGAACAGCTGAAACGGATATGTTTTATTTTTTTTTTTTCAACTGAGACAGAGAGACAACTCCTCCCAGACCTTCCACGCTGTCTCTGTGATGGTTTTCCCTAGCTTTTTGGCACAGCCTTGTCCAGCAGCAGAACCATTTGCACCATGAAGAACTGAAAGGTCTTGACATTATCGTAGTGTCTTATGGATGCAAAAATCACTGCCACTTTGTCTGGGTACAGTACAGAGCCTGTCAAAGGTGGACCCAGATAAGGGGAACTGATGAGAAGCTGAGAGGTCAGCTGTTCCCATCCCCATCTGAAATTCCAGGAATGTTATATCAGAATTACAAGCTTCATATTCTGATGTACCTTGCTTGAGAGGGCAGCAGCTCTAGGGAATATTGCAGAATTTGATAAGTATATGAAAGAATACACTGAATACAGATGGTGTACAGCTTTATCTTTTCATGTTCTTGTGAAAGGATAACTTGCAATGCCGGGAGATTTCAGGCCTAGGGCATTACATAAAATAGTTGACAATGAATGTTAATGCTTGTCTTTTCGACTCTGGTCAGTTGTCCTTAAAGTAACTCCTGCAGACTCCATCTGGCCATCCTTATGTGACATTGAAAAAGTCAGCACCATAAACTTCATCTGACTGGCAATTTATTGTCATTTTTTTTTTTTCCTGTCCAGGTAGGTGGAATAGTAAGAAACTTCCCTTTGCTACCAAGAAACAGGAGAGATTATGATATCAAGTTTAGGTACTTCCTTTTACTCCACTTATTCTACTTTGCAATGATATTATGGAGGGAAGGTTAAACGTATTTTCTCTGCTGAAGTTTCCCTGCATGTGGAAAAATGAAAATATGAAAAATGGTGGGTTTTTATGTCAGGAGGGTTATATTAACAGGCCTTTCATGTGTGAAATGTGAACATATTTGGTTTTGTTCTTGTTGCTTGTGAGCTTTCAGATGGACAAATATGATAGAGATAGATCTCAACATGCTTATTCCTTCCTTGTAGGAGGGTGGGTTAAATGATCAGTTTGACATTCCCTCCAAGTCTGCCCTTTCTATGATTTTTAGCTTGCATTTAGGTATCTCTACCTAGTCTAAGTGGGAGGGCACTTTATTTATGTTAGGATATTGCTTGGTTGCTTATGATTTTTGGAAATGGAAAGGCAGCTATATACCATAACGTGTATTACTGCATATCTCTGAGAAAGCGTCCATCATGCTTCCGTTTACAAGCTCAAGAGCTGACTGTGAGCTGAAAAGGTGAAAAGCCGTGCACTGAAGAAGCTTGTGCAGGACATACAAGGAGTTAAGCACACATGCTGGTAAATCCATGCTGGCTACTTGTGGAAACACTGGTAGACTTTTAAGAGCTCAGATTTTTTTATAAAGCCTCAACTTCGCTATCATAACCAAAAAAAAAAAAAAAAACCCACCCAAAAAACCACAAAAAAACACAAGGATTTTTGAGAAAGAGCAATCTTTTTAGCATTTTATAGTGAATGAGGTACTTTCAAATTTAGATATGCCCATATATATCAATCTCAGCTCTGTTATGTGGCTCTTGATGTGACTGCTTGCTATAGATGGAAAACCAGGATAACTAGCTTCCTAGCTGTTCCCTTTGTATCCCAACAAAGAATGGAGTGATGGCAAAGATAAATTGTCAGAAACTACGTGTGTTCAGGAAATCATAGTAGCTACCATTGCTTCTTGAGAGCCAGTATAGTCAGTTGCAGCTCAGAGGAACCAAAATATTGGTGATTACTTGACTAATGAGACCCATTCAGTTTGTTCTTTAGGGCCTTGATAGTAATTATATTATGTTATATTCAATCCAATCTACCATTACATTTTCAGTTAAACTCTGTAATAAAATATGCCCACATTCTCTGGTAGAAAATAACTCCCTTTATTATCTTTTTTAAGGAAATGATTTCTCAACATTTTTGCAGTCCACCTGGAGTAGAACCACATAATTTTCTGAAGGTACTCACTGACCTTAGGTTTTATTTTTATCAATGATTCCTACCACAGCTATATTGGAATTGACATCTCTGTTTGTCAGAAAGTTGGCAGGACTATAAGATATGCAGGCAAATATGTGTGTTGTAATATGTATGAAAAATGTTAAATCTCTGGTAAACCAACATACATTCAGATGTATATGAATAGGTTTGGAAAAGCCCAGAATGCTCTGGTGTGCCCTGTGCACCATACTCCTTTTATTACATTGTAGACTGACACTTACTTGTTTGAAACTGGACTGTAGACTTGCATACACTTAAAATATGCATTACAAAGTTTTGCCTTGACCCTGTTTTATTCATCTATGTTAAGAGTTCATTTCAATGACAAAGTGTAATTCCATGAAAAGAGTGTTCAACTCCATGGAAGGCAAAATCTCTTCATCGAATGTGCTCAGTTCAAAAGAATGAAAAAAAAACAAACCAAGTGATAACAAAAACAAAACCCTAATTATAAGCCTTGCAAAGACAACTTGGCTAAATTGAATTTGTTCTTCCCCAGTGTATTCACAGAAGGACCAGCTGGCTCGTGGCTCTTCAGAATTTAATTTGCTGCACCTAGCATGACAGGAGATTCTCCCTGTGGGCAATTTGACTTCCCCAACTCTACAAGCAGAACCTTATTTCTCTACTAGAATTAAGCACAAGTACTTTTCAGTTCACAGTCTGGATGACAGGCCATTCCTCTCCTCTGAATGACAAGTTTCACCATGGTTTCACAGGTAGCAGGAGACAGAGCAAAGCTTCCTAGTGCTGGATAAAAACGATGAGTGCAAAAGCTAGAGACAAACACAAATCAGTATTGGACACACAGGGAGCAGAGGTTAGCTGCTCATTGTGGGGCTATTCCTACAGCCAATATCAGTGTGCTTTTATAGGCAATCACTTGCTTTGCCCATGCCTAAAGCTGTTTTAAACAAAGTCAATGGAGATTCAGCTTAGTGCTTGCCCATGACCTATATACCAAAGCTTAGAATTTTGTGTGATGCTCCAAACCTATCCGTCCTGGTCTGAGACATGACTGTCTTGCTAACTCCTCTGGGAAGTGCAATTTGCAGGACTCCAGCTACAGGGAAAAAAAAAAAAAAGAGTTTATATGTAATTGTTTAATTAATAGTTGGAAGACTCCAAGCCCACAATTTGTGATCCTTTCCTTCTTCTTACTTTGTATGAAGGAGACATTTGACAGTCCATGACAATGTGTCTGGCACTGTCATGATTTATCACCAGCTAGCAATCAAAATCATGATAGTTGCTCGCTCCCTCTTTCCCACTCCCAGGTAGGAGGGAGAATCAAAAGAAAAAGAAGAAACTCATGCATTGAGAAAAAAAAAACTTAATAAAATAATAAAAAAATATTAATACTGCTGCTAATACGTATAAAATAAAAATATAACATAAGTGATACACAGTGCAATTCTTCATGAGCTCTGTCTGAGCTGAGCAGCCAGTCCTGGGAAGAGAGGGGACACCCTGGCCCCGGCCAGCTGATCCCAGGGAGAGAGTGAAAAGGCCAAAAGGGCAGAAAGGTGCAAAGGCCAACTGCAAAATACAAGAACGGCAAAAGGCCGAACTAAAGGAACTCCCGAACAGAACTCAACTGAAACTGAGCAGAACAGGGATGGATCTCACCATCCGGAAAACCCAGCTCCCATTAAATATTAAGTATGATGCTAATGACATGCAATGCTCTTGTTGATCAGCCTGGCTGTTAGTCAACATCTGTCCCATCTATGCCCCCCTTCCTTGCTGCCACACACCTGAAGATAGAGAGCCCAGAAAGACCTCGGTCTCCTAGACAGCAGCTAGCATTCCAACTCAAAAACACTGGAAAGTTACTTGAAAAAAACATTAATTCTATCACAGGATGCTGTCTTATTATTCTCAAACTAAATCCAAATTATGACTGTGCTAGTTATGAAAAAGAAGAGTTTCTAACTGCACGGAGAAAATTAACTTAGTTTCGCTAAACCAGCATGGGTACTTAAGTAGCCAAACAGTAATTAGGAGGTCTGTTTCTGATTCAACATGTGAAGCTGACAGTGACACAAGGCCAGTACTAACAGTTCAGATATCATCAGTAACCCTGGCCAGCTTATCCAGGTATAAAGTGTAAGGTCGCCCAAGTGAGAGAACTTCTGTCTTCAGCAACACTAACTAACAAGAAACACAAGACAGGGAGAATTCAGTCACACTGACCCCTGGGCCTCACTAAGCACAGATTTCAAGTAAGACAGAAGCTATCCTTGGGGACCATGTTTCAAAGGTATGTTTGGCATATGTGGCAAGGGAGTGAAGGGTACCCAGTCCAGGTACCCAGCCTACCCAGGCTTTAACACGAGGCCTTCAACAAATTCAAGCTGCAAATAATGAGATTCGTTATAGAGAAGTTGTGCAGTAACCTGCACCACAGGCACCTTGGTCATGTGAAAGGGCGATCTGCTGGCAGTGATCCCTTCTTAGCAAGCATCTGTGACCATGAAAGCCCATAGTCACTTCTCTTCCTGCTGTGTTGTACGGACCTGTTCTCTAGTGTGGTAGCCTTTCTCCCACCACTAACAGTGATGCATGAGAGAGTCTTCGAATCTTGTGCCTTGTGACAGGATTTGATTTGCATCTGTTGAACTCTGATGACTGATGTCTGAAATCCTTCTCTGGCCAGTATTGGATCTGTTTGAGCACAGCAAAAACGCTCAGCATTCTGCTGCAAAATCCAAGCCCACTCTTTGCTCTCAAAGACAACTGCCAGAGCTCTTGTTAAATGGACCGTAGTTAGTCAATATTAAGTTGTTGGTTATGCTCAATGCAACACACAAGTGATCAAATGTTCTTGATGACTATAGTTTCACTGGATGTAGGAATTAACACAATTTTGTGAATAGGTACCTTTTGCTTTTATGACTGGTTAGCATTATTACACATATGTGAAATATAGGTGAACTAATTAAATTTATTTATTTATTTATTTATTTTAAACTGACAAGGCAATAGCAGAACAGAACAGTGATCTACTTGGCCTAGTATCCTAGCTCTTGAAGTGGTCAGTAGCAGGCGGTTAGGGAAACCGGTGAGAAACTGGATAAGTTGTAAATTATTCTTCCTCTTGTGACTCTCTCAGGGTCCAGCAAACAATATTTTAAAAAATTTCTGGAGATTGTATCTGTTCTGTTACGTTTGTGTACTACTTAGCTCCCGAAGTCAATACACATATTTTTCTAATCTAGAATTGGTTTGCACCATTATCATCAGTGACATGTCATGGCAATGAAATAATTAATAATAATACTACATTAATAAATTATGTATTACTTGAAATTTCTTCCAAGATCTCATTTTGTTTTAAACCTACTACTCCATAATTTCATAGTGAGAAACTGCTTTTCACAGCTAATTGTCAGTGACATTTGCAGTTCAACAGCTAGACCATAACAACTCAGTAATTTCTTTTTTTATGAAGAGCCCCTCACTACTTAGCCTTTGTATGGACATTATTCTTAAGCTGCCAGGTGCACATCACTTGTCACCCACTGAAAGCATTGCTTTTCTGCTAAGCATCAACAACAACAACAAAAGTGTTCTGGTTTTGTTAAAAACAAGATCAGTTTATCTTTTAGTGAATTTTTCTGTCAGTTAAGTTCTTCTTAGTAACTGCACTTTTGTGAATTTGGCTACGTGTTTTGGTAAACATAGTGATGGAATGCAAGATCGCTGGTAAGAATACACCTCCTGTAAACAAGGAGGAGCAAACTGAACAGGTGACTAAAACTGACCAACTAATAATTCCATCCCGTCCACATCATAACACCATATAAAAGCGGGCGATCACAAAGGTCTTACTCTGTTCGACTATGGTCGGCATCTGGGGAGGACCTTGCAAGAGGTCTCTGAAACCTGAGGCCTAGTGACAGACCCTCCATCCCTGAATCCAGTTCCAGATTGCTGGAGAGTCTAGCCCAGGACTTTCAGATGCCTGCCCTGCAGCTGCTGGAGCAGTGCTGAGCTGTGCCATGGAATTCAAGACTGGTTTTGTATATTTTGTATTGTCTTCTCTATTTTATTAGTAGCATTAGTAATACATTTTTAACTTTTTCTAACTTGCAGGTCGTCTGACTCTTTGCCTCTCTTTGCACTTCTATTGACTTTCCTTAGTGGGGAGTGGGGGCAGTGGTGGGGGGAGAAGGGGAGTGGGTTAACAATGCATCTGCCACAGTTTGTTGTCACCCTGCAATTAAACAGTGAACAAAAGGAAAAAAAAAGAAAAAAAGAAAAAAGAAAAAAAAAGGAAAAAAGCCAAACCAAACCAAAACCAAACCAACCAAACAAACAAAAAACAAACAAACAAACAAACAAAAAAAAACCAAAGAAAAAAAAAGCAAAAAAAAAAAAGCAAAAGAAAAAGAATTTTAAAAAGTGCACTCATGACCTCAGGGAAAGTTGGAAGTGTCAGCTAACCAGAGATAAAACCACTATCAACACTGGGATATTGGCATTTTAAGAAGCTCACTGGGTTGAAAGCCTGCTAGGTTTATGATGCTGACCTCGGCAAGTTTACCTTGCTGTCAGGGTACCTATCATTCCAAGATAAAAGCAATGTATAATTTGTACTGGTTAACAGGAAAGGAGAATAAACATGTGGCCTCATCAGCCAGCATCAGAAGCCCTCAGACATAAGCACAAGCAGGATTTGAGCTGAATTTTGAAGATTTCACATCCTCCTAGGTGAATGGTTCTTCACAGTAATAATGAGACAACCTTTGGCTGCTCATCATGTAAATTTGACTGAGCAGCAGCAATGCAGGAGGATGTGGGTTGGAAGGAAACAGGAGACCTCTCATTGTCATGCTGAATGACTTTGAAATCTTATGATTTTAGTTAGTTTGTTGGAATCATACAAGCAAAATTCAAAGAGTGAGTGTACACTATTATTTTAAAAAGAACATTAGAAGCATTATAATGTATGAGGTTAATGATTCAGCTTTCAGTCAAATTGAAATAATTTTTTATAAGAAGGTGATTGCCAGTTCTCCTGACTGACCTTTTGAGCTATTAACAATAATCTTTATCTGGCTGGGACCCTCATCACCTTTCCCAGGGAAGAAGAGAGAAAGGAGGTGGAGAGCTCCAGGAATAGCAGGACATGATAACAGCTCTATCGCTGCATTACATGTAAGTGAGTCACGTAACAATATCAGCCTGAGCAGTTTTGCTACTTTACTTTATGCCACAGTTGGAGATTTGGACTACCTGACAGCTTCTTCTCTGGTGCAACTTCACTGGGACACTCAGCTCAAGTGACCCAGCTTGACCATATCTGCTTAGAGGAGAGTTACTTGTAGATCAGAGAAATGAGTGCATCTACATCACACAGATGAAATCAATTAGTGCTACAAAAGGAATAATCTGAATAACCTTTATGTATCGGTACAATGGTCAGGGCAGTGGTGCAGGCTAAGCTGAGTGCCAGCTTCATTCAACAGTGGTCAAACCCACAGTTTTGAAAATCATATATCTGCATTTTTGAAATTGCAGATATGAATGTGGTTATTTTATCTCTTTCTATCTGAATGCACAGCTAACTGAAGAATAATAACTCATTTTCCTTAAATATCAGATATCTTTTCTTAAAGAATATATTTCTTTAATGTTGCATAGATCTCATATCCTCTCATACTTGTAGAATACTTGTTATAACTGTGCTTGTGCATGTGTGGCTGGAAGTGCATTTACATCTTCCGAGGAGATTAATGCATCTTCCATGCAATGAGAAAGAACACTTTCTAAGGGACAGGGCACTATTTAGTGTATGCATTATTTTCAGTTAGAATTTACACCTGGAGCTCAGCAGCTGGAATCTTCAGATCGTAATAATGGTTTTCTTCTGATGATGAATAATACTGTCATTCTTTTTTGTAGCATCTTCACTTTTTTCTAATTTTGGTCAAAAATGTTTTCACTGTTTACAGGAGTCTAAAGTTCACTTAGCTATTGAAATTCATTACCGTATTTTATAAATTGCTGTTGTTGGTCATTTGGCTTATAAATTCTTCAGGACATATAACTGCTTACTTATGAAAATGTCCATTTCTGACATCTAATTCCAGTTTATCAGCCAAACCAGTGAACTGATGGCCCTGGTCAGCACAGAAGGATGATAAAACCCAGCTTTGAAGTATATAATCCTCTTATTAGTTATATAAGACAGGCTAGCAGGAAATTTCCCAAATGAGGTCTTAAACTGTGTTGTTCTCCACTCATTCAAAACCATCCTAGAATCTCAGTAATGACATTTCAAGCCTACCCTTGGGAGGAAAGGAATTATTGTAATTTTTGGCATATTTTATTAATCACAACTAATCTCACCCTTTCTGCTCCCTCTCATTTTAAAGTCAATTTTATATATGTATATATATATATATATATTTTTTTTTTTTTTTCTGCAAAGTCTATCAGTAATCACTTTTCAATAATTTTCAAACAATTCAGTGCCTTGCAGGTTAGTTTCTTTTCTTCTCCTGAACACTGTTTTCAGGTGCAAGACCGGCTAACAAAGCATTAGGAATATATCCACCAGCAGCTTTGTGCCTTCCTTAATTTTTTTCAACTTACTTCAAAGCCAGTAGCTCTATTGCAGTGTACTGAGTGTGCTCTTAGTTTACAGAAAACTGTTTGATTAAGAGGTTAGGGAGCTTCGTTCTCTCATTTAATGTTTTAAAACTGCAACGTATTTTAATTTACAGGAAGGGCCGTGCTGATTTAGCTGATAACAGTTTCTATTAATTCCACATGCTGTACCACTTAAAAGCTGGATGTGCAAATTAAAATTTTTGTTCTGGATGAATGGAAGATAGGGGAGGTTATAAGCCCCAAATGCTTCCTTGAAGCGGGGCTCTATTTGAACAGAAAGAGCTTCTAAACATTATACTCTGGGTGTCTGTGTGTGTTATGTCTCAATCAATCCTTATCAAATGTGCCCAGGTTACAATAAACAAGGTTTTTATTTCCTTAGCTGCCAACCTTGACAAGCTGATGCGGCCTGTCAGAGTCAGACTGGGATCTTTCCATCACACGTTACATGACCAGTAAGAACGATTCTGCCGGCCAAAATCTGTCCTCAGCTGCACTCCTGCAATCCTGTTACCTCTGTAGTGTGTCCTCAGTGACACCAGAGAAAATCCCTGAGCAAAGAAGTTCTTCAGCTCTGGGGATGACAAGGGAAGGGTGTTGGAGGCAGCGAAGAGATCTCAGGAGGCAACTGGTACCTTTTCCCCCTGCAAAACTTGCTGTTTGTTTTTGTGAAAGATGCATTTTTATTGAAAAAGATAAAATCATAGACCTTTCCTATCTTGCATTGTAACTGATTAATGTTTAGTGAACCATTTTGAAGAAGATAAACAAGAATGGCCAGAATACAAGTTCATCCCTTGGTTTCTCCCTTTGAGCAATCTTCTTCTGTTTTCATTGTGTTAGTAAATGAAAAACTACTTTTAGAAAAAAAGAAAAATAATAACATTTTAAGGGCAGGTTTGCAATGTTCTTTTTACCTTCTGGTATGCAACATACATTTCCCAATTAGTTCCATCTATATAAACAAATAACTTTTATAGTAACAGCTTTGCGTCCTGTATTTTTTTTTTTGACAAGTGCTGGTTATCTAGCACTTTCAACACATTCATTTACTCCCTTTATACCCATGTATAAATGGATATATTGCTTATTTTTAGGCTCCTATGGAATATTTTGAGTGAAAACATTGATATAAGTAGCAGATTATGAACATGTTACTAGGACAAAAGGGGACTGGTGAAATTTCTCAATTATTTGTTCCAGGATTGACTGGATCTAGTACCTTAATTGTTGAACAAGTTGGCACATGCTATTAAAATTTGCAGGTGATACACTGTTGGCAGGAATTGTCAATTCATGGAAAGATTTGAATGGCATGTGCTCTTGAGAAGAAATTTAGAGATATTGTGCATTTAAGTACTAATCAAAGCTTTTGCCATTAAGAGTGGAGATTGAAAATGGTTGAGAAAGAAACATGAAGTTTAATATTGATCCTATTATGGTCATCAGGATAATATAGATCCGTAAAACATGTCTGTGTTTCCAGCAAATAAATCAGCCATGGTGTTTCAAGCAGAGATCAGTAGATATTTGTGTGTATCTCTTTAGAAAGAGCTGGTGAAATCTCATGCAGTTCTGATCACCAAGGTATAAGGAAAATTAATTCAAAATGCCACATGAACAGAGAAGAACTTCCAGGACAATGAGGGGGAGATTGAGCTTACCTTCACGTAGGCAAAAGAAGAAGCAAACTGAAAAATGTTATCAACAAACTCAACAGGAGGATAAATAGTGGGGAAGGAATGGACTTTGAAAGAGAATGCTGAAATCATTGATAGGCCATGAATAAACTTCAAAGATTTGTGACTGGCCATGTCTGGAATGTCTTCTAGTGGAATGATAGACTGAACCTGTACTCTTTGTGAATGGAAAGATGTTAAGCAGTTGCCTGAAAATGGAAGAGCTAAGTGAAACAGAAGTCCTTTCAATCAAACATCCTTATGATATTATTGGCCTCTGTATATTTACCTGAACAGTCCTGCTACTGAATGTAAACATAAAACAAGGTTAAGACCTGCTGCCTACACCTTTGCACAGTGATTCCTATTCATCCTCAAATATCACTTCAGAGCTTAAAGGTGGCTTCTAGTTTCTTGATAACATTCCAGTGCTTGCACTTCAACAACCTTGTGATGACCTTGGATTCTGAAAGCCTGTGTGAGAAAGGCGAAATCAATAGAAAGGTTTTGTTGTTCACAGTTTTTTGTTTGTTTGGGGTTTTATGTTTGTTTGTTTTTCTCTTGTCTGTCCATGTTCTACTTCCACTGTTTAAAGTTTGTTTAGAGGAAGACTGCATTAAATGGCTTTGGATTCAGTGGTATGCTCACATAAGAGAATTTGAGTAGAAATTTAAATATAAAATAGCAAAGCATACTTAAAGTTTCATTGTATTTTAGTTCCAGAAAAGTAGCACATCTGCTCCTCTGTTGCAGAGGATTTGCATGACTGAATATAGCTAAAGTTATTTCCTTCAAGCTTATTTGGCGCAGGTTCATTTAAAGCGAAGGAGCTCTCTTAACTTCCTGCCTTTCGGCTGGCGGCAGTGTCCATTGCTTGTGCTACCTTGCATTCTCAAATAGTCTAACCTGAATGAAGAAATATGGCCAGCAGAAAATACTCTGGAAAACAAAACAACACATGGCCTCCACCTGAAAGAAATCCAAAGAGACCACCCCTTAGTCTGTCTTTGTATTTTCACGTAGTCACGTCTACATGCCACTGTGCAGTATTCAAGATATTATACTAAAGGCGTCTGTCCACTTTAACAGGGCTTTGAACAGCAACAGCTGTATTTGCAGCATGTCTTCCTTGCTTCCCCTTATTATCTATGATCCAGAAGTATAAACAGATTTTTCTTTGGCAAAGTCAGGACTTCTGCAAATCATAGAGATTCATGATATTACTGGTGGTGACAGTTCTTCCTCCTGGCAGAAACTTTGTGAAACAGAAAAAGAATTTCATACTGATGATAGTCAACAATACTCAACATTTTTTGAAAGAGGTTTTTAAAAGATTTCTCCTTTATTTTATGTAGACTATTAATAAAGGTAAAAATCTACTGCTGTCATGTTGTTATACTGCCATAAAAAAAGCCTTATAACACTTGGAGCAAGGGTGCTGATTATTTTATGTAATGACATTCTTGCTGGCTCTGGAATTTAGATGCTAAAAAGGGAAGGGGAATTACAAAAGAGCATAAGGATATGCTAATTCTTTTTTTTTTTTTTCCCCTCCCTGTGTAGTAGCTTAGCAGGATAACTCAGATTAAACACTTGGAAGAAGAAAAGTGGGTGTGTTTGGATGCAAAATAGCCATATGTTTGCCATGTGTCAGTTTTAAAGGCCTTTTAAGTTGGGAACTCTTTTTTCCTCACATGCATATGCACACAGCAGGCTGAAAACTAGGTGCTCAGAGGCCTTACCATAGCTGACTTACCGTGAAAGCAAGAAGAAAATCTAACAACAAACCTCAAAGGGCACATGTGTTTCAGGAGAATAACTGGAATATGTTATTTGTGCTTGCGCTTACTAGAGATCCTATGTAATGGTGAAAGAGTAGTAATATCCAGTATTTTCCAAAGTAGGAAGAGCATTCAGGAATAAAGACATAGTCCTTTTCTTTGTTTGTTTTCCTTTTTTTCCTGTTTCAGGATTAAGTACTCAACACTGCATTACATGCAGGGGATGCTTACAGTTTGATTTACCCGCAATTTCGTCATGCTGGGTGCAGTTGTGAGGTGCAGGGTCATTCACGGATTGTCTTCTCTGGCACCCTGTGATTTCTCCTCCTGCCTGTGGTGTGAGTGCAGGAGCTGCCCCGAGCTGCAGGATGAGCTGGGGGATCCAAGGCTTACCTGGCTCACATGGCAGCTTGTGCTTTTATCTCCCCATCATCTGTCACAAATACTGCTCCCCTGACTCGCTTTTCCTGGCTGCTGATTCAGGGGAGGACTAGAAAGGGTTTTTTTCATGTGGACTCCATGTGGCTCCCAGTGACCTCCTAAGGTGAGCTCGCAAGAAGTGAGTAGAAGCAGAGCTAATTCCCACACTTTATATAAAAACAGAGCTAGGACTTTTTTCTTTATTGAAAGGAAAAGAAAATATTTAATCGTGTAAGCAGAATGAAACTTTCCTGCTGTGCTTGCAAGTTGACCCTGCAGGTGTTCCAGCAGACAGACCTCTGGTGTGAAACGCAGCCTGACAGCCTGCTACAGCACACCAGGACCACGAGCCTGTCCCAACTCCTCTCCTGCTAACAAGAACTGTTGTGTTGCACCAACAGCTGCTGCATTGCACATCATCTAATGTTGCTCCATATCAAGAGCTGTAAATGTTAAATAACTTAACTTTTTTTTTTTCTCCACAGATTTCTCTGCTTTAATTCTATCAGCAGTGATATGTAATTATATTTTAGCTGACCAAGAATCCAGAAAATTGAAATGGTCGCTATTTTAAGAGCTTCATTGCTGATACACAGCATCTCCCCTTATTACCTATGCATTTGTACCGAACTCCTACTATATTTTCTAAACTCTTTCCTCCTTTATTCCTTTCTTCAACTGTCATACTACAACATAAATAATTTTTCTATAATAGCCACTTTCCTCTGATGCTGTGATAATGTGACACACAGTGCCTCAGACTGAAAGTGGTCAAGAACTGAACAACCAGTTGGATTAGGGTCTTGAATAAGAGTTAATTAGAAAAAAAATATAAGGAAGGAAGAAAAAAAAAAACCAGCAGGGTGCAGGTGCGGGAGGAAACATCACTCAGAGGCAGCCATAGAAAATGGAGTTTAAAATCAGGTACAATATCCATGGAAGACCACCACAAAAAGTTAAATAGCTGATTTAAAATTAAAAAAATGTAAACATCTGAAAAATCCCCATTTATTTCTTTCCCTGTTGTTGACAGATATAATAATGCCTTTTCTCCTGAAAAGGATGATTAAAAAAAAAAACCAAAAAGATTGTCGCTTCTCATTATTTTAATGTGCTCAAAATTGTATTAAGCAGTTTTGAGAAAATGTCTTTGAGGAGATTTCTCTGCCCTGATTTTTAGGTCTGCTTCAGATACATTTATCACAGTATTATGACAAGAGCATGGTACTGCTTTCCATCTCCTTTCACCTCTCCATGTTCTTGGCCTTGTAAAGGGCCTGGCCACCTCCACTTGAACCTGGTGCAATTTTACTTGGCTGCCTAACTCCCTGCATTGGACAGTTCTGCAATGCAGTAAGACTCTGTCCCTTCATCTTCACATGGTCACTTCCCTTGCAGAGAACAGTACTGGCCAGGCCAGATTCACCACAAAGAAGTTGCTGCACTCTCACAAGCAAAATAAAATCAACACCTGGAGCTCAAATTCTGTGTGATGATTCACCTGCACTCAAATTACTGCTCATTACCATTAACATAGTTAGTGTTTGACATTAATTTATTGCACATTGACTTGAGTTGTGTGTCCTAATATCTAAATTTTGCCAGTTAGACAGATGCAATCTATTGCAAATGCTACTGACTCCCATGATACAATAAAGTGCATGTAAAGAACAACACTCTTAGAGCCTTATTAGATTAAAATAATTTACTAACGCTGAATAGGAGGGGAAGAGGAATTAAGAAAAGTGGGAATTAAAGTGTGTTGGTATGAGACTAGAAAGGTTTTGAATGGCGGTTATTGAACTCAGCCCTTGCAATATATGTGTACCATGTTATCTGAATGTGGTGGTCAGGAACAAGATATTGCAGGTACATACTCCTGTGGTTTTTGAAAATAACATTCTTCTGCATCCTTCTTATATCATTATGTCACAGGACAGCAGGAGAGGGCCTGAAGAGCCGCACAAAGGAATTCCAGCCACTGCAGCCAGTAAGTCAAATTCATTGAGGGCTCAGTTTAAATGTCTCTATGCAAACTCACGTCACACGGGGAATAAACAAGAAGAGTTAGACACATGCACACGCCTGCAGGGCTGTGATCATATTGACATCAGGAACATGTGGTGGGATGGCTCTTGTGACTGGAGTGTTGGAATGGAGGGATACAGGCTCTTCAGGATGGACAGGCCGGGAAGACGAGGTGGAGGTGTTGCCCTCTATGTCAATGCCCAGCTGGAGTGCATGGAGCTCTAGCTGGGCATGGGGGAGGAGCTGACCAAGAGCTTATGGGTCAGGATTAGAGTGAGGGCAGGGACAGGTGACATTTAGTGGGGGGTCTGCTACAGACCACCTGACCAGGAAGACCAGATGGATGAGACCTTCTACACATATATAGGAGCAGACTCATGTCCACAAACCCTGGTTGTCATGGAGTACTTTAACCACCTTGATATCTGTTGGAGAGACAACAAAGCAGGGCACAAAACACCCAGCAGGTTCCTGGAATGTGTTGATGATAACTCCCTTCTTGAAGCGAAAGAGGAGCCAACAAGCAGCTATGCTGGACCTTGTTCTCCTCAACAAGGAGGGGACTAGTGGGGAATGTGAAGCTCAAAGTCAGCCTTGGCTGCAGTGACCGTGAAATGGTGGAGTTGAAGATACAGCCTTAGGGCAACAAAGAAGGCACACACAGCAAACTGACTACCCTGGGCTGCAGGAGAGCAGGCTTTGACCCCTTCAGGGGTCAGCTTTTTAGAGTATCATGGGATAAAGCCCTGGAGACTGAAAGCAGCTGCAAGGGGAAGGACTTGCCGATGTTGATTGATGAGAAGCTCAATGTGAGCCAGTGATGTGCACCCACAGCCCAGAAAGCCAACCATACCTTGGGCTGCATGAAAAGAAGTGTGGCCAGCAGGATGAGAGAGGTGATTCTCCCCCTCTACTCTGCTCTCACGAGACCCCACCCAGAGTACTGCATTCAGCTCTGGGTTCTCCAACATAAGAGGGACATGGAACTGTTGGAGCAAGTCCAGAGGAGGGCCACGTAGATAATCAGAGGGCTGGAGCCCCTCTGCTATGAAGACAGGCTGCAAGAGTTGGGGTTATTCAGCCTGGAGAAGAGAGGACTTCAGCAAGACCTTACAACATCCTTCCAGTACCTAAAGGGGATCCATGAGAAATATGGAGGGGGACTTTTTATAAGGGCATGTAGTGAAAGGGCAAGGCATAATGACTTTAAACTGAAAGAGGGCAGATTTAGATTAGATATAAGGAAGAAATTCTTCACCATGACAGTGGTGAGACACTGGAAGAGGTTTCCCAGAGAAGTTGTGGATGGCTCATCCCTGTAAGTGTTCAAGGCCAGGCTGGGTGGGGTTTTGAGTGACCTGGTGTAGTGGAAGGAGTCCCTGTCCATGGCAGGGAGTTGGAACCAGATGATCTCTATGGTCCCTTCCAACCCAAACCATTCTATGATTCTGTGGTTGATTCTATGATTCTGTGATTTAGGGGACATGACTTCTGATTGCAGCTATAGTCTCTGTGTTTTAGCAGAGATGGCTTGTGCTTGTGACAACCCCCTGTTGCTGTTGTTATTATCCAAGAAACTCTACCCTTTGCCAAAGCTGTACTCTGTAATGACCTGTCACATACGAACTTTAAGTGTTGAAATCACAGTTAATGATTTAGATTGTTTTGCAGTTTTTACATTGTATAAGTCCATATGCATTATCGTTTAATAAATCAGGTTATTTAAATTTCAGATCAGATCAGAGCTGTAGTGAATGTGATGGTTCTATATTCCTCTACCATCTGTCACCAAGGAGCTCCTTAAAGCTGTAGCCTGAGTTAGAAGAACAGCTTGGTTCTGTAATCTCTCTGTTGCTTTTTCTAAGCAAAACCTAGAGAGAGGCTTCTCATCTAACAAGAAGAATTTTTTGAATGAAACTTTTATAGGGATGGTGAAGACACCATGGCTATGTGGAATATTCAAAAGCTATTGTGTTGGTATTACAAATGTGGTGCCAGTGATGTTTCCTGCAGGAGCTCATGTCTCAGAGTAGTAATTTAGTGCAGATCCCTGGTGCTGAAGCAATGCTGGTGATTTGTCTTAAGTTGCACTCCCACAGAGAAGGGAGGCATTTGATCTTCCTGTTTTTCTTCCTTTTGGTGCCCTTCTGTCAGATCAGAAAACCCATTTCAGAAGTGAAACTGGACTGACCAAAACTGAGATTCTTCAGAGATGGTCTGAGATACTTCAGGCTTAGAATCTCTTTGCAGGACTTGGGTGACAGCCTGGAAACAGCTAGGAATTGTTTTCTGAATGGTTTCCTCTGTGGCACTTTTTTTAATGAATAAATGGTACTTTATCAAGGCTGGCTGGTTTTGTTTCATGCTGTCCTTAGTCCCAGGAGCCAGACAGTTTGCAGGAATTGAGTTAAGCCATTCTTGCTCAGGTGGATTGTTCTGGACTGCAGGCACCAGTTAGAAGAAAGAGGAGAGAAAGTTTGGAGTCTTCAGCTGAAGAGGAATGTCCTCAGGGAGCCCCTGGTGGCACCAGAAGCAGCAAGCCTGGATGCTAATGGCAATCAAGAGTGTTTGACAGAAAGGAAAGGAATTTGACTGCAATTGGTTCTCTGTCCCTGAGAGTACAGCAAGATTTTATTATTATTATTTTATTATTATTTGTTTGTTTGTTTGTTTGTTTATTTGTTTATTTATTTTTTAATTCCCATCCCCTGAAAACATCTACGATATTTCCTTGCTTCTGCGTGCACATGTTACCTGGTTAAGAAGTGCTGGTCTTGCTCAGCAAGAGGCCCAATGGCGTAGCTGATAAGGCACAGGGCTCAGGAAACAAAATCCTGTATCTCCTGCAACGATCATTAACATTTTCTGCTCTCCCTTTTCCTGTCGTTGAGTTTATAAACTCTTCAGGAAAACATTGTATGGAGTACCTGGATGTTTGTTAAAGCCTTTGTAAAAGGGAAAAAAAAAAAAAAAGTAGTTATCTCTCTGTAGTTTTGTTTAATTTATCCAGCTCTTGCCTGGCTTGAAATATTTGAGAGTAGAAGGAGGAAAGCTCCATTCTATTGTCCCTTTAAAAAATAAACTATAATAATAATAATAATAATAATAATAATAATAATAATAATAATAATAATAATAATAATAAATCAATTATCTTCATAATTGATCTACAAAAGCTATTGGATTGTTTTTAGTTTGTCTTTCAGTAAAGGCTCTACTGCTAATTTAGTGTGCTGGCTGATAGATAAATATGTCTCGTATCAGTTTCTTACATAGTTTAAATAGATGTTGATATGACCTTTATATGGCATTGAGATGTCAGTGAGGACAAATGCCACCCATGTACTGATACCTAAAAGCTATTGTATATATTAAAAAGTCATAAGCAGAAATTTAACTTATGACCTTCGCTAACAAGGAGACATTTCCTGCTGCTTTGGAGTCCTGACGTGAAGTGCTACGTGATATATGAAGTCAGAAACATGAGCAAGTCATAACCTTCCTCCTCCTTGAAAATTTTGGACAAAATGGATGCTGCTTTCTATTTTTCAGCCAATAATATTAGAATAATTTCTGCCTTTACATTTCTAATTATTTTCATGCTGCTGTGACTTGTTGAAATTCTGCCCTTGTCATGTGAGTGTTGCTAACATTTTCTTGTGAAACTTGTCCGGAGTTGTTAAAAGAAAGCACATTCATACATTCCTCAGCCTTTGGCTTCTTTTGTTCTTCAGCGTATTTTCATCTCTTCAAAATGAATATAAGTAACATCGACTTCCCATCAAAAGAGATGTTTTTTGCTGGACAAGTAGGACATAAGTGCTGTAATTCAATATATGCCATTAAGCACGCTAACTATAATTGTGATTTCAGTGCTGGTATTGAAAAATAATATTTTAAATGACATTTTTTCATGTCTCTGTTCAATTTCAAAATACAGTCCCTAGCACATAGATTTTTTCTATTTGTACAGTTAGACTTCTTGAAATTACTAGGTGAAAAACATGTGCTAGATTATAGGCTTGGACAATGAACATGACTTAATGCATGTACATTAGAATTTCTTTGGAGTGTTAGACTGTGTAAACACTGACAAAATAAAATAACTGAAAAAAGGACATTATTGAAATATTCTAAATACAAGACTTTCATACTTCAAATTTCTACTTATCAGTGAGATTAAAAAAAAATCAAATTATAATTAACATAATACTCTCATTACCTAAACTTCTGTTAGTTCTCAGTTCTCTGAGTGTAGAATATATTGCATACAATTGTATATAGCTATTTCTAAAATCTTTGTTTTCTTGTAAGAACATACACAGTCCCTGCTGTGCTTTGGACAGGACCTTGAACAGCCTGGTTCAACAGAGAGGAAAGGGTGTCATTGATGTGTGCAGTGAAAGAAGGACAATACCAATTCCTAGGAAAGATGATTACAGATTTTTGAAAGATGTAGCAACAGCATGTGAAGGAAGCTCTAGGAATACCTTAAAATAAGAGGGGAAAAGTAAAATATATGTATCTGAGAAAGTAAGATGAGGAGAGGAGAGGAGAGGAGAGGAGAGGAGAGGAGAGGAGAGGAGAGGAGAGGAGAGGGGAGGGGAGGGGAGGGGAGGGGAGGGGAGGGGAGGGGAGGGGAGGGGAGGGGAGGGGAGGGGAGGGGAGGGGAGGGGAGGGGAGGGGAGGGGAGGGGAGGGGAGGGGAGGGGAGGGGAGGGGAGGGGAGGGGAGGGGAGGGGAAGGGAGGGAAGGGAAGGTGCGGGAAGGTGCGGGAAGGGAAGGGAAGGTGCGGGAAGGGAAGGGAAGGGAAGGGAAGGGAAGGGAAGGGAAGGGAAGGGAAGGGAAGGGAAGGGAAGGGAAGGGAAGGGAAGGGAAGGTGCGGGAAGGGAAGGGAAGGTGCGGGAAGGTGCGGGAAGGGAAGGTGCGGGAAGGGAAGGGAAGGGAAGGTGCGGGAAGGTGCGGGAAGGGAAGGGAAGGTGCGGGAAGGGAAGGGAAGGTGCGGGAAGGGAAGGGAAGGTGCGGGAAGGGAAGGGAAGGGAAGGGAAGGTGCGGGAAGGGAAGGGAAGGGAAGGGAAGGGAAGGGAAGGGAAGGTGCGGGAAGGGAAGGGAAGGGAAGGGAAGGTGCGGGAAGGGAAGGGAAGGGAAGGGAAGGGAAGGTGCGGGAAGGGAAGGGAAGGTGCGAGAAGGGAAGGGAAGGGAAGGGAAGGGAAGGTGCGGGAAGGGAAGGGAAGGTGCGGGAAGGGAAGGTGCGGGAAGGTAAGGGAAGGTGCGGGAAGGGAAGGGAAGGTGCGGGAAGGGAAGGGAAGGGAAGGTGCGGGAAGGGAAGGGAAGGTGCGGGAAGGGAAGGGAAGGTGCGGGAAGGGAAGGTGCGGGAAGGGAAGGGAAGGGAAGGGAAGGGAAGGGAAGGTGCGGGAAGGGAAGGGAAGGGAAGGGAAGGGAAGGGAAGAGAAGGGAAGGTGCGGGAAGGGAAGGGAAGGTGCGGGAAGGTGCGGGAAGGTGCGAGAAGGGAAGGGAAGGGAAGGTGCGGGAAGGGAAGGGAAGGTGCGGGAAGGGAAGGGAAGGTGCGGGAAGGGAAGGGAAGGGAAGGTGCGGGAAGGGAAGGGAAGGTGCGGGAAGGGAAGGGAAGGGAAGGGAAGGGAAGGGAAGGGAAGGGAAGGGAAGGTGCGGGAAGGGAAGGGAAGGGAAGGGAAGGGAAGGTGCGGGAAGGGAAGGGAAGGTGCGGGAAGGGAAGGTGCGGGAAGGGAAGGTGCGGGAAGGGAAGGGAAGGGAAGGGAAGGGAAGGGAAGGGAAGGGAAGGGAAGGGAAGGTGCGGGAAGGGAAGGGAAGGGAAGGGAAGGGAAGGGAAGGGAAGGGAAGGGAAGGGAAGGGAAGGGAAGGGAAGGGAAGGGAAGGGAAGGGAAGGGAAGGGAAGGGAAGGGAAGGGAAGGTGCGGGAAGGGAAGGGAAGGGAAGGGAAGGGAAGGGAAGGGAAGGGAAGAGATTAATGAAATCCTGCCTGCAGGTTTGGATGAATACTGCCTGCCAGTTCCCCTAGGCAATATAAAATTGAGGATTTTAAATGTCTCATGTAAGTGTCACTGCTTCCACTTCTACCTGCTGTGGCAGACATCTGCACTTTGGGAATCTGCCTGCCTAACACAAACGGTGGCCAGCAGAACTATAAAGAGTCAGTTCACCTCTCCTGCTGCAGTCCAAATGCATTTAGGTCAATGTTATGCAGGGGTTTTTTTTATAGTTTTAAGTATTCTAAATAAACAATATGGGTGGTCACACAAATTACTGCGAAGGTATATACCCAGATTGCCCAGGTCTCTTCCAGATTCCTTGCCAGAGCAAAAACCTGGCAGTCTCCACTGCTCACAGAAAAACATGATGACTCTCCACTCTCCATGGAATAAAGCAGTGCCTCCCTCCTTGCCCACAGCACCGACATATTGTCTCTGCCCAGAGGCGGCAGAATATCTGCAACTGGAAATAATCTACCTGTGTCTCAAGAGTGCAGATACTGTGACATGTATATCACTGAAACATTTGCCAAAGTTCTTTTAAAAGAGTACCTCTGGAGGAAGGTGCACTATTCTTTTTAAAAAGAGAGGTGGAGGTGCTGGAAGAATGAATTCAGTCTAACTGGGAGAAAGAGTTTTGCAGCCATGGCAGTAGGTTTTCCCTTCAGCAACTACTTCACGTAGTGTTCTCATTCCTGCTTAGCTCTCTTAACTTTACTGAACTGACACAGTTGTATGAAAAAGCTGTGGCCTCTGTTCCTCCTGTGTGTCATCAGCAGAAGTCTTTATTGAGGTAATTTCCACCACAAGGCAGGCATGAGAGCTGCACTGTTGTCCTCAGGTGACTATCTGGGTGGCAGATTGTCTTGTGCAAACCTGTGATGTTTGACAAAAACGAAGCCCAGCTTGACTTTCAGATTCCAGCTTGGGTTTGCAAGATTAATTGTTAGAAGTAGAGGCAAAAGTCAACATTTCTTTTCTTTATAAATTGAACAAAACTATTGAACAAAACATTAAATGATGTATGCAGAAGACTACAGTGGTAAACTAACTTCTACTTTTCAGAGCAAGTTCATGATAATCAAGTACATGTTTATTTCTCCCCTGAGTATCAAGAAAGATAGTGCCAGGTAAAAGATTAAGCATTATAGGAGAGTCAACACAGAAAAAAATTACCTGAACTCAGATAGTGAGCAGGTCAAAACCCACTGCAGCTCTACCTCCTGACAGCCATCTCCCTGGTTGAAGCTCACTTTGTTTTTAATAATTGGATGCCTGTGAAGCACAGTTCTGTGTCTTTAAATAAAGTAATCATACATGTAGGCTTGCTAGGAACTGTATATTTTTTTGAAATATAACTTAGGCAGAGTTTTTATTATTTATCCAGTATCTTTGTAAATTCCAGACTAATGAAAGCTTGACATGGTCGGGTGAACTCGGCTACGTGTGTAGTGAGGCTAACTTATCTGTTTTGCATGCATCTTCATGAGCAGGCATCTCCAACAGAGCTATGGCAACCCCTATCTGTTCATTTGGTGAAAATTAAAGTGCAAAAGAGGCAATCAGTGTGCAGATAAGGAAGTGAAGGGAAAACAGGGAACTAGGTAAGGCTGATGGAAAGCAGATTGTTTTCAAACAAAGGTGTATATTTCGCTACCCTATGCAGATATATATTGAGTTAGAGATTTCAAATGTAAGCTAAATTAGTTTGTTCTTGAGAACCTCTTCAAACAGACTTAAAACTTATGGCTATGCTTTCATCGTACATCATCACTATGGTAGTATGTGGGGTTAAAACCCTGACCTAGCCTGACACTTGGGCACAGCCCTTGCTGCTCCCTGCCAGCCTGGCAGCACAGCCTTCTCCATGGCTATGTGCACAGAAGCCCCGAGGCCCCTCTCCCTCCTGTGTCCTGCTTTGCAGTTATTTTACTCCTCTTTCTTGCTTTTCCTTCTCATGGTGTATTCTTCCTCCTCTCTCCTTCCATCTTCAGGTAATATTCAGTTCTCAGTGTTGTTGGCAAAATAATTTATTGATTTTGCCACACTGCAAGATTTTAAATGTCTAATTAAAAATAAGCAAATAAGATCTATACAGAGTTTTTAATTAGTTGCTAACAGTTCCCCGAAAATTAGTGGTAAGATGCCTGCCCATATATGTGCATGGGACAAGGAGAACTAGCACTTGCTTTAGGAGCATCTCTCTTACTTCTCTCCCCGGATGCCCTCTGCAGCTGGGCACTGTTTGATGAGGTCTCTCAGCCATCTGCTCTTTCTCTGTGGAATTGAGGAGGAGTGGCTGTTGCACACCTTTTGTAACTGTAATGCCATTTTGCAGCACTTCTCCGGGTACAGTGATGAAGCTGGCTTTGAGGATGCTCTTCTCTTTGCCTAGTCCTTGTCCTCTATTCCTTCCCACCTTCTTTCCTCCCTGTTTGCCTTTTCCTTAGTTGTGTTGTTTAATTGTGGGGCTGCATTTGTATCAGCAGAACGTAGAGAGGACAACAAACAGTGGTGCAAGGGAAGAAGCCAGGAACAGGAAGCTAAAACTGGCCTGCTCATCAAACAGGGGTTATTTCATAAGCACATTCTGTAGTACCTGATCTGACCCTACATGCTTGGATTTGGATCACAGATTCACTGTAAATATTGCTCTCTGCAATGGAGTTGTACATGAACATGATTCCTGGCTCAATTTTGCCAGTAATCAGCTTGCCTTCCTCTGAGTGTGAATGGAGACTCTTGCGAAGATCTGTGGTCCTGCTTGAGATGAGAGTGGAAAGGTTAAGCCTGTGCTTCCCTCCTATGCACCAGCTGCTTTTGGAGATGGGGCACTTGTTTATGCTTTGGCTATTCACAAACCCTTTCTGACCTTCTCCTTAGATAAAGCTGATTTGTGCTGTCCTCAAGAAAACATGCCAGTTTAGTCAAGCTGTGGTTTTCAAAGAAGTCCAAGTGATTTGGGCACCCAGTTTATTTGAAATGAAAAGTACATGTCCAAATTTAGATGGCTTTGAAAAGTCCCAGCTGGAGTCTGCGTAGTGGTAAAAAAGGAACAGACTGATAAAGCAACCTTGGCCACAACACTGAAAAATGACTCAGTGCTATAATTCAGCTTACAGCCTCCATTACATTTAACAGTATTTATTCATTACTTGTCCTAATTTTTTTTTTTTTTTCTTCCTTCCACTTGCTTATCAGGGACAGATTTGTTTCAGATCTAGTGGAGAGAACATTTCTTTCAAGGACATTCTGGAGGAGTTGTTTGTACAAGGCTGATCAAAAATTGCAAAACTGAATTACAAAAAAAAAAAAAAAAGCTGAAATTATGTACTGAAATATGGAAAATAATAATGACAAACTTTTCACAATAACAAACCAAACAGCACATAAGACATGTAACCATTTAGTCAGAGAATTCTTTCTTTAATGCATGGGGTGATTTTCAACACTGAGGACCAACCTATTCTGAATCACAACAACTGAGAAGCAGCAGCCTTTGCCATGAGTGAAAAAGGTGACATTGTACATGTTTTAGGTAGCTAATTCACATGACTACTGGTATGTCCCCAGTGCACAATGCTGTGTGGCACGGAGACAGCTAAGCCAGTCTCACATGCCCCAGTCTTGTCACCAGAAGTGGGATAGCTTGAGATCTATGCAGGTGCATTTGTTCTAGTTTTCACTTTTCAATCATCTGCAATGCAGATGTGCTTTATGAATCATGGAACAAAGTGCTCTACCTCTTTGCTTCCAGCTTACATTACCAAACAAAGAAAAACCTAACAAATATTCTGTGAACTGTGCTCATACAATTTTTTAACAAATTGTTAAAAACTGGCACTGGACTGGAAACTGGCACTTTACTCTGATGAACAACTTTCTGTTGGAAAACCAAACTCTAGAAAACGAGATTTTAAAAAATAAAACAATGCCATGCATGTTAGATATATATTGCATCATACTTTGCATGCCAATGAAAGACATTGAGAGTGTAAATGTACCAACATAATCTAGGTCTTCTCACCCTCTAGCCCAACTTTGGGGGTTTTTTAAGGTTATCTTACAATTTTAAAAACATCTGAGTAACTACTTTACAAAAAAAAAAAAAAAAAAGGAAAACGCCACATTAAACAGCATATCATAATTCAACTTAAAATTTTCTTGTAGGCTGCACATATTTGTCAGACACAATTGTGTAGGAGGCTGTAAATTTCATATGGGTGAATTTAATAGTTGCCTTGATGCATGTTCTTGTGTCTACTCTGAATGTCAGACTAGAGCATCAGCTTGTCTAAAACAGTAGTCTTCTATTCCATCTAAAGGAAATACTTGAATTTTCATCCTCTGAGGAAAAGGATCTCTGTCCAGATTAGAACTATCTATATAGAAATTCAAAACCCAGATTCAAATTATTGCTGAAAACTTGAATATTAAAAGAAACCATGGTTTATACTCCCCAATTTGAGTGTCTTCATTTGATCGTGTAAGTGGTGACTTCATGCTGCTTCTAATCTACCTCAGGCTAAAAAGGAATGCCATTTTACGGCAGCTATAAATCCAGCTGTCAGCCCTTTAAAAGCTGTTTTCTCCATTTTGTTTTGCTTTTTTATGATTTCCTGAGGCCTTCTGAAAACTCTTTTTTTTTTTTCAGTATCCACCAGAACTTCACCTGCAGCATGCTGAACTGTAATACAGAAATAGTGAGAATAGCACTGGATTTATATGTATTCGATCACTGAACATGCGCAGACTGATTTAATGCATACATAAAATGAATCAAACAAGTGAAGGATATGTTGGATTTACTCTACCCACTCTGCACAGCAAACTGAAAAACTTCATGTGTTGCACGGATTCAGGCTGGAATGGGAGTCAAGCTGCACCTGTACTGCTCTGCCTGGGTGCGCTGGGGTGCAGCTTCGAATGCTGGTTTCACTATGAAGAAAACATGTCATGAGCTGGGTTCACCTTGTCTCCAAGATCCTTCATCTAAAGAAAAGACATTTCTCAAGTGTTAAATTCATTTCCCCTTTGCTGCAACAGTAACCTAATTTGTTCTGCTCAGGGTATACGAGAAGTTTGGTTGAGGTTGTCTCTGATGGGGACAGGGACTAGTAAATTTTAGAGCTATTATCTGGGTGATTTTTTATGAAGATCCTGTGTCAAACAGAAAAACTTTGATAAGACCATTTGGAGAATATGTGATACATTTATATTTCTATATTGCTGTTGTTCATTAACAAAACATTTTCCTAATGAAATTTAAAAAAAGCCCTTATAGATTAGAAATGGTATGAAGCAAGTTCATGTGGACCTTTACAAATAATTTCTGCAATAAATGAATGTCTTTAACTGAATTTCCAGTTATCCATGTCCTAGTTAGAAAGTTAATACTCCTGAGTGTTATTTCTGCCATAGGAGTTTCCATCTGGGGATTTCTTTTGACTTCTCACCTTTTCATCTCGAACTAATGCTACCTATGCTTTGCTGTCAGTGTTACTTGATCAGCAACTAACGACAGTTTATGATAAGGCATTTCTTGATGATTGTATACAAAAGTTACAATTGTGCATTCTCACCATTCAGACTTCTGCATCATTACAGATCAGCAAGCCCAGCAATGCTGAAATGATGTTCTGCAAAGCTGCAGAGCTGAGGGTGATTTACAAGCATAATAGCAATATTAAGCAAGACGGATATTTTCCTGTAGTCAGTAAGCAAATAGCTCTTCTTTTCACATCTGATGCACTTGATGTTTAAAATATTTACATTTACAATACTTATATTAATATTTAGTCTATGCTGCTGTTTCACATGAAGATCACGAAGATGTAAATTTTATGCAGTTATATGCTGCTAATGCATTTTGGCTATGGCAAGCTCTTGGTTGTCTTAGGTGTGACTGAGGCTGTGTTTGTAGGGTCTGCAGCCAGCAGTGGTAGTGATCACTGGTTTTCAATACTCACACGTGTGCAGAATGGAATTTTCTTGCTTCTCTTTGTCTATAAGCAAATATGTATTGTAAAACATGAGAGTACCTACTTATTCCTTGCTGGATCAGATTATTTATTCTAATAACTGAGGCCTGAAGGTTATTTTTAAGTAAACACTCAAGGTGTCCTGAAAGCAGTGCAAGGACTCTCTTGCTTGAACTAATCGGTGTTATTTTCTATGTGAGATCGCCCTGCATTTCTACTTGTGCTGTCACAGGTAGTGTTTTTTTCTGTATGTTTCCCAGAAGAGGGATCACTGAGATTATTCAGCCATATCAACCTGGTTGTCACTGCACAATGACACAAGATATTCTCCAGGGCTTGCTCTGGCTACTGCTGGCATGTGAAGCTCCAGCTGGCATGGCAGAGGCTTCCCTAATTGTTTACAGGTGCTGTGCGAAGCTGTCCCCACCGAGACCTGTCAGAATTGAATTTTTCTGATGGCTTTGTGTGTGTGTTTATCTCACTAGATAAGACCTCGAAGAAGAAAAAGGCAGCTACTCTGAGATGGAGCCTGATCTCTTTATGAATGCTATTTCTATCACATGCAAGAACAGGATGCAGAGCAATTCTTCTCTAAGTGTATATCCTACAGCATGCTAGTGAAGCATATTTCTCTGTTTATCTGGATTATGACAAATTACATTTCATGCAAATGTTGAAATGTTCCCGGGAGGCACAAATGATTATACCACTTGCTATGCAGAACCTTTAAACTTCTGGTTTGCTATGTGAGTAAACTTAATGTTTTAGCAGAATGGTTTTGCTTGTATTTTTTCTCTTACTGTCAATAACTAAGTTCTCATTCTGGAATGAGTGAATGATAAGCAGCAGCTAAAATTCTGTGTAGATAAATGTGAAGTAATGGATTTAAGGAAAACATCTTAATTTTATATTAAAATTACAGCAATGGGGTGAATATTAATATTCAGGGATAATATTTTGGGATTATGGCAGTTCTGTAGAAGCACGAATTCATTACTCAATAAGACTTAATTCGCCTACGCTCTCAAAATATGTTACAAATGAGAAGGAAAAAAACAAAACAAAACAAAACAAAAAACCCAAACAAACCAGAAAATAAACAGAAAATATAATTTTACTAACGTATAAATCCATGGCATGTCTGAATCTTGAACAAAGTGTGCAATTCTGGTCTTGCCGACTCAGAAAGATGTCATAGAATAGGAAAAGTTTTAGAGAAGAACAATAAGGATGAACAAGTTATGGACTGATGCATATATGTGGCAAGCAGACACGGCCATTTTTGGAATGATGAAAAATAGAGGTCTATAGACTTATAAGTGACCAGGAGAAAGTGGTTAGGGAATGACTGGAAATTGGTTATTGACCTAAGGATATCTATGCTTTTAAGTAACACAATTGTTCTTTTGGAAGGACAGAAGACCTTAGGAAGGATATCTTAATTATATAGAGTTTGCTTAGAATTTTCTGTTTAAAAACACCAGGGAAACTAGGCTGTGTTCAAACTGACACAGTTAGGAAATTTGGATAAAATTTGGTTTTACTGAAGGCTCTTTAAATTGTTGCAAAATTCTTCACAGACAGACAATTCTTTTTTGGTCCATCAAGAGAAAAAACTGCTTTTCATTTATTTACAGTCCTTGTGGGTAATGTATTGACTTCTCAATTAATAAATTTTTTCCGTACACTTTGGTAGTTCCTGGATTTCTCCTTTGGGTCCTTTCAGACTGTGATATGGGGGAGTTTCAGCTATGAAACTGCCATTGAACACTGAACTAGATGTTGAACATTCCTTTTCCCACATTGTTCTGGGTGATAATTCCAATTCTGTCTCTAATGAGCGAAGTACTGAGGAGGAGGGGAAAGCATAGGGGCCAAAGGCTAAGGAGACTCTATTCTCTATTCACCTGCTATAATGAAAAAAAAAAAAGTGAGCGATGCCTAATCCCAGACGTTAGCAGTCAAAGAGTAATCTGTCCATCTACGAATGTAAAGATATTCATCTTTCAAACCAATAAAAGCTTTGAATCACAATTATCCAGGTAGATCTCAAAGACGGGACGTGGTCTTAAAAAGCTCACTGTTGTATATGCTTGCGAGACTAATAGCTTACTGAAGAAGATCATAGAATCATAGAATCATTGCGGTTGGAAGAGACTCTCAGAATTGAGTCCAGCCATAACCTAACCTAACTCTAGCATGTAACCATGTCCCTAAAACCTTGTCTAAAAGTCTTTTGAACAGCTCTAGGGATGGTGACTCCACCACTTCCCTGGGCAGCCTATTCCAATGCCCGAAAACCCTTTCCAGGAAGAAAGTTTTCCTAATATCTGATCTGAACATTCCTTGGCACAGCTTGAGGCCATTTCCTCTTGTCCTGTCACTTGCTACTTCGTAGAAGAGACCAACACTCTCCATGCTACAACCTCCTTTCAGGTAGTTGTAGACAGTGATAAGGTCTCCCCTCAGCCTCCTTTTCTCCAGGCTGAACAGCCCCAGTTCCCTCAGCCGCTCCTCATCAGACTGGAGCCCCAGGCTCCTCAGCAGCTTTATCACCCTCCTCTGCACTCTCCTGGATGCCAACTATGAGATGGGTTCTATTTCAAGATCATTCTTCAAAAGACATTTTGAGTTATAATAGGATTTCACAGAAATAATCAAATCAATTCCTGTATGTTTTCACCGGTAATTATTTGTTTGTTTGTTTTTGTTTGTTTGTTTCAAAAATTAATTAGAACTGCTGACTTTACTGCCTATTGCTAAATCAGCCTGGAAGGGCAGAAGTAACTGATGAGGATTCATCACTGTGCTTGTCCTAGTAATCCACTGGTTGTAGTTGAACGCAACCAGAGTAAGATATCACAAGTCCAAAAAAGGTTTAATAGTAAATACACAGAACCTCATTTTTGTGAGGCCTCAACTGTCTGCTGGGGCCACCTTTGACATCAATGCATTTTCTCATCCACCTTATCTGTGACATTTTATCCCATAGGGATGTAGAATTATCTTCTTTCCTCTTTTCTCTGTTGTTGTTTTTGGTTTGTTTGTTTTTGTTGTTTGTTTTGTTTTGAGGGGGGGGGGAAGGTTTTTGTGTGTGTGTATTTGTTTTTTTGTTTGGGCTGTTTTGTTTTGTTTTGTTTTGTTTTCCTTTTGCATTGTTGTTTAATCAGCCACATTCCACCAAGACATCATTTTCACATGTCACAAAAGTGCAGTTTCTCAGGGGTAAATTAACCACAGGAGAAAGACTCCTGGACAGAGCAGAAATAATAAATTAATAAAACGGAGTTAATTAAACTTTAGATGAGGGTGATAAAGTTGAAGGAATTTGCAGATTGGTTTTTTTCATGATGTTTACTCTTTGCATGAAACGTTTGCATTTAATTTCACATATATTTAATTTTCTGCCCCATAAAAAGAAGAGAGTGAGAAGAAATAAGGATAGTTGCACTTTTTTTCAGCTTTTTGAAAAGCATAATTATTTTTCTCTGCATGCATCACTGAATTAAATAATTCTATGGAACACACAAAAGAGGTAATATTTGGTCAGCATGAGGAAAAATATTCTACAAACCAGTTGCACTCAACTAATTTACATAAGGATGTAAGAGCACTATTTCTGAATTAAGGAGAAGGAAATAATCTTCCCTTTGAAAATCTAATTGAATCATATGATAACTCAATTTTCATCTACAGTGCTTTGTATATTCTGTATTTATAAAAAGTAAGAAAGGTCCAAAGAAGTGTCTTAGTTCTGGAATGTAACAATCCTCCCTGTATATATTTTTATACAAATATAGAGGAGAAAACTACAGCAACGTAGAAGCACCAATATCAAAGTACCTCCATTCCTAGGAGCTATGAAGTATGTGAGGACAGGGAAAAGCTTGTGCACAGGTACTTCTGCCTTTGGATGTAGCAAAGGCCAGATGATTGCCCAACAGCTTTCCAGACATGAATTTTCTGGACCTGTGAGCGTAGGTCCCAGCCTGGCAAGGTGATACCACAGCTCTTGCATCCCTCACTTCAGCAGCCAGAGCGTGCAGCCTTTCCCTTGGTGGATTCTTGGATAATTTCCCATGGAAACACAGCCCAGATTTGGGTGTGTTTGAGTCTCTTCCTGACAGGCTGGTGTTTTATTCTTCCTTGATGTAGTTCTGCCTCAGCGTTGTCAGCAAGACAGACTGGGTGGTGTACAGCCAGGTTCTGGTTACATACGGCTAATTTCATGTACTTGGGAGGCATCCCTCTTTCTGTACCTTAGTGTAATTCCTGGCCAAGACTCCTGCCAGAACCCAGTGTGCTGTAAGGATAGAAATACCCCTGAAAATGCTGGCTAGCAACTGATTCAAATTCTCCACGGCCCCAGAATTTCTTGGTTTGGGTACTGGCAGCAAGGCAAAGCTGATCTCTAGGGAGTAGACTTTATTCTGTATGCAACAGAACAAAAATAAAAACAAACTACTTTCTTTTTGTGGAGTTAGTATGAAGCAGGAATGTGTGATTTCATTTGTTTGGTTTTGTTTCTGTTTTTCCCCAGCTTTTAATTAAAAACATGCTATATTAAGTAAAAGGGTTAAATGAAGACATCAACAGCAAACGTTCTTGTCCAAATACTTTTTGTCATATAAAACTCACAGAAATTTACCTCTATTTATTTAAGAAAAAGTTACAGAATTGAACTGCAATGATTATTTTATTAAATTTTTAACAAAAATACTGCATTCCTCATTGCAGTGTTGACTGTTACAGATAGGTGGATAAGTAGAGAAGAAGTTCTCTGAAATATGTGAGTGTTAGAAGTGACTGCCATTTCAAAGGCATTTTCTGTCTATATTGCTAGCCATGAGTTCTAAAAATAAGCTTTAATCTCTATCTCTGATTTTCCTATAGACTGCCAAGCAGCCAACTTTTTGTCAAAGCTTCAAAACCTACAGATAGTCATCTGGTTCTCTGGCATGACAGTAAAGAAGAAAGTAAATCTCTGAATACTCAGCCGACACTTTCATCAAATACTTGTTTATGGTAATGTTCAGATAAACAACCTCTTCTAATCAGTCATCATCTTTCATCTTCAGCACACTATGGAGCTCATTATACACAAGTCCTGTTGAGCTGCATTGCTGAGGAATAAATTTTAGTGCATTTTTTTAATGTGAACTCCCAGTTACCTTGCTGGTAGTGTCATCAGCTTGTCTGGTACTGAAAAAAAATATTCATCTTTCAGATCAAGTGATATTCTACTTTGAAACAAAACTTATTTGGTTTGCTGTTGTTGTTTTATAAACAACCATGTGTAAGGAGTTTCATGGGCCTTTTTTGGGGGAGAAAGGAAGAGTGAGTATTTTGGGAACTTCAGTTACTCTTTTTGCAATCCTTCAGTGAGCTGTTGGTAGCAGCTTCACTCTGATGTGTTTTAACACTGTACAGTTACAGATGATAAAGCAGAAGAAAGACCATGGAAAACAACATAAAACTTGATTTAACAAACTTTGACTGATACATGATATTCATGAGATATAGAGATGAGAAATGCTCTTAATTTTTATAGTCAATGTTTATAACTCTTGTTAGATTTCTAATGATCTGAATGAGACTTAAGGAATAAAAGAAGAAAATATTGGTTTAAAATCTGTTTTCTTCTTCTGTGCCTGACTTTCATCTTTCTCCATTTGTGACATCGGTGTATTTTGAGAAGTTTAAATGGCATATAATTCACTGACACACTTAAAATACTTCTATAGTTATTTGTTGTAGAGTTCATGAAATTGCATATGAAATATCTGATTTGATAGTGAATATTTGTCTCAGCCTCAGCTGCAGCATTTGTTGGTCAACCTCTCGTTCTTCAATTTGAACCGTGACACACAGTCTTTTGCTAAATATATATATTAAACTTCTGAACATTCAGTAGTATTGACGAAGTCATTTGGATGGCAAGAAATCCACTACAGCCTGACAAACCAAAATGTCTGGATGCCAAAAAAGTGAATGAGAGGAAAACATAGGATGAGAAAAAAACTTTGTTTCTTGGACTGTGACCTATTTTACAGTAGTAATATTAAGAGACAGAAAATAAGAGTAGGACTAGGGCTTATTTTGTGCAGAAAAATGCAACTATGCCGTGTCAGCCATCTGTTAGATTTTGTTGGTTTAGAACAACAATAAAAAATCATATCGTTAATGTGCAGAGTTTGATTCTCTCTCTTACACTGAAAATATACAGATGCAGTGAAACACCTGATAAGCAGCAGTGAGAGCTTCTGTCCTCTAATAGAGTTGTCCAGCTCTCTCACCCATTGGTGCTGTACATATCTGAGCTTCCTTTATTGAAAACATTTAGTTTCTAACAACAGGTACAACTGTTGGTTTTCTGGTCTTGTGACTCATTGTGAGCTTAGTGTATTTGTAATCAGTTGGTGAATAAGGTCCTGAATAACACCCTCTTACATCAGCTGCCAGGATGGCCCACACCACCATATAATTATGATGTGCTTAGAACAAGAAGATTAAATTTAGAGGAAAAATCAGCTTCCCAGAAGTAAAGAAATGCCAGATTTACTACTGTCCATCCAAACCTACCTCCCTTTACTGACCATCTGCTTTGGATGTTGTGCAAAAGCAAGCAGAGTCCAACCTGCACAGTGAAGCAAAAGATCTTCAGTTGCCACTATTTTAACATAATCTGCTCAGATTTGCATGGGTTTTTTCAAAGAGAAAAAAGGCAATAGCAGATTATAATGATAAGGACTGTTAAGAATAACTGCTTTGTAGATCAAGAGCTAGCTGTGACTGCTGAAACCTTAAAAAGTACTGACTTAGCCCTTGAACTATAGGATGGACCTCATAGTCATATAAACTTATTCTGGTCATCCTGCTCGCACAGCAGTTTCTGCAGCTATTGTAAGTGCAAAGACTCAGACATCTTGAGTAGCTGTTTCCAGTGGCCTTACCTTGGCAAAATCTTCCAAGAAGCACAAGCAACGAAAGGAAAAACACTGTTTCTCCCTCCCCTTAAATCATCCGGCAAAATTTGAGTGAAATTGCATAGAATAAACTTATAAGACAAGTTGCCACATGACACTTTATACCTGCGGGTTTTTGAAGGATGACTAAAGCATTGGCTTTCAGTGCAATTCTCAAAGTAAAGTTTCCTGCAGGATTCTATGTAGTTGAAATTGTTAAGTAATCAAAACATGCTACCAAATCTACCTTACAATAAAAGGAAATGATTAATACTTGTGACTGAATTGAGAAAATGGTATCTAAATTTAGAGGATTCAATTGAAATTATGTAAACTGGGGGCTGGCAGAGCTGACCTTTGAACCAGACAATATTTTAAAGTTCACTGAAGTTTAATAATAGTTCTTCATGTGCTTGTGGTCTTATTCTTAGCATTATGTTGTGATGGTGATACAGAGGACTAAATGACAGACATGAACCAGAGCTGTGGCTTTTGATCCACCTTTTGGACCCTACCTCCACCCACATAAAGGTAGGAAATGTCACTGTCATTTGTTTGAGCACATGTATAGACCTTGTTATGGACCAGGACTCGATTGTGCTAAGCAGTACACAAACAGCACCAAAAAGTGTCTGCTCTGAGGAGACTTTCTGCTTTTCCTGCACGTTGTGTTTGTCTCTGCAATAACTGAGTGCCTTCCAGTAGTGCACTGAGCAATGTGACTACCATCTGGCATGTGTTTGTTCGCTCACTCTCTCCCTGGGGGAAAAAGTGTGTGCAGTGGAGTGTTATGTTTCTGAATTTTCATACATAGATACTAACACATGCTGCTATATGTGCTTATGCTAGAAATGACAAGGTCAAAAACTATGCCTTGCACTTGGAGTAAAAATGATGACATTTAGGATGTCCCTTAGTTAATTCTACATGTGCATGGTCTTGAGAAAGATGTCCATGTTGCATAAGAAGACATTGCCTTTTGAATTCAATGCAGCATTTTCCCATCTTCCATAGCCTCTAGTCACCCTCTGTCTTCAGTAAGGAGTTGCCAGGGGCTTCCATCCCTTTCTCCAGATGGTCTTGGAAGCTGAAGGCAAGAAAAGGGAAGAGGAAAAGTTAAATTTAAAAGTGTTCATGTTCACAGAAAAGAAATCTGTTCTTCCTGAGACTAGGAAAAGTCATGACACAACAAATTCTACACATTCACATCCTGTGCAAAGTAATCTAAGACAAGATACTGTTCCACATGTAAATACACGAAGCATTTGGTCATTACAAATGCATTACTGCCTCTAAAACTTGGAATCAACTAAATGCGCATCTTTGGTATTTGCAGAAACAAATCAAAAGACAACAGGAAAATTGTACATCATCGTTGTTCACAAATGGGCCTAGAAGGGAGATAATAATTATTGGGAAATGAGTAGCTCAAAGTATGTTTTATTTTTAATGTACCAGAGTCTTACACAGAGGCAGCCTGTTAGAGTATTGCATTGGCCTGACTGAAAGGCCAAGGAAGAGTATTTCTGTCAAGATGGGCAACTATGTTTCTTTAGTTATTTCATAACCTAGACAGGTGTCATGTGGAATATGTGTACTTGTGCTTCAAAATGGAAAGAAATATACTGCTTAAAGATTTTTTCCAAAGGGAATTTCCAGAATACTTCTGAAGAAGTCAACAGAAGTTCACTTGTAATCATTCTGGAGCCTCTGGTTGTGTTGTAACCAAGTGATCTCTTCCTTCTGTGTATTCTGAATGGATGGTATCTTTATGAGTTCCTTAACTCTTTTCCTTTGCAATTATTTTTTATTTCTCCACCACCTTTCTATGGAAGCCATATATTTAGCCATGTTCTTTCAAAAGTCTCCTATTACAATATCTTTTTTCTCTGTAGATTGATTGTTTATGAGTTTAGCAGAAGAAACCAGTGATTAACACAATATTAACAATTTGAGAGTGGAGTGATTCTGATGAAAGAAGTGTGATATACAGAGTGGAGCAGGTCACTAGGAGACAAGAATAACCTTATCTAACAGAGATGCTACAGCATTTATATTTTTAATTAAGCACTTAGACATTTTTGTTCCTGTAAATGAAGGTTTTCTCTTAAATCTTTGTTAAGCTTTTAGAGAGCAAATTAATTTGTAATAATTTTTATGATGCTTTTGTTGCTTATGATATAAGCCAGTAGCTCTCCCTTTCAAAGGTCATAAAAAGTGCCTTTGTTTTACTGTCAACTTGAATTTGTAATTTTCAAAATCACAAATAAAAGCTCTTATTTTTCAAGAGTTATGCTGCAGATTTTCATCTGCTCTTGTACTTAGTGGTGAGATAAACTTCAAAAAATATGAAAAACTTTTCCTGCGTCACAGAATATACAGTGTTCTGTAAACTTGTAAACTTTATTGTGAATTACACGTGCTAATGCTGAAACCCAATTTAATCTCATGAAATTAGCTTTAGGTTTTTTTAGTAAACATGGAAGCACCTTTGTAAGGGGATACCTTCTTACCTCTGCTATGGAAATCAAGTTACCCTTAATTATGCATAGAAGACTGTATCTAATAACACTGTTTGTAAGCAATGTTATCTTCTCCGTGTCCTCTAATTTATGTAGCTTTGAAAGAGCAGTTAAGCATCCTTCTAGACTTTTTTTGGTCTATTTTATTCATTATTCATTTATTCATTATTTTTTACAAGTAAAGTTTATTCATATATTTTACCTCATGCTTTTGTCATGATTTTTGTTACAGGACTGATGGATTCTTCTCCTTATACTCCGATTCCCCTGGATGTATTGAGAAGAGACAATCTGTGTTTTCACTAGATTAGAGCCCCTTTCACATTGAAAACCACAAAGAGACATCTTTTCACTCACTCTTATTAGAATCAGTGCTTTGCCTGTAACTTGTGTTTCAGTGTTTTAAGCTGTTAGTTCCTCTTCTAGTAAGGGAAAGACATGGTGAGTAATGTCCTCTCTATGATACACAGTTTTGTAGTAAGAAGCTACATACTTTTGAAACTACTTTTCAAAACTGTAAACACCAAATACAAGCTTGTGTATCAATTGCAAAAGTCTGAAAAATAAGGTTCTGCACTGAGGCCCCATCGTCTGTTCTTTCTTTCTGTTCCAAAGAAATTCTGGTAATCCAGTGACAATCACAAGTCTTCAATTTGTGTGCAATAATGTGGAGGAGGATGGTGCCTTAAAGACACACATTTCAACCACAGGAAAAACTGAAGTTTATGAGAAAATTTCATTCTAAACAGGGTCATGGAAAATGTATGAAAAGTGGCTTCAGGTGCTGGAGAGAGAAGACAAAATGCTGAACTGCTCACCCTGATTCAGTGTTTCACGATCTGCGCCAGTGGTGTTGAAAGTCCCACTTCCCAGCACACTCCAGCCCATTCTAGGAGGAGTGTTCCTCAGTCATTGCTCACCATTTTGAAAACAAATGAATTACATTTTTTAAAGTTTTATATAATTCTATGTATTTCTAATTTTATGTATACATTTATAAATTACTACAGAGGAATTTTCAGTTGGTCTTTTACATATGTTATACCTGAGCACCTCTAATTCAAAACAGAGATGGAACATCTTTATTCAAATGAAAGTGTTATCAAAATCATGGAATGGTGCTGCCAGCTATGGCATTATTTCCAGCATAAAACATGGTTTTCTTTTGGAATTAATGAAAACCTTCCCTAATATGATCACACTTGTGGGAATATTCGTCAGGCAAAATGCAAGCCAATTAGGGATTTCTTTATGATGATCCATTACAGTTCATTCTAAATCAGCTATAAATATTACCAAATAGTTCCATTTAAATTGTTATCTGCCACTGTCAGTCCAGGTCTTTCACAGATTAATTTTATCAGAATAAAGAGCTGACAACATTGTTTTAAACTGAACTACAGAAGTCAGGGTTACAGTCTATAATTTCCAGTGTCCTCCCATGCCCTTAATATCTGCTGGATGAAAACTGTTACCTAATTCATTTGACAGTTTTATCCACTATAACTCTTGAAGGTCATAAATGGGGCCTGGGTTCTTGTAAACTAAACTAGATAAAACTGAATATCTAGCCTAGAAAAGCTTGAAAAAAAAAAATGTATGTGGGCTTTATTAAACAAACAAACAAACAAACAAACAAGTCCCCAATTTGTTAAAAATATTTGAGTGTTTCATATGTGTAGGAAGTATATGACTAAGGAAGTAACTGATGTAACAGTACTGTTGTGCTCAACACTAGTAGTAGTGGACGGATAAACTATCACTTTTCTCCACTTTTTGAGAAATGCCTGGTAGCTCAAGAGGGAAATGATCCATCACTATTGGCCTTTAAATTAACTCCAAAGTGCTCTTAAGCCTTATATGCTCTACAAAATGCAGTAATTCCCAATGGTGACTGTCCTCAGTCACTGAATTGAGTGTGTTAACAAGAATAATTTTCTTTACTATCTTTCTGCTGAACTCTTCCAAAGACCGGTGTGCTATGAGGTAGTTATGCTTCCATTCCGCTGAGAGTCTTGGTGCTGTGAGTGTTAATAGAGGAAGAGTACTAAATATTGGTAGGATCAAGACTGTCACTAATTTTAGCTGTGGTCTTTTTCTGTTGGGAAAGCTACATGCTGCAGTCTGCCTGCTATAGGACTCCCCTGTGCAATCCTTCAACAGGAGCTGATGAGCCTCTTTGATTTCTTTGTAGATGCATCTTCTGCTTTGTCCAGAAGAACAGATTTTGTCCACCATGCCATCAGCTTTTCTGATTGGAAACAACTCTCCATTTCCTTTTTTTTTGTTTTTCTTTTGGAAGCCACAGCAATCTAAAGCAAGAAGAGTGCTGACACCAAATACATGAAGTAGGGCCAAGTGTTACGGCAAGAGACTCAACAGAAACTATTCTTTATTCTCCTGCTACTTCTAGCCCTTTGTCCCCACATTCCTCATTTCTCAGCTAGAAAATACTTGGGCACAAGCCCAAGCCTGACCAAGTAGGAGAAGAATTGGCCTGTGTCCAGAAGATTGAATGTCCAAGTTTGTAGGCAGAGTTGGTTTTTGACATTCACTAAATTTGCCTGAATTGTTGCCAGCACAGGTCTGATTAAAGGAGGAAGAGAGAAAGCCTGGATAGGAACTAGTCTTTCATCAGAGAATAGTGTTTCCACCCATATTGTTTGTGCATGATTAGTAATTGGATCAAAATAACTGCAGATAACTTTTCAGGCTGTCTGAACCCTTGGGTCTTCTGTTCTGCCTTGTGCTCAACCTGTCTCCATAAATGTTGCATTTGCTGCCATTTGGTGGCCCAAATTAATAGGAGTCTTGAAACCTGTACTTCAGGGTTCATTTTAGGAGATGTGGATTTTTTAGGCTGAAGAAGAAAAGGGATTTTCCTTTCTGATGTACTGATTTTAAAAGAACATCATATAAGTGGCACACACACTATCACACTTGTTTAAGAGTCCAAAGTTATTTTTCTTTCTTTTTTTTTTTTTTTAAGAATACACTGAAATGTTATGCAGGAGTAAATGGGGAGTGACAGATTGTTTAAAAGGCAAGACCTGTTGGATCCCACTAGGAGGTCTGGTAGGATGTCTGAAGGTCAGCAGGCCACTGTGAAGGCAGGCTTGATGACAGGTCATCTCTCATACAAAGGGCCCACAGTCATGTGGAGGTGATGCTGTACTCCCATACCAGAATCCTGTGTGCCCATCTTCCTCATCTCTTCCCTCTACTGGGCATCTATCATCTCCTCAAGGATGGCATCAATGCACAGAAGCAGAAATAGCAGACTTCCGATCAGAACAGGCTGGATACAAAAAGCTAGTGACTGTACAGGTACCAGTGAGGAGCAAGGAGGACAGGTCGGAAGCAGATAGTTGTGAATTCTCATAACAGGAAAGATCTGGAATAACATCCCTGCAATTATACTTTTGTTTTCATAGTGACTTAAGACACAGTTAAGGAGTTAGTGCTTGTTGTTGTTTTTCATAGGATTGGTTAGTCTCATTTACAGCTACCTATAAACAATAAATAATTTATAGTTCTACAGAGAGGTCTTTTACTGCTTGAGTAGTCACTTGACAACTTGTTAAGTGGGAGCTGAGGAAATAGGAGCTGAGACAACCTTATGGTTGTAACAGAAAATTATATGATTTAAAATAAGCTTATGAAAATCCGAGAAAAAGAAAAGCAGTATGTTTAATATCCTTCAAGTACAATTACAAGGAAAAATTCTGCTCACTGTACTGGTCCAAGGGGCTCAGAGTAGAGTTCTGGCAGTGTGACTGGGAAGCAGACACTTCAAATATAGCCTATTGATTCAGGCTACCAAAAATGAAAATATCCATAAATAAATAAATTAGATAATTAATGCTAGAGAAATAGTCTCTGGTTTACACTTTACTGCACTTAAGTATGACTCAGTCTTCAGATCTCTGAAACTGGTGATTTATTTCTATTGAGTCTTAGTGTAAAATCTCTGTTACTAAAACACTAAAAGAAACTATTTTGATGTGTGTATAAATGTAAATATAAATACATATAAACGAATAAATTTCAACCTCAGTTTCTAGAAATTGAGTCTGTACTTGTAGAATAAGAGCTAACAGTCAGCATAACATGTGGTGGTGTATTTCTGTAAAGCAGCATGTAATCCTGCTTTAGATGTAGTCTGGACTGCAAGTAGTACACTGTTGAACTACTGGATATTAGAAACTCATTTTTCATTAGAAAGTATGGGGAAAACAACCAAAATTACTTTCTCGTGGGCTCAGCCAAGATTTCTTCTACACTGAATACTCATTTTCTTCTGGGGATTAGACTCCCTGAGATGTTTCTTGTTGGACCAGTTATTGCCAGAGCCTGTCTTCAATGTCTTAGTACCTGGAATGTTTTCATGGAAATAACTACTCTTTCTATGTGCTAATTAATGTTTGAGTAGCACAGCATTTGCAGCTGACTATCTTTTTTGTGTTGATAGCTGAATCTACTGAACTATCCACCAGTTTATTCTCCAAATGGTTACAGTATAACTAGCTGAATTTACTTACACATTTCTGGTCAATAATTTTAATGTTTGAGTTGATCCCACTTTGTACAGTTTTGGTACAGCCAAATACACTAGCTGCAAAATTAAGCATATGTACATCTATGACAGGGAGATCTGTGTGTTCAATGTCAGGCATTTGCTGTTTACAACCAATTAGCTGAACGCAAGAATCAATATTTAATCAGAACCTTCAACAGCTTATTGTTTCAGAAATCATGATCCAGGTTCAGAAAATGCAATTTGAGGCCCTATGTCACTTCAGAAAGTAGAAATTACGGCATACAACCTAGCCTATCTAGTGTGACTTGAGGAATACATCCAGCTGCGTTTTCCTGCTTTCCAAGGAAATAGGAGAAATACCTAATCCAGCTGGATCTCACTTCAGGTTTCAAGTATCAGTGTGTTGGATCAGCATCCCACAGTCTATCTGTTGGCATTTGGCTGCCTGGGGAAGCTGTCACAGAAAGAGGGGAGCCCCAGATTAGTTCTCAGCTTGGTCACTGGCTTCTTCTCTCCATACCACTCCCTCCCCTTCCCGTGCCAATTCTTCCATGCCACTCAGGGTCACCACGCATCTGAAAATGCAGACATAAGGTGTAGGTGTTTTTCGCACCTCACATCTGTAAAACTGTGTATAATAATTCCCTGCAGGCTGCTTTTCTTTGCTAGGTAGCTCAAGCAGTCCTGGTTCCTATGCCCTGTTGTTGCCCTGTGCAAGAATGGGAGAACCTTATGTCTCCAGAGCTGCTGAAAACCTCCCAGCAGAGAGGAGCGCTTGCAGGGCTGCAATTGAAATTCCTCAGCTGTTGTGCTGGGTCTTTGCTGAAGGCTAAGCTGTGTTGGTTTCATCAAGAACTGCTTTACACTCATAAGCACTCAGCGATGTTTTCCGCTATGTGGAACATGTCAGGGATTTGTGCTTTGATTGGATTAGTGTCTGGTTGGTGGTTGCAGCATACAGGCAGGCCTAATTCTTTCAAAAACCTCTTCTAAAAAAACATTGTCAGGAGTTGGACCAAATGAGACACAGATCTTAAAATGCTGGGTGAAAGAAAGGTCAGGGTAGTCTGAAATCTGAATGATCAGTATTTAACATCCAGCTGTGATCTCTATTGTTGTGCAACTTTTCAGTAGTTTGGTTTGAGACATCTGTGCATTACAGTGGAAGAATTTACTCATATGCAGTACACAGATATAGGTAGTGATAGCTGAAGGTTTGTTGGTTTTTGGGGGGATGTTTTTAAAGTGGATTTGCAAAACTTGGGGGGAATGAGGGATGATTCTTTTGCTGTGCCCCTGCGCAAGCCTGGGGGTCTGTGCACGTCTGTTGCAACAGCTGCACCCCTCCTGGGGTGGAGGGAAGTGAGACAATGTGTTAGCAGCGGAGAATGAAATGGGGGTGTGGCAAGGGGAGCAAGAACAGCTGTGAGGGCTGAGATGCTGTAGAAGAAAGATGAGGAAATGAAAAAACAAAAAAAATGAGGAAAGGGACAAGGATGGGAGAGATGAACACACTTAACCAGGCCAGATGGTCAGAAGAGAAGAAGGTGATTTCCAGTGTGAGATTTTTGAACAAATATTGAAGTTAAGTTATCGAGCCCAGATGTGGAAAGCTGATCTGATAGATCGCTGTCACTTTGAGCAGTGTGTTATGTCCTTTTGTCTCTCTACTTTTCCCCATGGATTCCCTATCTGTCATGTGCTACTGCTGCTTGTGACTGTTCTGGTGCTCACTGGTCCCCTCTATGGCTGGTCATAACGGAAATAATCTGGAATGGGGTTGAGGACTGTGAGAGTGAAGAAATAGGAAGGGATGGGAGTAATGCTTTTCTTCTTTTGGTGACGGTGAGCCATGTGGTAGACGTAACCACTTGTAGAGATGCAGCTTGAATCTAACTCATGCTCCAAAATAATTTGTTGGAAAGCTGAGTCTCACACTTCTCTATTCAAGGTTTAACATGAAAGTAATGTGAAAACACATCATGAGAAATCACAGACCTTGACACTGCTACAGTATTTGCAAATGCAGAGTCTATTGTAGGGAAGAGTGCTTTCTTGTGAAATTGTGCTGATAGCTGCTCAGCAGAATTCACGAAGGCAAGTTGTGGAAGGAGTACCTTTCTATATTTCTCTTCATCTTCCTCCATGAAATTCCTGCCATCGGTAAACTCAATGAATGCTTTTGCATTTATTCAGATGAAGTTTCTAAATCATTTGCTGGGTGCTTTTCCCTGGCAATTATAAGTACATGGGTCTGTATGAGAGCTTTGCCAGACATAACTACGCTTTTGCTGAGCTTGGAGCAAACCATTTTTCTGTATGTGTGTGATTTACAAATTTGAATTACTTGTGATTCTCCTTAGGATTTTTCTTCAAAGCTTTCCTGGTTTCAATCACAGACAACAAATTGGCTCCTGCTCATTCAAACCCCAAGACAAATCTTCCAAACATGTTTTCAGTTCTCAGTAAATTTGTATCTGCATATCTGTGATGTACCCATCAGACACCTCCAGAGTGTAACAAGTGTTCCGTTTAAGAGTAAAATTGTCTGGGACATTATATTTTCAGCAATTTGTGGGCAAATTCACTTAAGAGCCGTCACAGAAAGACTGTTTGCTTCTATCATGGTATGTTAGCAGAGGGATACATCCCTCCTGGAACTGGATCCAGGTGATTCAGTAAAAGCTTGTGTTTATGATGGCACTGCACAGTACAGAACGACTAGAGGAATGAATTCCTTGTGTGTGGAGTCAGGCAGACAAGAACGTCTAAAAAAATTGAAGCTAAGCACATGAATTGCTTTACTGTGTGTGGCTTGACCTGTTTCTGTTCTTACTCTTGGACACACCTGCTAACACTTGTGACTCTCAGTTTTCTTCCACCTTTACTATCTTCTTCCTGTAGATTAAAAAAACAACCCACAACAATTCCTTAATCACTGTTGTGAACTCAAGGGGGAAAAAGTCGATAAGATGGGATATAGACAGGTGGATTGTACATATCTGTAGAAATTGCCTCATTTGAGGTGATGTTGAAGGGCAGTTTTAGCTGACTAATGCTGGTGATTAATTAACTGTCAATATGTTTCTGCTTGCTATTCAACATTACCTCCTCTTCTTCCATTTCTGTTAGTGGAGTTGAGGTCTGAGCTTCTTTTTATGTAATGTTGTGTTGCACTGGATTAAGGCAAGAATCCCTATCTTCATCCATGCAGAATATGAACTTAAAATGGCTGAACAGAGCATGAAAAAATAATGATTGAGTAACTTCTGATTTCAGCTGAGAAAAGAGCAGAAAACTACTATCAGGACATACAGGATCACCACCTTTTGTGTTTAAATCCACTTTCCACCATGACAGAAAATTCCCTCTAAAACTAAGGAAGATGGACAATGTAATCAATTTGTTGCATCTGTTACGGTGACTTTTTCCTCAGTGTATTGAGGCCTGTCTCCATTGTCAAGGACTGCTTGTTACATTCTGGGACATGTTCAGATCTGAACAGAACTAGTGACTATCTGAAGTCAGTGAAATTAAACAATTTGTGAGCTTTGAACAAAAGTGCAAATGTTTTAAATATTTGTACCTGGGCCAACCAAATTGTCATGAAGTTGGAGGCCATATACCATTGATATGCTAGGAAAAGAAAAAGCTCTAAGGGACACTGTGAGATTTATTCTCCTGATAGCAAAGCTTTGGGATACAGCTTTGCACAGCTCAGGTTATTTGCATACAGAACAACATTTTCTGGCTTATAAGTCTCTATAATTATGTCAAAGAAAAGCATGTTAAAATCAAACATGAAAACCTAGGATAAATGCCTCTCATACAGTTCTTCTTTCAGCTGAGTCACTTTCCCGAATGCAGCATTAAGGGACAAATCCAAATATTTCCTCAGCGTCCTAAGAGTAAGTAGTCTTTAACAGTAGAATTGGGTAATTCTGTTACAGAAACCAAAGAGAAGCCTGGATCCATTGTTTGTATAGAACAGAAGTACAATACTGTTTTGTCCTGGTTTTGTAAAGCATACAAGTCTTTTAAGGTAATGTCTAAGAAAAAGACAGGGCCTATTCTGCCACTAGAGAATTCCTACAGCTTTCCACCACTGTCATCTTCTACTGCTTTCCCAGTAGAATTAAGAATATACTCTAGAATTAAGTAGATAGTGTAATTGAGGGTCCAAAAATCTGTAAAAAATTTACCAGATTTTACATAAGTTTTAAATTCCTGGGCTGATATTCAGAGAAACCCAGTGTGATATCTTTTAAAATGCAGTATGGCATGGCATTTTCTACAGTGACATCAGGGTTACATTTAACTCTTTTCCTTAGCCCCCTTACCTTGACTCATAGTGTAGGAACCTAACCTTCCCTCACTTATCCCTACTGGAGATGTGGACACATAAGCTAAATATCTCTTCCTTTAACTGCTTGTTTTCTCCTTGTCTGCACTTGAAACACAAAGGAATCTAGCAAAGAATAAGGATTCCTGTTATGGTTTAATCCCAACCAACAACAAGGACCACCCAGCTGCTCAGTCACTCCCCTTCAGGTAGGACAGGGGAAAAAATTAAAAGGAAGGACAGAAAAAAAGGTAGTGGTTTGAGAGAACAGTCTAATAGGACAGCAAGGGAGAGAAAATAGTAATTATAATGATAATAATAATAGACTGTGCAGAACAAGTGATGCACAGTGCAATTGCTCATTGCCCATGACATCAATAGGCTGTCAGCTGTTGAGCAGCAGTATTTGCTTCCCAGTCAGTTCCAGTTTATACACTGAGCATGATGTAATATGGTAAGGAATACCTTTTTGGGCAGTTTGGGTGAGCTGTCCTGGCATTGCTCCCTCCCAGCTTCTTGTGCATGTGCAGCCTTCTTGCTGAAGTCCTTGACTTGGTACAAACACTGCTTGGCAACAACCAAAACATCAGCATATTATCTACATTCTTCTCATACTAAATCCAAAGCACGGCATTATACCAGCTGCTAGGAAGAAGGTTAACTCTACCACAGCTGAAACTAGGACAGCGCCCAATGATAGAAATTTTCCACCAACATACTCTTAGGGAACAGCATCATTTTAGGATGGAATTGTCACGTCACACTCCTAACTGCTCTAATGCTTCTGTTAAATTCCTTTAAGTAAGGAATTTATATTGCAATATGAGAATAAGGGGCTGTTTTTCTTCATGTAAACAGAACAGGTAACTCACAGTAGCACCCCATCTCCAGCTAAGGTGATCCACCATTTCCAGCAGACTGGTAGGGAGGAGGTTTCCATCAGAAGTTTTGCTTCAAATTAGACAGCATGGAGAGCCAAATCTGAGCCTTGAACTTCTTGGGAATGATTGCTTGATCTGCATCCCAACATTTGTAAAAGTAAATCATAGTTGATTTTAATTTTAAAATCCATTATTCTAAGAACACCAAATGGGGTAGCTGTCATTTTGTATATGCATCTCTGACAGTTTTTCAAATGGTTTGTTTTTAACAACAGCAGTATATTTACTGAAGTGGAATTCATTACTGCATTGAAAAAATAAAAAATCTCCCAAGTTATCAAAGGAAAAGTATGTTAACCACCATGTATTTTTCACCCACTGCCAAAAGGCAGTCAACATGGTTTAAAATTAAGGATGAAGGTGGCTAAATGGCTTGGATATGATCAAACTCTATCTGACCTACTTTTCCCAGAGTAATTTTTACTCTAAACTAATCTTTGCAATATCAGTTCCTCAACGTTATCAGTGTCATTAATGCATCCTTACCAACACGAGCGTGAACATAGATTTTGCCAACGATATTGTTTCTCAGGGTTACCAGTGCCTCATTGTCTGAAACATTCTGATAACCAAACATACCACAAAACCCTCCCTGTAAGCCAACTCAGTCCAGCTCCAGAACTGGACCTTGACACACAGTGTGGAGTGACAATATAATTGTATATTTAGTTAGGCCAGAGGTTATAGTAAACTAGACAGATTTAAGTTAGATTTTGCCATTTTTACTTCAGTCCCAGGTTTAAGTTTGGTGAAACTATGGGGAAGAAAACCATGGCCTCTTTGCAACTAGCTCCTCTCTGCCATATTCTGTATTTTTAAAATGTGTCCTATGATTCAAAACTCTACCTTCAAACCAGGATTTCGTCATTTGCCACTTATTTTGAACCTCTTTGCAGCTAACATTCATCCTCAGTTTTCTCATTATCAGTATAAATAAATAGACTAAGTCAGTCTGTTAATCTAAAAGTCTTGTGGTTTTTTTTTTTTCTTCTGCATTTGTTTATTCTGCTTTGTGTTTTTTCCAGACAGTTTACAAGCAAGTATCTGTAAACTAATTAGTTTGAGAAACTCGTCTGGACCAAGGGGTCATGGTAGCATTCATCTATAAAAATATGGCACACGTACTTTCACCTGTCTTGCTAAATGAGACTCAGAAAGGCTATTTCAGCAACAGGGCTTTAGCTAGGAGCAAGAACACCAACATGTGACTTGAAAGAGATTGTATATCTTGCACTGTAAAGTACACTTTAGATAGAGTATCTTAGCTGGTGGCACTTTGATGTGGAAATCTGCACTGTGACATCCTTGCAGATTACTGCACTAACTTCTGAGATAATTATTTTTGAATGAAAACTCTGTGTGAGAACCTAATGAGGTTAGGCTTTACAGCTCAGCTTCCTAGCAAATGAAATATTATTATTGGACCTCTGTCTGCTTTACTGAGAATTTCACTATTGAGGTTTCCAGAGAACACTGAGACTTTTAAATTCAGCAGAAATTGCAGGATTTACCTAGTTTTTAAAGGCCAAGAATAATAAACAAAACCTTCAATCTCTATTAAGGAGAAACAAACATATTATAAGGAATTTCACTGCAGCACTAGTCATTGCGACTGACGCCATAAAGCATGAAGCACGGGTCTTTGAACAGTTTAGTGTGAAGCTCTTGGAGCTGTATTTTAGACTAGCTGCTCCAGAATATTCCTATTTGATTTTAAACATAAAAAGCTATTGGGCTACAAAGAAATTTTGCTGTTAGTAAGGCTGAGGGGGACTGGGAGAGAAGATCTGACTGAGAAGTACTGACAGATTATTTTAGCACCTTTTTTCATAATTGAACAATAAAAAAATTAATCAAAATCTAATCTGCTTGTGAGAAAAGGCTAATTCCAGTTTGTTTCTGAAAATTTTCAAAATCTGGCATATTTCAAAATTGGTCATATTTATTTTTTAATATTTTGAAGACAAAAGTGATTAGAAATAGTGACATTACCTTACAAAACAATCTGTAAAAAATAGCATGTAAAAGTTTGAAACTACAGCAAAACTCTGTGCTAACCCAAAACAATCCTTGGGCATGTCTTTCTGTTGCTATTGTTGAAATTTGAAGTATTCACTGATCCAAAGAGAGAAAATGTGCAAAACCTGAATTTGTTCTCTTGAGGGAAAAACTGATCTCTGAAGTATATTGTATATATATATATTCTTTGGCTAGAAACATTATTCTTCATATTAAAATAACACTGACACTATGGCAATTTGTTTTTTCTCTTCTAGTGACAAATTATCTTGATTAGGAAAACAAGCCAAGATTAAAGAAAAATAGATTAATAATAGGATATTCAATTAATAATAAAGTATCAATAATTTTAGAAAAAAAATTATTTTTATTTAAAAAAATATATATATACTGATATTGAAGACCTGTTAAGACAATGTCTTTTGATAAAACATTCAATTTTTCTTTTTTTAATGCATCATTGTATTTATAGTTCTCATCCTTTGTATGCACAGGGTAGTAGGATTATTTTTTTTCCCTGACAAATCAACAGCAAAAGTAGGAAGCATCAACTTTCCATGAAGACACTGAGGAATGCAGATATTACCTCTGTATTTGCTGGCATATATTATTTGTTTGCTTTCTCTATCTAGTGTTGAATGAGAAGCAGAATACTCTGTTGCCTGAGCAAAATTCTGGGAACATAGCAGGTGTTGTTCAACAGACACATGTTAATACTTATTTTTCTTTTCCTTGTAATCATCATTAACAGATAACAAATTTCTAAGCCAAAATATGTAGCTTTTACACTTCTAGTATCATTCAGTACGTAATACCTCATACTTATTTGCTAGTCTTTTGTAATTTAAAATGGCTAAAATTATGTCCCAGGAAATTGTTTGAATCAAGAAAGTAAAATCAGCAAGTAGGCTGGGCATTGTACTACGACTGTAGGCTGGGCACTAGTACTAATTAGTGGTACTAACGTGGTGGTACATTACTGCGATAGGGTGGGATGCGACTGTCAGCACCTTGGTATCACCCTAGGTGTGTACATGGGAACAGGCACTGTGGGGCACAAAAGGTGCTAAGGAGCCATCAGCTGCCCCATTGAAGGCTCCAGCTCTCAGGGGGATGTGCAACTGCCACAATGCACTTATATATATTTATGTAGACATGCACACACAGTTCAAAAGCTGATGCAACTACAGAACATTGGTGACATTTTCTGTTGTTGAGATTTTTTTTTTTTCACGATGTATGCATTTGAATACAGGTATTTTCTGGGAAAAAAAAAAAAAAAACCTAATTAAAAAAAAAGAAAAATGTGGCACTCTAAAGAATCTAAAGGACAGACACAGAATCATAGAATCATAGAACCACAGAATCACAGAAACAGAATCATTTTGGTCGAAAGAGACCCTCAGGATCATCGAGTCGAACCACAACCGAACTCTAGCACTAAACCATGTCTCTAAGAACCTTGTCTAAACACCTTTTTTAACACCTCCAGGAATGGTGACTCCACCACTTCCCTGGGCACATCTGTTCCAGTGCTTCACAAACCTCCCCAAGTAGACCTTTTTCCTAATATCCAATCTAAACCTCCCCTGGCACAACTTGAGGCCATTTCTTCTTGTCCTGTCACTTGCTACATGGAAGAAAAGACCAACACCCTCCATGCTACAACCTCCTTTCAGGTAGCTGTAGACATCGATAAGGTCTCCCCTCAGCCTCCTTTTCTGCAGGCTAAACAGCCCCAGTTCCCTCAACCGCTCCTCATCAGACTGGTGCTCCACACCCCTCAACAGCTTTGTTGCCCTCCTGTTCCCACAACAGGTATCCAAGAAGTGGCCACAAGAGGATCAAGAAGCTGAAGAGCGATTTACTGAGATGAGGAGGGTCTGAACCTCCTCACTGAGGCAGCAGGAAATGAATGGTGACTCCTAGCTCAGCTCTTCAGCTGTGAAGGGATGTGGGGTGTCTCGGTAAGGACTGCAGTTTATGGCACTGTGTAGACAACCAAGGTAGTTTCACTTTATGGGGCTCAGCTGTCACAGTGATGTTATCCCTATAAATATGTGGACAGATGCTGCTGCATTATTGAGCAAAACATCTGTCTGGAGGCTCATATTCGACTTGTCTAGTCAGTGAAAATGTCACACCTGTGTAAGGTGTTTGCAGATGCAGTAACTATATGGCTTTATAGTGAGCTCCTCTTTAATGAAGATGGATGCTGATAGCTAACAGCAGATGCTGGGGAAGCTTTCAACAATTGAGACGGAATTCATTTCAGTGATGATGGAGCCAGACTCTTAGCAATGGTGCCTGGCAAAAGAACAAAAGGCAATGGACATGAACAGAATTACAGGAAATTCTATTTAAGCAGAAACTTCTTTTACAGTGAGAGGGATGAAACATGGGAAAGGATTTCCCAGAGAAGCTGTGAAGTCTCCATCATTGGAGACTCAAGGATCTTAAGGGTCTCTTCCAACTAAAATGATCTATGATTCTATGACTACCAGCAGGGAGTGAGATTTGAGACCTACTGAGACTCTCCAAGTCTCCAGCAGCATAAAATGGCTGAACCATTTCTACATGACTTATGCAACTCTTGTACCCTGCCTACAGTGCTCAGAAATGAATGCAGAGTAAAGACCAAAAAAATAAATCAAGCTTATGTGATACCAGCCAGGTAAACCCAGCAGATCTCTACCTGACATTTTTTATCTTCTCTGCAATTTTGTTTACCATTTCTTGTAAAAATTAAAGGATTGTATCAAGTCATGAACAATGAGATGTGAACCTGAATATACTTTATGAAGTTCAGTGCCAAATAGATGCTGATGAAATCTGAGGAAGGTGCTAGTCACTTTAATGTCAGGCTCTCAGACTGATTCTGCATTACTGGGAGGACTCCCTGCCAAGTCAGAATGTGTAGCACAAATCTCATGTGTGCACACATCTGAGGACAGTGCTATTAAGAAAACTTAAAAGCAGTGCAAACTACAGATTTTACATTATGTTGTGTAACAGAAATAAATCCTTTGGTTTAAAGCTCATTCTTTTATCTTCTAAATTACTTTGAGACTGCCTTGGTCTTTAAGGGTTATTTGGAAGAGGAAGGCCACTTTTACAGGGTGTTTCAAAAAGATGGGCCCAATTTCAAAGCAGTAGTGATCTCAAATTGGGTCAATTTTTTGAAACACCCTGTATATTGTGGTAAATTTGCTGTCTTGAGGCAAGTGGACAGCTAAAGTAAAACAGGTTTTGGATATTTATTTTTCTCCCCTCTTCTTCACAAAGCACCAGTATTTTTGAATGATATTTTAATTCTTACATTTTGATTAATCAAAAACTCCTGTCACCACATATGGAATAGGACATTTACCTTTCTAATTGGAAGAAGCCAAATATCTTTGTAAAAGCTCTGGCCAGTGCTGCCAAAACACGTTAACTCTTTCATATTGGCCACTGATGAGATTGCCTCTGCAGCTAAAAATGCTGCTTTACTGCAAAAGTCAGCAGGTAATCAAGGAGAAAAAATGGAATTAAGCAACCTCATTAGAGAAATCAGGTGCATTATTGTTATAAATACACATTGCACCAGCTGGGGAATGGGATTTTCCTGTTCCCTGAGTGTAAGCAGTGGGCATAGAATGTGTACTTTTAAGTATAGAGTGCACACTATAAATCCCTTGTTCCTTTCTATCTCTTCTTCTTTTCATCTGATGTGTGAAAGAGCTTGTGATTGGCTTGTTGTAAGAATACAGGCATGAACTGAGCAGGAATTGAGAATACCAAATGTTTTATCTCATTCTTTTTCAGTAGCAAGTGAGAACTAGTTACTTCTATAAGAATTAAGGAATTAATAGCACAATTTATTAGTCTTGCCTCTTCTGTTGACCATCTTATTTAACTTTCATCTGTTTGGTACCATTTCTTTATATTTCAGAGAGAATTTCAGGGCTGAATTTTGTTCTGTTGAAAGAATAGAACATCATGACTGTCAAGAAAATTAAATGGAGTAAGTGTTTTTGCAAAGAAATGCCCAGTACTGTTATGACTCTGTGTTTATCTCTCTACATCCACTATAGGCAGCCAATACAGGTTAGGAAACCTTTCAGTGCTGGTAAAAGTTTCAAGTCAGCAATAAAAATGTCTCTTGAACAAACAACAATCATCAAATATTAAAAATATCGTCTCATATATTTACAACATATTAAAACATGAACCTGAGTTACCTGTAATGTTTACCATCTTTACTTCTGCTCACCATTTGTGGTTCTACATCACCAAGCAAGATTCATTAAACTTTGAAGATACACTGTGCTTCATGTAGGCACAACAGATGTTTCCCACGAGTACAGAAATTTCCCCTTCACAGAACTGCAGAGTCAAAGAATGGTTAGGGTTGGAAGGGACATCACCTAGTCCAACCCACCTGCTAAAGCAGGTACACCCGGACTAGATCGCACAGGAATGTGTCCAGATAGGACTTGAATGTCTCCAGAAAAAGAGACTCCACAGCCTCTCTGGTCAGCCTGTCCCAGTGCTCTGTCACCCTCAAAGTAGAGAAGTTTCTCCTCATGTTTATATGGAACATTCTGTGTTTCAGCCTATGTGTGTTGCCCCTCATTGTATCCTTGGGCACCACTGGAAAGAGTCTGGTCCCATCCTCTTGACACCCACCCTTGAGATATTTGTAAGCATTGATAAGATCCCCTCTCAGCCTTCTCTTCTCCAGGCTGAACAGACCCAAGTCTCTCAGTTTCTCCTCATAAGAAAGGTGCTCTAGGCCCCTCATCATCTTTGTAGCCCACTGCTGGACTCTCTCCACTAATTTCTTCTTCTTCTTCTTAAACTGGGCAGCCCAGAACTGGATGCAGTACTCCAGATGAAACCTCCCCAGGGCAGAGTAGAGGGGGAGAATCACCTGCCTTGACCTGCTGGTCACACTTTTTGTAATGCAACCCAGTATACCGTTGGCCTTCTTGGCCACAAGGGTCAGCCTCTTGTCACCAAGGACTCCCATGTCCTTCTCCACAATGCTGCTTTCTAGTAGGTTCACCCCTAACCTGTACTGGTGCCTGGGGTTATTCCTCTCCAGGTGTAGGACCCTACACTTGCCCTTGTTGAATTTCATCAGGTTCTTCTCTGCCTAGTCCTCCAGCCTGTCCAGGTCTCGCTGAATGGCAGCACAGCCTTCTGATGTGTCAGCCCTTCCTGTCAGTTTGGTATCATGAGCAAACTTGCTGAGGGTGCACTCAGTCTCTTCATATAGGTCATTGATGAACAGGTTGAATATGACTGGACCTAATACTGATCCTGACAGAACTTCACTAACCACAGGCCTCCCGCCAGACTCTGTACTATCAATCACAGTCCTCTGATCTCTGCCATCTAGCTAGTTCGTGATCCATCTCACTGTGCATTCATCCAGCCCGCACTTCCTGAGTTTGCTTATGAGGATGATGTGAGAGACAGTGCCAAAACCCTTGCTGAAGTCAGGGTAGACAACATCCACATCTCCTCCCCCATCTACCCAGTCAGTCATACCATCATAGAAGGCTATCAGGTTGGTTAAACATGATTTCCCTCTGCTGAATAACTTGTTCCATCACCTTTCCAGGGATGGAGGTGAGGCTAGCTGGCCCATAGTTTCCTGGGTCATCCTTCTTACCCTTTTTGAAGACTAGAGTGATACTGCCTTTCTTCCAGTCCTCAGGCAACCCTTCATGGGAGGAATTGCAAGACACATGCCTGTTCTCCTTTCAAGCCTCTAGTGTAATATTTGGGGACAAGATTTCACAAAGCCTATTTTGATCCTGTGTCCATGCTATATTTATTGGTACTGTCCAAGTAAGAAGGGCCAAGAGACTTCTGATGGGGTCAAGACTCTCAGAAAAAAAAAATAAAAATCTTTGTCTCTAAATTGGAGACACATGGATTCAATTGATGGACGACTTGGTGGATGTGGCTTTGACTTGATGGTGACACTCAAAGAATTGTGGTGAATGGCTCATGTCCAAGTGGAGACCAGGGATGAGTGGTGCCCCTCAGGAGTTGGTATTGGGATTGTCGTTTTTCAAAATCTTCGTCCATGACCTGGGCAGTAGGACAAAAGGCACCCTCAGCAAGTTTGTCAACAACACCAAGCTGTGTAGTGTGGTCAACAAACTGGATGAAAGAGATGCTATCCAGAGGGACCTTAGCAGGCTTGAGACATGGGTCTGTGTGGATGTCCTGAAGCTCAACAAGGCCAAGTGTAAGGTTCTGCACATGGGTCTGGGTAATCCCAAGCACAAATACAGACTGAGTGGAGAATGAATTGAGAGCAGCTGTAAGGAGAAGGACTTTGTGGTGTTGACTGATGAGAATTTCAGCATGACCTGGCAATGTGCACCCACAGCCCAGAAAGCCAGCTGTATCCTGGGCTGCATCAAAAGAAATGTGACCAGTAGGTTGAGGGAGATCTTATGAGATCCCATCTGGAGTACTGCATTCAGCTCTGGGTTTCTCAACGAAAGGGGGCCATGGGACCACTGGACTGTGTTCAGAGGAGGGCCATGATGATGATTAGAGGGCTGGAGCATCTCTCCTGTGCAGACAGGCTGAGCTGTGTTTATTCAACCTGGAGAAGAGAAGGTTCCGGAGAGACCTTACAGCATCCTTTGAGTACCTGAAGGGGACCCACAAGAAATATGGAGAGGGACTTTTTATAAGGGCATGTAGTGATAGGACAAGGTGCTTTAGACTGGAAGAAGGTAGAGATTTTAATTAGATATACGGGATAAATTCTTCACCATGAGGGAGGTGAGACACTGGAAGAGATTGCCCAGAGAAGTTGTGGATGGCTCATCCCTGTAAGTGTTCAAGGCCAGGCTGGATGGGGCGTTGAGCAACCTGGTCTAGTGGAAGATGTCATTGCCCATGGCGGGGGGGTTGGTACTAGATGATCTTTAAGGTCTGCTCCAACCCAAAACATTCTGTGATTCTATGAAATCAGGACAACCAAAAATGTATCTTCTAGATAGATTTTTATAAGATAAAAATAAATATAGCTCCCTGTACGAATTTGAAAAATAAAGACATGAAATTATTTCAATATGTTTTGTTTGTTTTGTTGTACTGTAGAATTAAAACTTTATGTAGAAAAGGGATTAAGCCTTAACTTTTCCAGATTTTAAGGAATACATCTATGACAATTAGTGTTTGTAACATTCATGCTCTTACAGCCATACCCTAGATTCTAGAAGTGGTTGTCTAGTTAAAAGAATTGACATATGTAACAGAGTGACAGTTCAGAACACACGTAAATATGGATACTTGCAGCCTTACCTTTAGAAGCACTGCATTACATTGTGCAAAAAAATTATTCTTGTGTGATTCCAGTGGTCTATACTCTCTCTTTCTCCTACACTGTAGTGCTAGCATTGATAAAAGCAACTGGAATTTCGTGTACAGTTGTTACTTTGAACCAGCTTCTTTTCTGCAAATGATTCCTGTAGGATGCTTGCTGCCATCTCAACAGTCATGCTGTTGAAATGTTTGTCTTGAAATAGAGTCAAGCTCGGCCTTTTAAAGGGACTGCTTTATTTAGTAACATGCTCTTTTTTTCTATTTTATTTTGCAAACCGTTCCTTCACTTACTCTGTGAAATCCATTCAATTTTCTAAGCTTATATATATTTTAAATGTTACTCTCATCTCAAAGACATATACTGTCAATGGCCATGGTTTACCTCACATCAAACTAGCATCAAATGTCCCTACATAAGGTCATGTCCTCTCGCTTTGCAGGAAGTAGTGCAGATGCACAGAAATAAGATGTACCAAATGGTCATGGCCCCAGGCAGTATGGAAGAAGCCTTAGTGCACCACATCTGAAACTGCTTCAAGCAACCACGACATCTTGGGCTGTAAGGAAGCTATGTCATTTTACACTGGCTAGGGATTCACTTCAGAACGAGTTGCAGTTGGGGTTTCTGTTTAAAGTGGGTTATTTATCCATCCATAATATGTATAGCTGTATCAACAACAGGTAATTAATATTTACAAAATGATGAGGCTACTTAGAGGATTACCTTTCTATTTAATTTTGTTTTGTTGCTTTGTTTGTCTCAGATGACTTGTTAGTTTACAGACAGGCATATAACATTTGACTTTGTCTCTCTCCTCAATATCTCTACACTATGCAATGTAGTGCCATGCATGGATATTTGACCTAGCTGTGAGCAAGGTTTCTTAGGTGCTGGCAGCAGCACGACCATATTCTAATGCATGATCTGAGTTTCCTCTGAGTGGAAAATTCGCCCCCTGGGATTGCTCCACTGAGTCACCAATATGTGTCCCACGACTGAGTCTAGTTGCTGTACAGCTCTGTCATACTTTTGACCTGTGCTCATATCAGGTACCGTAAAATTATGAGAAGCATCTGTTTATTCTTTGTATGTCTTACAGATAGTAAGAGAAACTTATGTCACTGAAGTTTTAGATTAGCATGAAATAGTAGAATAAATATTTTTTTGAAATTAGAAACATCAACTGCCATCTCTTTTTTGTGTGTGTGTATGTGTCATAGCAGTCGTGACCCTATTACTGGTGAAATTTTAGACTGGCATTAATTTAATAAAGCAGTTCATGGAGAACATCTGGCCTCTTCTTGTCTGTTGCAACCCATTCTGACCCAAGAGCATTGGCCTGGTAGGCAGTGAACAAGTACAAGGGAAAATAAAGCATACCATCTGCCTCCCTTTGTGTTTGCCCTTAATATGTTTTCATGTTATTTAGTCACTAGGCAGAGTCAAGAGCTTCCGCATGGTCAAAAACATAAAAAATATAGATTTGACTTAAAGCACAGTTTCCATAGACACAATCCTATAAACTGCGGAGTAGCCTTGACACACGGAGCAGCATGGTCTCGATGAAAACACTATATCATAGCCTTCAGTCTGACTGGGAACTTGGAGATTTATTTTGAATAACTCCATGCCATTATGAAAATGGAAGAGATATCCAGTGGGATTCTGTGAGGGTTGCTCTGACTCCGCTGCCATTCAGTGGTTTTGTTAATGCTCAGATGCTAATAGAGAGTGCAAAGAGCCAGGAAGGGTCTACTGGTGTGTTAGCTGAAAGGTTCTTGAAATTACATGATGTGGATAAATTGGACAAATAATCTGAGAAAGATAACTTAGCATTTCACATGTATAAATATTGAGTCCTGGCTTTGTCGGGGATAAATGACTGTGCAGGTCTAGGACATAGTACTGTCACTGTCACTGCCTGTGGGTTCAGGGGGCTCTGGATCATAAATCGAATGTGAGGTGACACTGTTGTCTTGCAAGGCAAACATCATCCTGGAGAACAGAATGAAGAATAATTTGAGATAAGCAATATATTCTTATCCTGTGCTAAATGTGTAAAGCATTAATCTAGCCTCACTCTGAGGGAGACTTGGACTGCCTGAAAGCATTTCAGTAGGACACAACTCCTAGATATTCAGAAAATATTTCCTACAGAAAAAAACCTTAAAGATTCAAGATTGTTTAGATTAAAGAAGAAATGGTAGAGGAGGTGTATGTGAAAGAAGTCTCAATTTTGTAAGAGAAATAGTAGAATTTTGTTGCAGTAATGAACACTCAGACAAAATGCTAGCAAAACTTCATAACTAGAAAGAAGGCCAGCCTCTGTATAGGCTCTCTGGGAAGATTAACAACGCTTTTTCTGTGCAAGTCTTCACAGACACAAAAGACAAGTAAATGCTGAGACATACATCTATATGGCTGGACTTACCTTGCTCGTATGAATGAATTAAAAAACCTCTTTTAGGGATCCTTCTAGCTTAACATTGCTGGATATTGACAGCAAAACAGCCTTTACATTTAAATCAAGAATAGGTCCTTTATTAAGCAAACATAGATGTTAGGGTAAATATAAAGGCACAGAGATCTGTATTAGCCCTTTTCTTTGCTTTCCCTCCATTAACTGTTCTACTGTTAAGGCACCTAGTTTACTAAAATATAATTTTAAATACCTAGTTTACTAAAATATAATTTTGCTATTACTAAACAATTCTGTATCAGATTGTAAATGTCTTACAATCCTTGTATTTGGCCATAAGCTTACTACGTTTATGTTTATCATGACCTGTAAGAGAATGATTCTTCCCAGAAAAATAAGACTGAGAAGATCATGCTTTAAACTAATACAAATCAGAGTCAGGGTAGTCTTGGTAGTAAATTTTAGGTGCTTAAAAATTATCAAAGAGAAGCAGTGACCCTTTTGTGAGTTTGGGAAAAAAGGTAAGACAAGTCTTCAGTGTATACGTTGCCTCAATTAATATTTTCTGATAAAATAATGATAGTGATTATAAAATAATGCAACTTTATAATCTGGCTAACAATGAAATAAATATTTACATATGAAGATGGATCAACCACACTCGGCTATTTAGTGTTAATTAAAAAAATACAGTGTTATTTTATTCTACCTGAGAATTTTTAAAACTTCAAGATCCCAGGAACATGGCAATTTGCTTAGATGTCTCCTCTTTCTGGTATGAGGATAGTGACTCTACAGCTTTTGCTGAAACGCACCATGACACTCTCATGAACAATTCCCTTGCAGGAAGTGAACTATGAGTTTTGTGACTGGAAAAGATTATATTTATTCAATTATGCAGTTGAAATACCTCCTCAATAGCTTGGGAAGGCTCACCAGTCCTGGAACAGCTAACTTTATTAAATCAGTCTTTATGTATTTGTGTGGGTGGGTCAAACAATCTGCTGATGTGCTCTGTGGAGTGTAAAATGTCAACAATAAGCTGGAGAATATCTAGGCCATTTAAATTCCTCAAAATACATGTTTGACTTGGAAAATTCATCAAGTTATAGAATAATTCTGATGCATGTTCAAACGCATAAAAGTTTGATTTTTTTTTAATTGTTACTTTCTTTTTCTCCTGCAGCTACATTTATTCTGAATTACTTCAGTAAATATATCAAATTTTATTTTTCCTTAAAGTGACTTGGTTTTTAATAAAACTAAAAATTGCATTTATTTGCAAGCCTGTAGCACACATCTGAGTCAGAAGATGTGGCTAGGAATATTGATGTTGTTAAATAAAGTGCTTTTAGTACTTCTTTATGCCCCTCAGTTATTATGGTCCTATTTAGCTTTTCTCTGAAAAGATAAATGATTCAATTTTGTTTGGCTCAGTATTATAGCGATTACATGCTATATGTTTAAAGGAGTCTTATAAAAACACGTCTGATAAACTTACTGGCTTGATCAGTGGTTTTGGAAAGCAATATAACTCAAATAAATTGGATTAATGCAATGATAACATTTTTAGAGTTGTAACTTTACCTATTAATTTTCCCTAATAAAAAGATTTATTGAAGTATTTAATTTTTCACACTATCTTTTACAAATATTTAATTCATTAAAAGACAAACAAAATGTTAATTCATAGTGTTAGATCAAGGCTAACTTGCACCTAATTTTTTTTTTTGTCTTAGCTAAACTGACATAATGTTGACTGTAGTAATGACTGCCTAGATAAAGATGGCAGATTGTAAAACAATTTATGATTTTGATAAATATATTACAATGCAAATTTATAATATAATTTTCAATAGCTTTGTATTATGTATAGAGAATGATTCTTACAGACAAAAAGTCTTATAAAGTCCAGGATGTTCAGAAGAGTGTTTGCAACCAACACGAACTGTAAGCTTACCACTCTGTTTCTTTGGAGGAAGGGCCATTTTTTGCAACACTTTTCAAATGTGTTGATCAGGAATTGATGTGTTGCTACTCTGACATTTATTTCGTTCCACTTCAGAGTGAAAAATAAAAATATTGAAGATCTTGTGGAAAATATTAATATGCTGTTATAAAAATGACTTTGGATTACGGAATTATATTTATTAGATCTATTTTATTTAATTAATTATAGATTTTTTAAAAATTTGTTGATGAACTCTCTCCTCTTTCCAGCCTTTACTGCAGATGTAAAGCTCTGGATAATGTTCCTAGGGGCACAAGTTGTGGATGGAGCTTTAGGAAGAGGGGATGCTGAAGTGAGTCCCGTTGTTCTTAGCGACTTTCACACTTCTGAAAAAGAAGAAACAAATCCCTTAAATACAACAATCCTGAATACATCGTTCATTTGCAAGATTTTTGGTGGTAGCATGAAAAACAAAAATATTTTTCCTTTTGACAGCTCTACATATCAATTATTTTTCATTTTGAGACCTAGGTCTGAAAGGAAAGCATCTGGAGTTTTAATTTTGCTGTTACACAACTTGAAGTCTTCAGCCTACTCCAAGGCTGCTGAAAGCAACATTTCATAACAATACAACCAGTTCAAAACATATTATTAAAATTAATTTTAATCAACAAAATTTAAGCAGAAGTAAAGACATGGATATTTTATTTCATTCCAGCTTCTATGATTTTGCTGTCAAGTACCAAACAATGATTAGACCAAAGCAGGTGACTTTTTGAGTTCTGATGAGTTCCTCTATTCTTAAGTACAGTATGGTACAGAAATTGTTTATTTCACTGAAAAAAATTTGCAAGAGAAAACTTTACCTTTGCCTAGAGACATCAGTTTTGAAGCTGTGATTTGCATCTATGTGTTCATTTTAATATAGATTCATGTTCAACTGAAAAATATGTGGTCCATTCTGCAAAAACTTTTTATGTTCTTAATTTCTGGTCTTCCTAGAAGTTTTACATGTAGCTCCAGTGAGGAACAATAAATTATCTCAGCCACAGCTGAAAAATTTCTGCATATCAGTTCCATGTTCTGTTCATATTTTAGTTTTCTTCAGTAGACCCATCCAGTGAATTTTCACTGGAAACTTAAGAAAAAGGTCATCTCACTTGACTGTAGTTAAGTAAAAGTCAGGTGCCTGTTCTAAGTTCACAGCATTTAAGTGCTCTTGTAGTCAATGGAGACAAGCAGTTTCAGCAGCACTTCATTCACTTGTTAAACGGACACATGAAACTGTTGGAATTAACGTGCAGTGTGGATTTGGGATGGCAGGAGTCAAGTGAGATTAATCCCACTCCTTTTGTTCTAAATTATTCATGTTGTACATTTTGTACATGTATTTTATAAAACAGTTTTGTTCTTATGTCCTTGTGTTGTTACTAACAATAGCACAAACTTTGCTCAGTTACATTGGATAATCTGATTCTTATTGCTAAAACAAAGCTAAGACTACACCGATTAATTCAGTGGCAATACCTGTTGGACCTTTCATGATTAGTGATGGATGTGATCTCTCCATGCCTGGTACTTCTAAGAAGTGGTGAACTTTCGGAAATAGGACTCAAAAAAGAAATTATCTCTGTGAGGCATATCTCAGTTGTTTAATTAGTATTTCATTTCAGTATTTCTACTAATTTGAGAGAGACTTAGCCATGTGAAAAAAGTTTGGCACAGTTAAAATCTGTTTCATGGAAGTGTCATAAAAATATTGGTCTGGAACTTCACTTTTTTGTTATGGATTTGATGGTAGTACAAGTATTTTACTGCTACATTTGTGCTCACAACAATAGGCTTATTCTTGTATGAGACCTGAAACTGCTTCTGTGTTTACTGAATGCCTTGCTTGGTGCTTTGCAGTGGACATTTGGGAACACAGGTTCTGGTTAATTTCTTGATAAAATAGTGTTATATGAGAGACAGAGTTGTAGATTATAACTTTGTGTGTTATATCAGGTAGAGTTGTAGAATGTATTTTTTTCTTTAAGATAGTGTTTGTTTTTTTTTTTAATCTGGTGTAATATATTGAATTATATTTGTATGTGATTGTAAACATTTAGTGAATGCGATTCCCACTCCAGTGCCTTTGTTTTAATAATCTTGTGAAGTGTAACCTGATTTACTGTACTTTATCAGACCTTTGGCACTTGCTAATACTCTTAAGTGGCCTTATCAGATTAACAAATAATCTTACTGAGAATGGTCTAGGAGTACATGTACTCCATGTATAAAAGCCTCGTAATATGCCTGGATTTTTCTCACAAATTGTTATCAACATATATTCCAGGATAATTCATATTACATATCTAATAAAGCTCAGTATAATGCATCTTTCTTACCAGCTGTAATATAGGTGAGGTAGAGTTGGGAGCTCACATAAAGGAACTGAAATTACAATTTTTTGGCAGCAATGGTCATGTACCCGGTGACAGTTTTTTTTTTTCCTTTCCCTAATTGTGATGGGACTGCAATGGAAAGCTTATTTGAAGTAGATGTATTCACAGGGATTTTTTAGATGATTGACTAAGCATGAAACTCATGGAACCATTAAAGGTCAAAGACAAACTTTGGTGGAAGGCAACATGAGGAGAAACAGCCCAATTCATAGTGATGCAGTATATTAGGGGAAATGAGACAAAACCCTGGTATCAGGTAAAGCGATATTTTATTTTTCGGTGTTTTATAGGTAAAATGAAACGGTACCCTTAGGTACAAGTGAAATATTTTGGGGCATGCTTGCAGGTAGTGTCAGCCTCAGAACCATCTCTGCCTTCCAGCATGGCTGGTCAAGTTGTGTGAATGTTTGCTATCTGTAATTTTCAGAGTTGCTTCATTTCACTTTTCATAAATTCTACATTGTGGTTGTTAACTAAGCACATATCAGAGGAAGCTGAATTACAACACTATTCAAATGGAAAAATCAAAACTGAGCAAGAGTTTTTGGTGAATAAAAATCTACGCAAATATTCAAAAGCACTACAATTGCTGTTGCTTCCATTGGGTGTCTAGTATTGCAGACATAAGGCTTGATTTTCTAGAGTGAAGGTTCACATGAAGGACTGAATTCAAGACTGAATGATAAGCAGTTAATATTCCTGAAGCTGGCTTGAAAAATCTCCTTGGTTTGCCATTCCTGAGAAACAGTAACAATTTATGAAGCATCAATAGATCAGGTGAAGGTGGGAATATAGATAAATCTATTTCTGTTCCTTTCTGTGATTATAATATCACCAAAGGACAATTTACGTACAAAACATTGATGCTTGATTTTATCTTATCACATGCAATTGCCTATACCTACAGAGAAAAGAAATGTGCCGTAAATTTCCATATGGCTGGATAACAACATTCTGATATCAGGGTTTTGAAGATTTCTCAGAAATTGTGTCCTTGTATGATGTAGAACTGTGTTTGATCTCCTAAAACAATACCCAGGATATAACATATGTTTGTATATCTGACTAGGGCAGTACACGAATAGCTAATTCACTTTTTTTTTTTTTCACTTAGTATATTTTGGAAATAATCCTGGAATACCACAAATGACCAAATAAATTTCACTTGTCAAATTTAATATGTCTAGGAAGCCTTGCTAACTATACTCCTTCAGGAAAATAAGAGTCTAAGTCTTTTTAGTGACTTAGAAGGGTATACGGGGTGAAACTTCAACCATTAGAGAAGACTGCCAGATGAAGTGGAACAAAGTTAGACAAATTATTAATTTTGAGGGAAAAAATGTCTTTTTTGCAGACAAGTTGCTTTCTGGTAAACAGGAGATATTATTTTTTTTTAAATCTATTTCATTCCAGTGGCAGAATTCATTTCCTCAAAAGTCTATTTTCCTTCTGTCAACAAAAAATAATTATGTTAATCTTCTTATTTCCTTCAGCAGATAAAATATGTTCCAGTGCACTATTGTCAACCAAATGTTGCTGTAATTTTACCAGCAGAAAGAAACAAAGAGAATGTTATTTTCTTAATAAATTTGAGTCTTACATTTATTTGGGGATTTTATTTTTTTTTTTTTTTTTTTTTTAAAAAAGGAGCATCTTTAGCAGTGACCCTGAAATTTGGCAAACTTTTCTCAGCTGACAAACAAACCTGTTGACAGCTGTACAAAACAGAGGTCTGTCATAAAAGACAGTGTCATGATGTTACAAACAGTGAGAAAAGAGAAATATCGGAAAGAACTTTTGGTGTGTTTTATGGGTGACCACCCCACCACAAACAAACAACAACAACAAAAATCCCAATCCAGGACAAATGGTCAGATTTAAAAATACATTTAGGTCCTCCACACCTTTAGCAAGAACTAGAAGCTCAAATTTCCCTAAAATACCTTGTATGTGGTACTTTAAAATGGATACCTCATCCCACATGAAAATAAAATGGTGAGACACACAGTCAGTGAATACATCTGGGGCTGATGTTCTGACACAAACCTGTAAATAATTGAGAATTACAGGGTGGGGCAGTGACAGACATAGCAGAAAAAGCAGGTATCCAGGGCTGAAAGATTTTATTGCAATTAGTAGGTTTTGTTGCCTCTTGGATATTTCCATGGCTCTTGAAACATCTTTTGAGAAATTCAGGAGCCATATTTCAGTCAAAAGCTTTATATTGTACTTACCCTGTTCACAGTCTCCCGTCTTGGGATACTGGTAAATTGGAGGACATATAACGGTACCTAATGATGTGTAAACCTAGCTGCATTATGGTAAAATCCTGGCAGAAATTTGTTTTTAGGCTAAGATTAACTCCTGGGTGATAGCTCAGGTCTGCAATTCTGTCTTCAGACATATCTATCACTGAGTTCTGCTCTGCTTCAAAGAGGAAAAATAATTATTTTTACTGGAAATTACCATATCTATAAATAGGATTTGTACACTGAGATTCGGCTTTTGAATTGTGTAATCCTGTCATGAAGCTTTTCTTTTCTGCAGTTTGGTACAAGGTGTGTGTTTCCCTCACAAAAGACACAAAGGGTTCCTTCAAGTATTTTGTTACAGTGATACCTTTCTGACTTTTTGTTTCATTGGTTGGTTTTCGTTTTTGTTTAGTTTGTTTTGGGTTATTGTTTGTTTGTTGGTTCATTTTATGATTTTTTTGGGGGGGGTGGGGGCATGGGTTTTGTTTTGGTGGGTTTTGTTTGGTTGATTGGGGTTTTTTGGTTGGTTGGTTGGTTGGTTTTTGTTTTGTTTTGTTGTTGGTGGTGGTGGTGTGGTTTGGTTTGGTTTTTTTTTTTCCTCCTAGCCTGAACAGTGAACTAAAATGAAATCTTTTTGGTTGTTTCTATGAAGAGGTATTAAAGACAAAATGGAAATAAATACATTCCAATTTCTCCAAACACAGTAGGCCTTACTCATCAGGAGAGTTGTCTGCGCATTGTACAAGGTCTCCCTCTAAATACCAGTTTATCCTTTAAATCCTGCCTGTCAAGCAAGTTATCTTTTTCTCACTTTCTTTGGTTTTCTTAGGACGTTAATCGCTGTGTGTTGGTTTCTGTTTTCCATTTATTGCTGCTGTTTATTTTTGGTTTTTTTGGTTTGTGTTGGTTTGGCTTTGCTGTTTTTTTTTATTTTTTTTTCCTAGTGTCCCCACACGTATCAATACACATGCGGAAATTCATCTATAATCAACACCGTACTCCGTCCACTTTTTTGGTCACTCTACTTACATGAAATCCGAAGGATCTCAATACGTGTATGGAGATGGTGAATTCCATGGTTAGATGATAATTTTTCTACTGTTTAATGTGAAGTTTACAAAAGTAGTTCTATTATTTCTTCATTTTCAGTGACTGTAGTCTATCCTGACAAATATTTTTTCCATTAGTTCCACTGACAGGACCTTCTAAGTTGCTGCAACTCAGGATAGCAGGAGTTCAGATAAAAGCTCTCAGGTTTTTTGTGTGCGTGTTAAATTTATTTTCACAATTTAACAGGAGAGCAGGAAAACTGCACTGTGTTGAAATAGCTTGCCTCTTCTGCTTCTCCCACCTTCTGATAAATTCCAATAACTTGACAGCAGAGAGTAAGATAATACCAAACTCAAGTAACGGCTTTTTCTAAAGACTGCTATACATTTTAAATTAATTTTAAGTCTTAAATCTTGTAATGAATTTACATTTGGCTTAAATAATAACATAAGAAGGAAATGTCTTTAACATATAAAAGGACCTTTTTATCCCTCCTGTGTTTATGTTCATTGATCAATAATATGATCCACTCACAATAAAAGAAGAAAAAAAATATATCTGAAACTTGACTTCATTTGTCCCAATGCATCTTGCATATTGTATGCATATCAGCAACAAATGTCAGCAGTTATAATAAAATATTTGACCAACCTGTACCATAAAGAGGTCCTGTCTAGTTTCCTCTATTCCAGTAGCCCTGGAACAGCTCTATTACCACTGAACAGTGCAGCAAGAAAATGATGCAGGTCATGGCATCTGCAAATCTACTTCTCTCTCTTTCTGCTGTTGTGCTTTTCCTCAATACAGACAGGATCACAACTCACATACTAGAATACTAGGGCTGCTCACCTGTTTTAGCTATGTAAACCTAAATGTTTTTAGAGGTCCTGTCTTCCTTTTTCTGTTGCAAGTATCAGAGGCACAGAGTTTGCACATGCATCTAGTTGTAACGTGTTCAACAAAACCATTCTGCTGGCATTTTTTATGTATCTCCACTTCTCTTTATCGCCCGATCTTGATCCTTTGTTGTTGCTACTTGGTTTCTGCAAGCATTTATGCATGCGAATAACCTTCTCAGATAAAAGTTGCTGGTCCTTGAAGAATCAGGCCATGGCTCTCCATGAGCTCCTTTTTAAGTAGCTTTCCCCAAGCAGGCACGCTTTCCTGTGCCTTTATGGCATGAGGCAGGGCTGAGCCTGCCTAGGGCTGCTGGCAAATGAAGAGCTTCAAACACCCATACATAAACAGAATACTGAGGCAAAATAAGGACAAAACCATTGTGCAATCAACTTTAATTAAGGTGGAAGCAATTCTCTGATTTTAAATCATTTGTCTAGCATCTCAGTTTCACAATTCAATATTCCCAACAATATTTTGCAGTAAAAGAAGTCAGATAGTGCCAGGCTTAGAAGCAAATATGGACCAGATAAGATTATCCATCGTAAAGAGGGACATTTATGGAATGTGAATTATTCACTCTTATATACTTGTTATTTATTATCGTTTTATGTCTTCATCTATTCTATTTCATCTCCTCACAAAGCATAATTGGAAATGACATCTATATGCCTCTAATCATGAGGAAAAATATGCAAAATTAATTCCATTAGAAGTAAACAGCAGTAGTTCTGTCCTTAGGATTTCAAGTCTGAAAGACCATCATCAGAGATAGGCAGCAGAAATTGGAGCTTACTTTTACATTATTTGATTCTTCTAGGTTGTGAGTGACTGCATATTGAAGGAGAGGTGACTTTCATGTAGTCTAGATATGTGTAAAAGGCTGAACTGAAATTTCTGCTGCAGTAGGCATTTATAAATCTGTCTTGTATAAGCAGCAACAGCTCAGTTTTTATCAGATTCTTAGTAGACCTGGTTAGCAATTGACATTTTGGATACTGATCAAAAACAAAAGTATTCTCTAGGAAGTCACCAGTTCTGATAAATCTATTGTTAGCCTTTTTGTATATTGATTAATATTTTGAAAACGTGAGAATGTTCTTGCTGCCGTCTTAAAAATGAAAGTGAAATCCAATAATATGCTTTTTTATGTAATTAGATTATAGATACTTCTGTTCGTTACAGTAAGGAAATACTGAAAAAACAAGACAGAAAAAAAGTATTTTGATAGATCCGATATTATTTCTGGATATACAGTTTATATTATGTTTTATGATTAGGTCAGGTTATGATTTATGTTTTTGAAATTTTGTCTTTATGGAAATGATTTCTGTGAAAACCTGAATCTTTTTTGTAATAGGAACATTTTTTAAAATTTGATTGATGTTACTGTGTTTAATATCAGAATTTAGAGGAATCTAATATTGCCAGGTAATTTACCAGTATACAAGATCTTTCTTTTTTTTTTCCTTTTTTTTTCTTCTTTTTTTTTTTTTTTTCAAAATTTTAAGAAGGTCTTATTTGGGAAATTTTACTGAAGTAACATATAAGAAATTACTTTAACTTTCAAGTAGTGTCTTTATTTAAAAATATAATATAAATTCAATATAAACTTTTGATAACTTGATGAACTTCAGCATCATGGAAGAGAATCCTGAGATAACTTATGCTGGAAGGAAGCAGTGAAAGGTGGCCGGACCAGCCTCCTCACTGAAGCAGGGCCAGCTATGAAGTTGCATTTGGTTACTCAGGATCTTGCTCAGTTGTGTTTTGAACCTGACCAAGGACAGAGACTCAGCAGCCCCTCTGGACACTGAGTGTTTTTTTTCAATGATTTAACATAAACAACTGATGTGGTTTACTAGAGGGGTACAATTTTTACTTAAGCTAGAAATATTTGAGGCAGCCTAATACAATACTGATGCTACTGTAGAAAGCCTAAAGATATAGCACTCTAGTGGGAGGAAAAGCAAAAGATTTATATATAATAAGCTTAGAATCAAACTATATTCATACCAACATCCAGCCTAAAGTTATTTTTTGTGCCTGAATTGTAATCCTCTGAATAATGGGATCAATAATGAAATGGCCTAGCAGCACCATGATTCTGTATACTACATTCTTGCCTCTTTCTCATTTATCTCCCATGAATGAAAAGAACATATAGAAATTTTCCTGACAGTAGGCTACACGGCTACAATAAAAAATGGGAAAAAAATATATTATGGTCAAAAACTGAAATAAAAATGTCATTGTTAATGTCAAAAAGTTTATTTTTAGAGGAAAATCAAATATTCTCTAAACGTACATTTAAAAAAAAAAAAAAAAAAGGCAGCATACTATCACAGATTCAGAAAAGTACAAGCCCTTGATTTCTCTAATGAGTTATACTGGGAGAACCAGCCTTTCAGACTACTTGCTAAGGTTCTTTTCTCCCCTCCAAGTTGTCACATCAAAGAAGTTCCCTACATGTGAGTTCTATGAAGTCTAATTTCTAGACCATCCAAGTGCAGACTTTTTAGAAATAAAGAACCTGAAAGTAAGCTAAGTAGCAATGGTTAAATAATATCTAATAATATTATACAAGGACTCTATGTAGTAGAGACAACATATATAGTGTTGACAGCTAGAATATGATGAGAACATGTAAAGTAATTTCATATATGTCTCTGTGGGGTGATTTGACAATGCAAAGTGACCGTACGTTGCCTTGGTTCAAAGTAAGTAAATCAGATCTGAGTAAATAACAGTAGGCTTTAACACTTGTTTTGTTTCGTAAAGGAAGTTTCTTTTCCCTAGGTTTCCTATAGCAGGGTCTAAGACACAGGTTCCAGAAATTCCCCTAAAACAAATAACTTATTTATGAGGTGCTGTGTAAAGCAGCTCCAGCTGGGTGCATCCTGAAGAGGGACCTCAAATAAAGACAACCTGAGAAAATTATACCCCCTTAATCCAAGCCTCCCACCTGCTGTATGTCACTCAGCCAACTGCAAAATTGGGTCTCCCGAGCTGCGATCTCCCCATTCTTTATTGGATCTCTTAATTTTCATCAGGCGGGCTGTTTCTTACCTCTGAATGTAGTTTTTTGTGCCTGAATGTCCAGCCTGGACATCAATCTAAGTGCTGTCCATCAGTTGCTATTTTGCACCTGCAGCTGGGATGCTGGAGAAAGTCCTTGGCAACAGCCAAAGCATTCTTCTGTTTCTTGCCTTCTTTTAGATACTGTTCCTTTACTTGTCTCCAGAGATGTAGCTCCCCTTATCCAGTAGCCTGAATCACTCTGAGGCCATTTTTACTTAATGAAGTAGAAATTTCAAAAGTTCACAGCTTGCAGTCTAAGTAATCTTACTTTTGCTAACTCTATGCAAGTGGTTTCTAAACAAGAAGCAGTATACCAAATAATTCAATAAACTAAGGCAGTCTATTCCCTAAGACTTTTTTTAGGTTAATGTAAACTGAAACAGAATCACATATTAGGTGACAATTATGTTTCTCTCAAGTGTGTGAAAGGACTGATTCATCTGAGGTAATCACATTTCAAAAACATACTGTTTTTCCTTGGAGAATGACAGATCCTGGTGTATTTTAATGACATCGTTCAACTGGCAAGTGATAAAAGTTATTATATTCCTTCAACCAAAACAATTCCATACCCCAGATCTGTATAATCATGATAATGAATAAAAAGATGGCATTTGTCTTTTTAAAAAAATTTTGGTGAGGGCTTATATATTCATATTTCTCCATACAGGAACAGAAGAATTCTTAATTTTCACTTTTGTTTTTGAAAGAATACAAATTAGAAATAAAAGCAATTAAGAATACAACCATAGTAGAGTAGCAAAATGTATTTCAATAGTGAATAAAAATAAAATCATAAGTTTATCATATGAAAACATAAGCTCCACTTATATGTATGAGAGCTTAATCCAAAATCTGTACAGCTGAAAAAGCCTTTCCAATTTTAGTAAATAAACAAATAAAAATCTGTGTTAGCACAAAATGGTTCAGCTCCTAACTCTTAAGCTTCCAGCAGTTACTTAATGACCTGATTGAGATTCCTAGGTTCTGTAAGTATTTAGGAGCAATGCTCATGAAGAGTTTCATGCTAGCGTTAAATTCTGGATAAGGTTATAGGCTCCCTAACCAATGTAAAATTGTGAGGATACAGATAGATTGTAAGTAAATCTTCCAAAGATTTAGGCATTATTTGTAGAACTGTATGATTACTCAGGTTGGAATGGTTTTCTGGAGATAGTATCATTCTCCATTCTCTTCAAAGCAAGGCCAGTTTTGAAGATGTGTCCAACTTTGAGAGTAGATTAAATTACTTAGGGCCTTTTCCAGCTGATTTTTGAATTTTGGCCAAGGATGGAAATTCCACAATTTCTCTGTGCCCTTGTTCGCCATCTTATTTTTGGAATACAAAGATATATTTATTCAGCTCTGAAATACAGGCTGTTTCAAAAAGATGGACCCAATTTCAAAGCAAAGCGATTTCAAATCTGATTCACCTTTTTGAAACACCCTGTACAGATGGAAGAAGCCCTATTACTAAAGCAGTTACTGTACTGACAGGCTCAGGCTTGGTTCCATCCTCCACTGAATGGAAATCTTGCAAGAGCACCACCACCTACAGAATATTATACAGTACTGGAGGGAAGGAAAGTGGAGTGGTAAGAGAAGACGAACTATCGAAGATGTTTAATTTCAAATATGTCTGTTGAAGCTGTTCTGTTTTATGTGGAATGAATAAATGGCAAAGAAATAGAGTCTGGAGATATGAAAGAGCATTTCTTTTTCTTATAGGAGGTAAGATATGTCTTTGTGCAGAGAAAGAAATTCAGGTATTCCTAAATGTTAAAAGTTAGTATAAAGAGAACTGTAATTAAGTTTCTTTATACCATATGTTCTTAATGTACAAGGATTTCAAGCAAAGTTGGATCAGTTCTGGAAGGAAGGGCTGAAATGGCAGCTGTAAGTGATAAGAGAAGTAGGTTTCAGTTTAAAATGCAAAGATGGAACTTGACTCTGCATCTTTTACTGCTGAACTTGGGCAAAAAGTACTTTGCAGCAGGGAAGGTAATATCTCTTTATTTGGCTGAGCTCAGCCAGTTGTGTTTTAAGACTACAAAATCAGTTCTGCAGGAATTAAAAGTGAACATATGGCTAGTTTATGCCTTCCTACAGGGTGTAGAGGTAAGCTAGGTCCTAACTGCTGGGCAGTAATAACATTGAAATGACTTAGACTAAGATTAATTTTTCATCTACCCCAAAAAAGAGCTGGGTGTCCTTATGAAAAACTGAGTCCGTATCACTCAGACAGCTGCTGAGCTTTAAGGATCTGAAAACTCCTACCTTCTTCAATAGCTGTATAAGGTACTCTCAATCTAACAAAAAATACATGAGATTTTGCTTTTTGACACTGAATAAAAGATTAAAGACATGCTTAGAAAATTTCAGTGTGGAAATATCAAGGCAATATTAGCTTTGGATATGTAGCTACGTTTGTGTTGGGTTTGGTATCTATTTGCCAGTGAAAAACTGTAAAAAGGGTAATGACAAGCTTGAAACATTTCAGAAGCAGCAACAAAAATTATGTAGGGTGTTAAAACTAGTTTTTTAAGTAGCACAGTAAATAAATTTAGTCAAGTCCTCAAAAGGAAACTAATTGGATTATCTTATCATTTGTATGTGGAAAATATCTTTCTGGTAGTAGACAGGTCTGTATTTTATCAGAAGAATAGGCTTAATGGACACTGAAGTTAGACTAGTTCATAATAGAAATAAGGTACAAGTTTTCTAACAATGAAGATAATAAATAACTAAAATAACGTCTCTAGGAATGCTGGATTTTCAGTCACTCAAGGTCTTCAAATCAAGATTAGATAATTTTTATTTTAAGTGCACAATTACTCACAGGGAAGTTACAGATTTCACAAAGAAATTACAGCACAATGTCCTTTGCTGAGTTTACAAAGGAGAGGCTATATAAATGGATTTAGCATCTTCTGTTTTCAAATAAACTGTTCTGCTACTCTGATTTATTTGCACCAGTCTTCACCCCTCCAGAATACCAAACCAAACAACAACAACAACAAACCCCAAAAAAGTATCTCTAATCCGTATTTTTTGACTGACCCAAATACTAGCATTGAACAGTGAAGATGACAAAGAGAAGGTGAGGTGAATTAACAAAGCAAAGAACTAACAGTTTACTGACTGAATGTTGCAAACAGCTTTCCACCTGACCTCTATGATTAAGGGTTACTTTTCACTCTATTAATATCCTGTGTTACCATGGGTTCATTGAGTCTTCCTCTCCCACAGTCCTTTACTCATACTTGAGTTTAAATGATTGGTACTCTGGTAACTATTTTATTTTCAAATAGTGTCATCTGCTATTAATTATATAACCTTGGATGAAAAGCTAATCACTGGAACAGTGATTAGTCAGAAGAGTACCCAGCTTGTCACTGATGGTAATACCAAGAATATATACAGGTTTTATTATTCTCAAATTAGGTTCCCTCCAAAGTTCAAAGCTGTAGGCATAAGTCAAAGTACTCTTTATTGTATTCTCTGGATTGAGACAAAAAAAAATCCAAGGAAGAAAATTAGTTATCCAATTTCTACTTAGAAAAATTGCTAAGTTTAACTTCATGGACTAAACAGAATTTTAAAATGCATAAAATATATGAAGGAATAGATAGAATCCATCAAGGGCATCTAATGCAATAGCAGCTAGTGATTCAAAGTTGTAATCAGAATATTCAGTTACAGGAAATCACAAATAACTAGTAGCTACTTATCACTCTAACATTATAATGTAACCTCAAACAATTTTATCTTTAATAGAAAAGTGATCTTCAAAGAACCAAGGTACAATTTATAAGAATTAGGCCTATATTTCCTATAATAATTTCATAAGATTTTTAATTTACATAATTCTGAGTACCAAATACAGCAGCAATACTTGATTTGAGATATTTAAGAGGTGATAAGAATACTTCATATGATTCCATTCCTTTAGAAAGCTGTAACTAAAGGGATTAGAGATAGTTTCAAGTATGTGAAAAATTAAGATTGAGACACTCTGTGGAGAAATGTAGCAAGTAAGTGGTGATTTTTCTACACCGTCACTGACTAATACTGCTGCTGTCCATGAAGTTGCTGTCCAATATATATTTTGCTACTTTTCTTGCCTTGATGGAAGAATCTTGTAGTATTGTATTTGTACATACCTAATTTCCTTCAATTAGAGGCATTTCTGTTGTTGTACTACTGCTAATTATAACAATATAGAAGCTCTTACTTTTACCTGATTACTTGCATATTTCTACAACATACCTGATGAATCAAGAAACTAGAGTTATAAACAGTATTTTATTCTAAGTCAAATAATTCCAAATTATACTCAATTGCATTGTTCTTCAAGTCTATGAGGCTTAAGAAGCAAGAGAAATGTGTTTCTACAATCTAGCTGAGTATTTACAGTCCAGGCAGTATGCAACATAAAAAAAATGTGCCTTGAAACATACCATTCCAACTGGAAAAATACTACTCCAACTGGAACAGTATTTTTTTACTAAAACATTACTAAAATCAATATCTTCTGCAAATTTATTCATGTAAAAGTGGCCACAGAGTACCTCGGCAATGTACAAGGTACATTTCTCATTCTTATGGTTACTTGGAAGATTTTAGCAGCTGCCTGACTCTCTAAAATAGAGTATGTAAATAACATGGTGAAAAACTATTATGTTCATCATGTGAAAGATCAGACACTACAAGCCAGGCAGAGTGGCAGTATTCCTTCTCTTTCACCTGTCATTATCAATTTATCTTTAATGATGGCTAAGATGAAACTACAGTGACAAGTTTGACCCCTGGCTGTTAATATCTGCCTTGATCTTTATGGGAGAAAATAATGGCTTTTATTTTCCTGAAATACAGGTTCTTATCTCTAGTACTCTGGGTGATATACTGGAGTTGCACCCAAACCAAGACCATATTAACTCAACAAATTAGACTTTTCAGTTATTGTTTTAGCATAAAGAAGGTGTAAAAGAACACATCTATCTTCTTTTTTTTTCCACTTCATTGGGCATATTTAAGAAGACAACTGTGACTATATTAGTTTACTCCTGACCACAATATATTTAACTACCTGGTCCATATACATAGTAGCTTTTTCAAAATTGTCTTTTGAATGTGGCTCTTGATTTAGATCTTTCTCACAATCCATTCTAGAGGGGCTGAATTGTGGCTAAAATCACTCTTCCTTTCATTTTTTATTATATCACGCTGTGCTGAGTGTGGTTTTTTTAGAATAGGTGAACTAGCTTTTGCCTTCCTTTGCTTATAAACCACATATATAACAGCTATATGGACAATTCTTGGAGGCAAGAAGGGACTGAGGATATTGAAAAATGCTTATCTGATCTCCATGTTACAGAAGGTGCATATATACTAACAACAGAGCTCACAGTTCCCATTAAAAGTAGGGTAGAATAACAGTGAGATCTTATATTACAAAGGTGGTTTAATATAGTGTCATCACCATGAGAACAGCTATAAAGCATTGTGCACTAAAACCTTGAAGGTAGTTTACTCTGTAATGAATGTGATCCCTTTGTACCATGCCTAACATTTTATTTATTCAACGACAACACAACTTGCACAGGATATGACCTAAGAATGGGCTCTGCTCTGAAAAGTGTTTAATCTTGCCAGCAATTGTACATTTGTTAAGTTATTGTACATTCGTTATGATCTGCAAAAGTAAATCACATGAGGAGAGTTGTAATACTGCTGTAATCAGTGAGGACGGGGGTTCACTGTGAACCCTTACCTCTGAAACATGCTGCAGTACCTTTCTTCTTTCTTCCCCAACATCTCCCTGTCCTCCAGAATCCCCTTGCAGTTGCTTTGGCAGATATCACAGATTGGAAGGGACCTCGAATGATCATCCAGTCCAATCCCCCTGCTGGAGCAGGAACACCTAGATGAGGTTACACAGGAAGGTGTCCAGGTGGGTTTTGAATGTCTCCAGGGAAGGAGAATCCACAACCTCCCTGGGCAGCCGGTTCCAGTATTCTGCTACCCTTACTGAGAAGAGGTTTCTTCTCAATTTAAAGTGGAACCTCCTGTGTTCCAGATTGTACCCATTGCCCCTTGTCCTATCATTGTTTGTCACTGAGAAGAGCCTGGCTCCATCCTCGTGACACTCACCCTTTATATATCTGTAAACATAAATGAGGTCACCCCTCAGTCTCCTCTTCTCCAAGCTAAAGAGACCCAGCTTCCTCAGCCTTTCCTCATAAGGGAGATGCTCCACTCCCTTAATCATCTTCGTTGCTCTGCGCTGGACTCTCTCCAGCAGTTCCCTGTCCTTCTGGAACTGAGAAGCCCAGAACTGGACACAATATTCCATATGCAATCCTTTCTGAGTAGTACCAATAACATCACCAGAAGCTAGAATGGCAGCACGCTGATACTCTTTTTGCCCAGCCCCAGTTAACACAACAAAACCTTATCGATTACAACAGTCTGGCAGCATGTGCCAGAAACATGTGACTGCTCATGCCACTAACAATGATCCACCAACCTCTGTTTGGTCATTGGAGCAGTTGAATCATCACTTTGTTTATAGAATAGAAATTAGAATAGTTCCCTGGCCAAAAAATTGAGCAGCAAGGATACCTAGAAGAAAATGGGTCTTGGTTGTCTGACAATGGTCTGTTTATTCTCTCTAGTGAAGTTACGTTAGAACAAAAGGGGAGATTGAATTTTGCACTGCATGGAACAGGTTAAAAAAAGCAACTCCCTGTATTCACAGATGCATTTCTGTTAAAAGGAATATGAGCCCCATAGTGACTAGGAGTAAAAAGGGAATTGCAAGCAGAAAATCAGCAACCCACAAAATGGTACCAAGCCTGTTACAGAGAATATTATACAGTAACAGAGATCATGTGTTAGGAAGGTGAAGCAGAGGTGTAATTATTAGAAGAGAAAATAAATAACATGTAATGAATTAAATTATAAATGAGCTGAAGAGGTAATGAAGTTTGAGTTTTACAATGAAATGAAATTCAAATGCTCCATCTATAAGAATTTGAACAATAGCTGTACAAGCTAGGCATCAGGGAGTCCTAATCCTATTAAATCTAATCACCACAGTGTCTGTTTCTGCATACACAATGAGTTTGCACACAGGAGAATAAATTAAAGCACATTGTATGGTTTCATACTTTTATCCAGACAACATGACGGGACAAATTCTGCCCTTCTAAAATGCATATGTGGTCACAACTTCTGATATATTCATGTGATTAAGAGACTTAGGTGTTACTCAAGAAACATGGAGTGTGATGATCTTCTTGATCTACTTTTCATAATTTCTGAGTGAATTTTAACATGTTATTTCAAGTTTCAGTGCCATGATTACCTATTTATTCCTTCCTAGTAATACCCTTCATTCAGCTAAAAAACCCCACATCCCCCCCCCCCCCCCCCCCCCCCAAAAAAAAAGGGAAAAGAAAAAAAAATAGTACAATATTAGAATAATCTCCCTTGTCATCACAGGAGTCATTTTACTGTCATAATATACACAATGACTGCACTACAGATCATATTTTTTTCCTAACTCCTTTTCTTTCTCTTCTCTTAATTTCAGTTGCAAACTACTTTCTCAATCTGGTAATGGAAAATTAAAAGGAAAGGCATCATCCAGACTCAAATGAACCACTCTGACAGACAACTGATAAAAATGTTCCCTATGTCTAATGAAGCAGGTGTGACATAAGAAAGAAGAAAACCATAAAGACAAAGAAAATGGAGACTGGAGAACTAGAGGACAATGCAGAGCTCAATGAAACTGCAGCTTCTTTAAATCCTTTTAATTTTTCAAGGTGGACACTTGTGGGACAATAACCAAGTCTCTGTTCTTGGGCATGTGAACTGAAAAAAATTTGAAAAGTTATTTCAATCTCTTTGCGTCTTCTCTGTGCCACGAATCTGGCTGGTTTTACCTTCTACAGTATGAATGTGTCAGCTCTCAGAGACAATGTTCCCAGTACAGCTGTATTTAGTGTGACCTTAATCCTGCAAACACTTAGGCACCAGCTTCATTTAATTTTATGTAAGCATATTTCATGGGTGCTTCATGATACCCACTGTGAACATCAGGAAAGAATTTTCCTAAGCAGTCATGTATATTAGTTGTTTTACTATTTTTTATTTTTGTCCCTACTCTGAAATATCAGGAATACTCTGTCACCTGAAAATGGCATCCTGCATTTACTGTAAAGAATGAATATACTGATTTGGTATGACAAATACTATATCCCCTCTAAGGTGACATTTCATTTATCTTTTTCGTGGAGCATTATATTTTGCTACTGGTGCTGACTGAGTTGTATCAGAGTGGGACTAGAGAAGACATGTTCCTGTGTGACCTCACTTAGGCGTTCCTGCTCCAGCAGGCAGATTGGACTAGATGATCTTTTGAGGTCCCTTCCAATCCCAAACATACTGTGATACTGTGAAGACATCACTGGAATAATTGCACATCAATTTTCCCTGCAGGAACTGTAAAACCTAGTGTTTGTATGGAAGGGGGAAGACCATTGAGGAGAAAGATGCCTCTACCAAAATGAGTAAAGTCTATCTGATGCGATGATCAGAAGTATAGCTCCTTTGAAGTTAGTTTCCCCAGAGAATGTACCACTGACATTTTAAATTGCTGGGATTTGTCCCATCTTTGGTTTTACATGGGCTCATTAAGTACTTTGGGTCACAAGATCATGAGAATAAAATTATAATCACCTTGGAATTCAGTCTCCTTAAAAGAAATTTCATGGATGTGGATTACTGTAAGAACATGTGACTTCTGTAGGGTGAAATGATCTTAAAGTGATGGGGTCCAGTTGGGAAAGAAATGTAAATACATAATGACTATAGGCAGGCTGTGTCTGTATCAGTCTGTGAACAACACCATCTTGTACTTATCAAAGAAGAGATAATAACTAGACACATCTGATAACTTTTTTTTTTTTTTTTTTTTTTTTTTTTAATAAAATAAGACCATGTTAGACAAGGGAAATGAAGTAGATGTAATCTATCCAGATTTCAAAAAAGTATTTGATGTGACAATCATTATTTAAAAGGGAGAAGATAAGCATTAGTGTATGAACTGTACAGAAGATAAGGAATGGGGTAAAGTAGAGAGAGCAACTGACCATGCTGAAAATGAAAGAAAGAAGCTACTAGTAAGACATGAGAATGGCATATGGGACTGAGCTTGTTTGAATTGCTCGAAAAGCAGTAATGTGCAAATACAAATTATAGAAATTTACAGAAATTCAGGATTCCTCTCCTAAGAAAAGAAAAAAAGGGAGGAAAAAAAAAAGAGAGAAAATGTGAATATCATCATAAAAATTTTAAAAGTCCCTGTAAGACTTTGAAAATATTAGTAATAGAAATAGGATTCTGTTTTAAAGTACAATGAAAAAGACCCTAAGAATTAATAGAATTTCTGTTGTAAACTTCATGTTTTCATTTATAAAGAGCAAGGAGAAGCCTCATTTTCTCCAGACTAAACAGCCCCAGTTCCCTCAGCTGCTCCTCATAAGACCTGTGTGCCAGACACACCTCACGGGGCCGTGAGGAGACAGGGCTGATTGGTATGAAACACCAATGCCAAGCAGAAGACAAGAGGTGGTGGGGGGTGGAATGGACAGTGGCCTTGCAGTAATACCATCTGTATGAATGAGCACTGCGGCACAGGATGGCCCATGGGAATGATGAAGGAAGCTTGTCAATATGATATTTTTGGATTTCACTAAAGCCTTGGATACTGTCTGTTACAGTATCCTCCTGGACAAGATGTCCAGTATATATCCAGATATACATGTATCGTAGTAGGTGAGCAATTGGCTGATGGGTTGTGCTCAAAGGGTTCAAGTAAGTGGGATTATGTCAGGCTGGTGACCAGTCACTAGTGGGGTTCCACAAGGATCCATCTTAGGGCAAGTACTCTTCAATGTCTTTATAAATGGCTTGGACACAGGACTTGAGGAAATACTAAGTAAGTTTGCTGATGATATTAAACTGGGAGGAGCTGTTGACATCTCAGAGGGCAGAGAGGCCCTGCAGAGGGATTTGAATCAATTGGGCAATTACCAACTGCATGAAGTTCAACAAAGACAAGTGCTGGATTTTGCAACTGGGCCACGACAATCCTGGCTGTACATACAGGCTGGAGAATAAAAGGCTGGAGAGCAGTTCTGTGGAGAGATATCTGAGGGTTCTGGACAATGGCACATTGAACATGAGCCAACAGTGTGCCCTGGCAGCCAAGAGGGCTACCTGTGTCCTGGGTGCATCCAGCACAGCATTGCCAGCCGGGCAGGGAGGTGATTGTCCTGCTCTGCTCTGCACTGGTGTGGCCTCACCTGGAACACTGTGCGCAGTTCGCGGAGCCACAGGATAAAAAGGAATACAAAGTTGCTAGAGCGAGGGCTGCAAAGTTGGTGAAGGGTTGGAGAGGAAGCCATATGAGGAGCAGCTAAAGCCACTTAGTTTCTTCAGCATGGAGGTGACTGAGGGGACACCTCATCATGGCTAAAGTTTTCTCAAAAGAAGAGGAGGAGGGGCAGGTGCTGAACTCTTTTCAGCTCAACATGATAAGCAGTATGTGCCCTGGCACCCAAGAGGAACAGCATATCCTAGAGTGTATCAAAAATGGTATGACCAGCAGCTGAGAAAAGAGGATTGCCATGCTGGATTGGGCATAGCGGCCATCTCAACTTGAGACCAACAGACGAAGAAGGTCATTAAGGTCTTAGAAAGTGTCCAGAAGAGGGTAAAAAAGCTGGGGAAAATTATGAAGGAATGTATTCTGAAGAGTGGCTGAAGCATTTTTTGATTCCTTTTACAGCAGTAGACAGGCCCTCTCTTGCTGGGTTACGGCCATGCTAACATTTGACTGACCCTGGCTCATTCGGGCAGACAGGACACACAGGCGGAGTGCCCAAATAGCCTACTTGGAGAACCGAGGGAAAAAGTAAAGAATAACATTGCCAAAAACAACAAACAAGCAAACCAACTAACAAGCAAACCAAGTAACAAACAAACAAACCAAACCATTCCTCAGGCTTCAATTCTGGGGCTGGTTCTGTCCAATATACATATAAATATACATATAAACCATCTGGAAGCAGGAATTAAAAGCACTATTAGCAAGTTTGCTGATGATCCCAAACTGGCAGGTGCTGTTGACTCTCTTGAGGGACAGGAGGCCTTGCAGAGGGATCTCAGTAGATGGGAGCACTGGGCAGTCTTTAATGGGATGAAATTTAAACAATCCAAAGGCCAGATTCTGCACCTAGGACAGAGTAATGCTGAGCACAAGTATAGACTGGGAGAGGAGTCGCTGGAGAGCAGCCCTGCAGAAAGGGATCTGGGAGTGTTGGTCAACAGCAGCTCAAGACGAGCAGCAGCGTGTGCCCTGGAAGCCAAGAGGGCAAAGCACATGCTGGGGTTCGTCAAACATGGTATGACCAGCCGGTCAGTAGAAGGGATTGTCCTGCTGCATTCAGCATTGGGGTGGCCTCAGTTCGAGCACTCTGTGCAGCCCTGGGCCCCACCACTGAAGAAGGATGTGAAGGTCCTAGAAAGTGTCCAGAGGAGGGCAACAAAGCTGCTGAAAAGGTTGAAGGAATGTCCTGTGAGGAGCAGCTGAGGACTCTGGGCTTGTCTAGTTTGGAGAAAAAGAGGCTGAGGGGCAACCTCATTGCTCTCTACGGCTTCCTGAGGAGGGGAGGTGGAGAGGGGGGTGCTGAGCTCTTCTCCCTGCTATCCAGTGACAGGGCACTGGATAAAGAACTGGCTGGAGGGCCGGGCCCAAAGAGTTGTGGGGAATGGAGCCAAATCCAGTTGGTGGCCAGTCAGGAGTGGTGTTCCCCAGGGCTCAGTAGTGGCGGCAGTTCTGTTTTCTCTCTTTGTCAATGATCTGGATGAAGGGATTGAGTGCAGCCATAGTCAGTTTGCAGGTGACACCTAACTGGGTGGGAGTGTTGATCTGCCGGAGCATAGGAAGGCCGCACAGAGGGATCAGGACTGGCTGGATCGTTGGGCTGAGGCCAATTGTACGAGCTTTAACAAGGCCAAGCATCACAGCAATCCCAGGCAGGGCTACAGGCTCGGGGAAGATTGGCTGGAAAGCTGCCTGGCAGAGAGGGATCTGGGGGTGTTGATTGACAGCAGCTGAAGATGAGCCAACAGTGTGCCCAGGTGGCCAAGAAGGCCAACAGTGTCTTGGCTTGTATCAGGAATCGTGTGGCCAGCAGGACTAGAGAAGTGATTGTGCCACTGTACTCGGTGCTGGTGAGGGCGCATCTCAAATGCCGTGTTCAGCTTCGGGCCCCTCATCATAAGAAGGACATGGAGGTACTAGAGAGAGTGCAGAAGAGGGGGACGAAGCTGCTGAGGGGCCTGGAGCACCAGTCTGAGGAGGAGCGGCTGAGGGAACTGGGGCTGTTTAGCCTGGAGAAAAGGAGGCTGAGGGGAGACCTTATCACTGTCTACAACTACCTGAAAGGAGGTTGTAGCGTGGAGGGTGCTGCTCTCTTCTGCCAAGTAGCAAGTGACAGGACAAGAGGAAATGGCCTCAAGCTGTGCCAGGGGAGGCTGAGATTGGATATTAGGAAAAAATTCTTCACGGAAAGGGTTGTCAGGCATTGGAACAGGCGTGCCTAGGGACATGGTGGAGTCACCACCCCTGCAGGTGTCTGTAAGTTGTTTAGATGAGGCTCTTAGGGACATGGTTACGTGCTAGAGTTAGGTTAGGTTATGGTTGGAGGCGGTGATCCTGAGGGTCTTCTTCCAACTGAAACGATTCTGTGATTCTATGACCCGTGGGAATAGTTCAAAACTGCACCGGGGAGGCTTAGACTGGATGCTCAGGCAGCATTTCTTTACCGAGAGGGTGGTCAAACACTGGAAGAGACTTCCCAAAGAGGTGGTTGATGCCCCAGGCCTGTCAGTGTTTAAGAGGTGTTGGGACAAAGCCCTTGATGACTTGAGGCCACTTCCTGTTGTACTATCTCTTGCTATTTGGAAAAAGAGACCAACACCCTCCGTGCTACAACCTCTCTTCTCTCTAGCGATCGAGGGTAGAAGCCGAGGGCATGGCCAGAAGAGGTGCTAAGGGAGGTTGAGGTTTAAGTTGGACATTAGGAAAAGGTTCTTCACCCAGAGGGTGGTGGAGCACCGGAACAGGCTCCCGCGGTGGTAGTCATGGCCTGGCCCCAAGCCTGACAATATTCAAGAAGAGACTGGACAATGGCCTCGGGCACACGGTGTGAATTGTGTGGTTATCATATGCAGGGACAGGAGTTGCACCTGATGATCCTTGTTGGTCCCTTCCAACTCAGAACATTCTAGAATTCTGTGATTCTAGGACGTTCCCCAGAGAAGGACGTTTTTTTCCCTGAGGGGTGGACAATGACATCACAGAGCGATGGATTGTGACGACACTTCCCTGGCTGCTTGTAGCCGGGTGCCGAGCCTGACCCCGTCGGTTTTTGCCCGCACGCCAGCTGAGCGAGGACGCGAGGTTGGAGTGTTCTGCGAGGCGGTTCCTGGTGCTGAGGTCGAGTTCGGGGAGTTCTTCAGTGCAACTCTCAGTGCGCGACCTCAGAGCCATCGGAGGTTTTTGCCCGGCCCTGGCTCGTTCGGGCAGCCGGGACACCCAGGCGGAGCGTTCGCAGCAGCAGAGGTGAGCTGAGAGGGGAAAGCTCCCCCTGGGGAGCCGGGAGGCTCTCCTTCTTGAGGGGCCTGGGCGTTGCTCCCAGCCCTGCCCGGACCAGCGATGGACTGTGGCCTCTCTTCCTTTTCTAGCGTGACACCCGCTGCTGCAGCGCCAGCGAGAGGGAGCAGCGTGACATCCCCAGCTCCCCACAGCCCACCGCCGCACGTGGAGAGCATGGCCGCGGAGCTGGACACCCGCTGTCCAATCTGCCTGGACAGCTGGGAGGAGGCCAGCTACGTCCTGCCGTGCCTGCACCAGTTCTGCTACCCGTGCATCGTGCGGTGGGCTGAGACCAAGCCCGAGTGCCCCCTCTGCAAGAGGAGGGTGACCTCCATCTTGCACTCGGTGCGGGGGGACGACGACTATGAGGAGCGGGTCATCCCACCACCTGTACCATCGGTCGTCGTCCGCCTGACAGCAGGGGCTCCTGGACAGCCAGCTGCCCACGGCCTCCATCAGCCTGCAGCGGCCCGGCCACCGGCTGCGGGGCCGCTGCCCACGGCTCCAGTGGGCGGCTTCTATGCCTGTGTCTGGGCGTCCCTATTCCGTGTCCACCCCACTGTCCTCCAGCCCCTGCTGCCCTGGCTGCGCCAGGAGCTGGGGCAGCTCTTGGAGGATGCCCAGGAGGCAGCAGCAGCAGAGAGACTCATCATCTCCAGCCTGCGCTACTTCGGCCTGGATGAGGAGAGTCTGATCCAGATGCTGCAGGCCTCCCTGGGCAGGCGCACGAGGAGCTTTGTCCAGCAGCTCATCGACACCGTCGTGCGCCGGTGCAGCGGGGAGGTCCGACGTCAGCTGGGCCTTGAGGACACCCGTGCTGCTGGGGAGCAGGAGAGCAGCCCTGATCCTGCTCTGGGCCCTGCTGCCTCCCACGGGGAGCCTCCTGCCCCCAGCCCAGCTCTTCAGAGGAGAACTGACAGCCCCCGCAACGTTCCCCATCCAACCCACGGGGAGCGAGAAGAGCTGCCCGAGGACCGCGAGGAGGCTGTGCCCGGGCCCTCCACTTCCAGCCGGGGCAGCCAACGCTCCCGTGGGAGGCCCCGGCGAGCCCCAAAGAGGAGGGCTGGCAGCCCTGAGGACCCCGCTCAGCCCCGCAAGAAGCCACCCCAGCATCAGTGACACTGGGAGGGTGGCTCAGGGGCTGCCAAACCATGGCCACCGTGGCAACTGGGGCCCAGGACAATCCCCAGTTGATCCTGGCCCGCTACATCTGGCTATAAGGCAATAAAAGATAATAACAGCATGAAGACTGTGGAAAACGTCTCAGGATTACTAACGGAGCAAGTGGTGTTGCTGTCCCCACGCGTGCTGCTTTTTCTCCCTTTTCCTAGTGCTGCCTTCACTGGTTCCTCACATGTCTGCTGGGCCCTACTCCCTCCTCCACCCCGAAGCCTTGAAACTGGTATAGTCCCTGCAGGCTGGTACAGAAGTCCAGCTTCAGTTGTGCCTTGTCCTTCCTGACCGCATCTCTGCACAACTGGGTAGTGTCTTTATACTCTTCCCATGACACCTGTCCCTGCTTCCACTGCCTGTCCGTTTCCTTCTTGCCCTTTAGTGTGACTAGCAAGTCTTGTCTCAGTTGTGCCAGTCTCTGGCCTTCCTCTTCCGATTTCCTACACCTGGTGTTGGAGAGCTCTTGCACTCTATGGAAAGCAGCCTTCTAGATCTACCAGCTCTGTTGTGCTCCCTTGCCCCTGAGGGCAGTTTCCCAGGGGAACCAGCTGACTAACTCCTTGAACAGCTGGAAGCTTGCTGTCCTAAAGTTCAGGATCCAGACTTTACTCTTTGCTCCTCGTATGTGAACTCCATCAGTGAATGATCACTGCAGCCCAGGCTGCCTCCAAGCTTCATGTCTCCACTTAGCTCACTTGCATTGGTGACCATCAGGTACAGTACAGCAACTCCCCTGATAGGGCTGCCTATTACCTGGCTGAGAAAATTATCCTCAGTGCACTCCAGGAGTCTCCTGGATTGCCAACAGCTTATTGTGCTACTTTTCCAGTAGATGTTGGGGTGGTCAAAGTCTTCCAGCAGGATGAGAGCCTGCAAGAGTGATACCTGCCATAGATCGAGTAAGAAGGCTTCATCAGTAGTCTCCCTTTGAGGGAGCAGACTGTAGTAAACATCAACCAGTAACTTTCCATTTGTTTTCTCAGTCTGTGATTCTTACCAATATGTTGCAATCTGCTTGTGGCTGTTCAGAGACAGACCTTCACAATCCATCCACTTCTTGAAACACAGAGAACAAAACCTGCACCCCTCCTTCTTTGCCTGCCCCTTCTGAACAGCCTGTCCTTATCAACAGCTGCACTCGAGTCAAGGGATTCATCCCACCAAGGTTCTAGTAATGGCAACTAGGTCACATCTCTCTAGAGGCCCGGTGGATTCCAGCTCCTCCTGTTTGTTGCCCATGTTGTGAGCATGGGTGTAGAGGGACTTCAGATGGGCTAGTGACTCTGTTACCTTCTTAGAGAAATACCTCTTAATTCCTTGGATGTATTTCACTGATGGTCCCTTGTTATCTCCTATTACCACAGGACCCCCTGGCTCATCTCCTTGAGACTGCAGGCATGCTCTAGTGGACACAGCAGATCTCAGAACAACAGGCTGAGGGTCCTCATTTGTAGCCTGTCCCTCTAGCCTTGGCGTGTCATCTTATGGCTTTCAGAGGTGAGTTTGTTTTTACCTCCCTCACTCTTCAAGTCTGATTTAAAGTTTTGCCAATCAGCCCCACTAGCTCATGAGCAAAGACACCCCACTTTCAGAAAGGTGACTGCCATTGAATGCCAGCAGGCCTAATGCCTTGCAGAACTTCCTGTTATCAAAAGCCCCAACGTTCTGGTGCTGACCCCAGCCATGGAGCTGTACATTAATAGACTGCATCTGTCTGTTTCTTAGAGTATCATTGCCTACAGCTGAAAGGATAGAAGAAGAATTACCTGTACCCTGGTTCCCCTAATCAACTGTCCCAAGGCCCTGAAGTCTCTTTTGATCACCCATGGACTGTGCATTGCACCTTCATCACCACCCACATGGAAGAGCAATAATAGGTAATATTCTGAGTAACGTACTAGACTAGGCCCTTCTTGGTAAAGTCCTTAACTCAGGCTCCAAGGAGGCAGCAGACTTCCCTAAGAGGAGAGTCTGCCCTGTATAGTGGACACTCTGAAGAGGTACGTGCATTTGCAGAGGTAGCTAGATGTGGCCCAATTCACCTTAAGGGGCTGAAACCCAGGGATGTGCACCATGAAGGAATTTGAACAAGTTTCCAATTCCTTTCACCTGAGAAATATCCCACCTTGCACTGCTGCTTTGGCACTTGCAGAGCAGGCTTCATTAGCGAAAAAGTTCTGATTACAGCTTCTGTCACACAGCTCCACTCAGGTGACAGATGTACTGCCCACACGCCAACTATCTTGACACTTACAGCTTGGATCTAACTTTTCATGACTCCATGAAAAGCTAGGAGAAAAGCCTCAGTATCTTTCTTTATCTATTTTTTTTTTTTTTTCTCCCCAGGACTGAGATTAAATTTCATTAGCATTCACACTACTTAAGTTCTGTCATAATTTTGCACATTCTCCAGCATGCTGCATGTCTCAAGAGCCAGGGTTGTCTCTGCTGCACAGGATCTTCTCTGCCTCTGCAAGGTGACAGTGCGTAGTGACCAGGTCATACCCCTCACCTGAGCAGAGCAGTACTGCCCGGCTGACATATGTTCCAGATTCTCATATTATACACTGGCAGCACATCCTTTCTCTTCTGGCATCCCAGTTGCTGTGCATAGGGGGCTGCAGTAAATGGCAACCCACAGTCCAATCAGTGCCGCCCTGGCATGAAAGCAGGGGTCCCAGGTTCTTTGAAACTTCTCAAGACACTCTACCAAAGTGTCCTTTGCAGCATTCTTTTCCTGAGAAGCAGGAGCAAGACAGCCAACAAAAGAGAGCAAGACAGAGACATTACTAAAGCACTATCCAGTCGCAGCTCAGCTCTGCTCGTAACCCCATTTGGCTGTAGAAAGATGGTGTACATATGTGTGTGACATGCCATTGCTCATTTGCCTGTTCTTCAGTTAGCTTCATGCCAGTCAGTTCCTGCAACTGGCACACCTTTTCTGGGATTAATGTGATTGGGAACCACAAGAAACATGGTGGACTTCGGGGCCTATCATCATGCTATTGCAAGTACAAAAAGTAAAACTTATCTCTTGACCAGGTTCAAAATAAAGTTATATATTAATTCACAAGACTTACGTAATTGTTAACAGGCTTTGCTAAAATGCTTAGTTCTATTAGTCAGGCACAAAAGATAAAATTTCATCATTAAAATTTCATCATTAACCATCAGTAAAGGTTTAAATGAGATGAGATATTTTACTGTCATAGAATCATAGATTATTTGGAAGAGACTCTCTAGATCATTGAGTCCAACCATTAACCTAACTCTGGCACTATACCATGTCCTAAAGAACCTCATCTAAACATCTTTTAAACACCTCCAGGGATGGTGGTGACTCAACCACTTCCTTGGGCAGCCTGTTCCAGTACATGACAATCCTTTCTGTAAATAATTTTTCCTCATCTCCAATCTAAACCTCCTCTGGTGAAACTTGCAGCCATTTTCTCTCATCCTATCCCTTACTACTTAGGAGAAGAGACCAACACCCTCCCTGTTAACAGCCTCATTTCAGGTAGTTGTAGAAAGCGATGAGATCTTTCTGTCATACAGTTAAGAGTGAAAGAGGAGTGTTTCCAGCTGGGAGAGTTCGTCACTCCAGAGGATGATTCATGCTTTAAAATATGTGTCCAAGATATATGGGAAGTGTGATACAGTTCCTGAAGAGATGGATTTGTGATTGAGGATGTGACACTTCCAGTGTTGTGGCTGCCATCAAGACCTGCCCAGGGAAGGGTGTGGAGGAAAATGGGCACCCTGGAAAGTATGAACTGCCAGCAAAGTCCAAGTGAGTTAGGGCTGTTACGAGTAAGGACATCAAGATCTATGGTGGGAGGTATTTACACTTTACTGTTTTTCTATAAGAGGCTGTTGAAATGAGAAAGGGAGCAATCTTGAGAAGATTGGAAATTTCTATGAAAAAAAAGGCAATTATCTGTCAGAAATGAGGTATTGATTCTGATACTGCTATTCTTCTGATTCTCTTGAGGCCACTTTTCTGTTGGTTTTGAACATTGATCTCTAAAAACCTTTTTTGAGGCAAAAGCAGGAACAAAAAAACTGATTGACTCTCCAGTTCTTCAAAGTCTCTATGAAACAATGGTGTCGGCATACACTAGGGAAGAAGAGAAACAGGTTTGATGTCTGAGCATCCATTCCAAAGGATATTGTATTTCATAATGATCACATTGAGAGAGGCTGTAAAGAAAAGAACCTGTGGGACTCCATCTAGATTGAAATGCCAAAAAGCCTCCCACCACATAGCAGGATGAGACTAGGTGAGAGAGAAGAACATTGCAGAATATTTGCAAAGCTTCGTAATTTTTGTCTTTTTTTTTTCTTTTCCTTTCATGTAAATGCTTGCACAGAGTAAAATCATGTGTTAAACTTTATTCCTAAATTTGCTGCTGTATTTTTCTGGAAGGTGTAAGTCACAATATCACCTGTAGATGAGCTCTGTGGGATCACACAGAAGCTCAGCAGAGTCTGAGAACAGTCTGCAGTGAGGAAGGGCCGTCACAAGTGGCTTTGGGCAATACCAGAAGAAGTCCAGTCTAGAGTGATGAATTATAATTATAGTTTTCCTTAATTAATTTCCCACTTCCATGAATGTTATTGGCACATGCTACTGATGCCATGTAATCCAAATGTTGGGTTCACAGAACGTCTATACGTGTCCAAAGGACATGAACATGATGAGCCATGAAACTACCTCTGCTACAGGAATCTAAGAGGGAAAAAATGGTCCTGCCTTCAATTGGAATCAAGTTCTACTAGAGAACCAAGGTCCCATCCAGATCACAGAAGATGACTATTCATTTTAAATGATGAGATTACAGCAGTTATTGTAGTCTGGTTATTGATTCAGATTCAGCTGTGAGCCAGAAGCTGCACAATGGCAATGTGAATTTTGTTAAATATCATTGTGAAAACTAGCATAGTTTTAGATAACAAATCTGTTGAGAAATTATGAGACCTCTCCCTCCCTGAGATTTAGAAACTGTGCAATGTGCAAGTCAGTAGGACCAGGGTGCATGTCAGAATTTTGGATGTGCCCAGGTGCAAGTTAATTCAATTTGTCACCAGGCGCAGCTGCTCGTACCTGTGCAGAGCCCCTGCACCAGTGCCAGCACCTCTGTGCGAGGCCAGGGCTGTGCCCAGGGCTGCCGAGACACTAACTGATGGGGTCAGAGCAGATCAGAGCAGATCAGTGCCTTCTCATCCCAGATGGTGTAGTGAGGCAGATCCAAAAATAAGGTTTAAATGCTTGATTCAGTTCAGCTTTTCTATTAAGTGACATAAATCCTGAGGAGAATTTTACTTGCACGTGTGAGTCTGATTATATTAAACGTGCTAATGGTACCAACTAATCATCATGCCAATAGCTATACATAATTTCTAATCAGGACAGCACTCCATGCTCTAACAGCAGGATTATTCTGTTGTGTTGTTTACAGTTGATTTCTTTCTCCATACGTGCTCTTTAAACAGGAAGTAGATATGAATGTAAACTTATTAGAAATGTTGCATAAATCTAAGACACTAATTCTTAGCCAGCATAATCCTGAATATTTTTAGCCCCTTCTGTAAGCTGGCAGAATAAATTCATCTGAAAAAGTGGCTGAGTGGTTTGAATTTCCTGGGGCTGAATCTGTGTACCTCTGGTTTTAGTACTTCATCACATAAATCTTTCTGGTTGCAGATTTTTTGAAAGTGTCCATTACTGGTAAATCATATTTTCAAAAAGAACCCAGCTCCTCCCACAGGAGATGTTCATTTGCCTTCTGTTTTGTTTGACTCAAAAGCTGAATCTTCAACTGCCTTATTTTTCAATTTTCACTGCATTTTTTAAATGATTTCATAGTGATGGCACTTTGCAGATTTCATTTAGCAGATATATTCAAGTAGAATTTTCATTTCACTTCACATTTCCATTTCTTTCCACTTCCATTTAACTTAAATCTTTCTTTTTAAAACACTTACATTTAATGTGACTGTAATAATAGCTTTGCTTTGGGGGTGTAAATTATATATGAAACCCATGTAAGCTCAATCTCTTAAAAATACACATTTTAATAGGAGGAAATTGAATGTTGAATACTCAAGCTTGTGGTTTAAAGGTAATTCTGGCTCTATGTGAAGTAAAACTGAACTGGTCATTTTCCTTTCCCTTATTTTTGTTAAAAATGTAGCTTACTTAATATAAATGATCATTCGACTACATATTTGCCCATGGTATCTTTTGCTTCAATTGCACGCTACAGTGAATTTAGAAGATTGTGAAACAAAGGACTTTAGTTTTCATTCTTTTTCTAATGACAGAGAAGAAATATGTCTCTCCTCTGAATGTTTAAAAACATCTGAAGTATTTTTACTTTCTTGAAGGCTGTTTTAATGATAATCAGTCACAACTGGTTACATTTAAGAATATAACATTTTAATGTATACCTTATCTAACTTGCTTTTGATTATTCTATATAGCAGAAAAATATGTTGCTCCAATAGTTTATGTTTCAGGGATAAAAATCAAAAAGTTTTAAAACTGTCCTGGAAAAAATTGAGACAGTTTTAATCAACTACAGTGTGAAGTTCTATGCTTTTGCTGAATAGTTATTTTTTGAAAGATGCAGACTAAGCATCATTAAAACATCTTCTCATTTACAATGTTACATCTCAGCAAATGCATCTGTTCTCCAGGCCCTCTGTGGACACTCGTAGCCAGAAAAACAAAAACAGAACACCTGATTTGAAAGCAAAGATAGAAGGTATCTGATCAGAGAAAGAAATAATAAGGGAATATGTGAGACAGAAAAAGTAGGGCTCAATGGGCTTAGTACATCTTTAAACTGCATTATCTACCCAGAAGCATCACTGATGAGACTTTTTCTTCAGATAAGAAAGACCTGAAAATGGCTTTTTAACCAGAACTGAGCTGTGGAAGCCATCTTCAATGGTTTTGTAAAGTATTCAGATGCTGTTTGTTATACTTAGTGTTTCTTTCAGTCTAGGCATCTCTTTTAAATAAAATTTATTTTTGTAGATGGAAACCTCTCAGTCACTAAGCAGATACAGCAGGTAAGGACAGCATGTGCACTCCAAAGGATTGCTCACACACTCACTACTTAGGTGTATTGTAAAAATCTGAGTATAAATATTTGCAAAGTCTAAGAACACAAGGAAAAGGCATTCTTGGAAAGGACAACAAATGTCAGTATATGTGAATAACATAGAATACAAACACTGAAGATGTGTTTGAATATTACATAACGTCAAAAGTTTGAAAATTCCATTTTTCTTTTAAATTCTGGGAAAGAGAAAATAGTGTTGAACGTGCCTAGAACTGGCTACTCCTCTGAGTGCATCACTTTCCCAAAGACCTCTCCTTTTCCTTTCCTGAGGCACACCTGCCATCTCTCTCTCTTTCCCTTCCCTTTCCTATCTTTCTGTGATGTGACTACCTGAAACCACTGCTCAGGACAGAGATGAACAGAGCATTCTGATGGTCAGCCTGGGCCAGGTGGGCGTGGCTGGGCTTTCTCATCCCCCAGCCTGCTGGGAAGTCTCTGTCCCATGACTTTCAGATCCCTTTTTATTAATGGACTCTTTTTGATCTCCAGAGAAGATTGCATTTCCACTTATAACATTTGTGGGATGCTTTTTAGAAGTTGTCACACTACAGGATCATGTAGAGGTTATCTGTAACACCATCTGAAAATTTCTTTCTTCTGAATAAAATTGTGTACCTGGTAATGTCTTAGTGAGGAGAGAAATCAATTTTCTTAACAAATAGTAACTATTGACAATGGTCTGTATGTCTTAGCATGTTTGATGTTGTTGCATAACTTGCAATCTGCAGACAAAGTTATCTTACAGGAGGCCACTAAATGGTAGGTGAAGATTTTGTCTCTGTGAATAAATAAAATTAAATATGTTTATAAACACAATATAAATGGTTGACTATAGTAAAGAGGCAGACCCTCAAAAAAGCATCATCATAATACAAGTGGGTAATTTTTTAAATTCTTGACTGTGGAGCAGGAATTTATTTTTCCCAGGAACGCTTCCCAGGAATTTATTTTTCATTTTGAGGCCCAGTGCTACTGAAAATGTAGTTCTGTTTTTTTCTGTTCTCTCCCTCTCCTTCCTCCAGTTTAGGTCCACTTCTGCTACATTAAAGATTCTTAGGCAAAAGTAGAAGGTGTCTGTATTTGAGTTATTACTTTAGAAGAAATATTAGTGCAGTATCTTTAAACTGTAGTTAAAAACATGGCTTGGCTCCGTTCTTCCCGAGCATTTAATAGACCATGCGTGAGCATTTTCCTGTGATATTCCCAACAAGCTGTATACAGTCTACACAGCTGAGGCAGCTGTCTCCAGCTTCTTCTGTGGCCAGCAGGAGGTAAATGATAAAATTTGGCTCAGGCCTGCATGACTAAAGCTCACCAGGAGTGCAGTCTCTGCTGATATTTTATGCCATAAACTGTTCTCACAAAACCTTGCACAGGCGTATTTACTTAAGCTTATTTTATCTGGATAATATAACTTCATTAGACTAATGAAAGGTGGTTTACATCTGCTACAACCCCATTGTTGACAAGCTCATTTTGCTGAAATGAGCCCTTGCCTGATCAGGAGATCCTGGACGTATGAACTATAGGAGGATGGGTAACCAAACTAAGGAACCATCTGAAAAAAAAAAAAAAAAAAAAAAGTTATTATTTTGCTACTCTGCAAAGCTTTACAATGCTGTGGAAAGAAGACAGAAAATTTCATTTCTTCAGAGATGTAAGAATTCCATACAAAAAGGGAAAGGAGACACACTGTGGAACAGCAATGAAGAGTGCTGAGTTCCTAAATACACTGTGCAATAGTATGGGAATTCACTCTGCCTATCTTTTGGCACTGAAGAAGGGAGGCTGCTCTTATTAAGCTCCCCAGGAAAAGGAGAACTTGTTTAGAGAGGGTTTCAGAATGCCTATACTAACATCTTTCTCAAACGTCTGTGACTCAGGACAAGTCTCCTGAGTTCTCTAATATTAGTCAGCATGAATACTATCCCTTAAATAGACTTTTTTTGCTGTTTAATTTTCAGTGAAGAAAAGTACTGCATGCCCACGAGCAGTAGCACAATCCTGTGTGGACTTCAGCAGACATTACACCTAAGAATCATTCTTCTGCTGCTTGTGTAAAGTATTCATAACTTGTGACCTTTCATTAATAATGATTGAACCAAGCCACTGGTATAGAAATAGCTGTAATTACTGAGATAGCTTGGCACAAGACTCCTGATTTAAATCAAATCTCATGTGCTTGAAAATGTCTTTCTTGACTTTTTTAACACAATCATCTGCACTAGTACAAAAAAGCCCCTTTACTGCATAGTATTATATAGCAATATAGCTAAGTTTAAGGTGGTTTTGGCAAATGTATTACAGAAAATGTAGGTAAGTATGTAAGTCAAAATCTGCTGAAGTACACAGTATAACCTGTCAAGTCTCTTCTGTATTCCCCGATGGATATTTCGTTCATCAGTGCCTCCCTAGTCCCTCATAAATCATTTAATTGGCCACAATAAATGGCTGTTTATTACAAAAGTTGTTATTTATGGCAGCATACTACTTAACTCATCTTCTTTCTCAAACTGAGCTCTTATGGCTATTCCAAATCTATCTAGTCACTGGTCTGCTTTGAATGTCTTAATTGTCTATGTTTACTCACCTTAAGTTAACGCTTGTTGCTCTCCTCATAAATTTAGCTGATGAAATAATTAGTATTCATTCAGAATAGCCAGGGCACCCACCTAAATTCAGGTATGAATTTCAAAGAGATTATCTACATAGTACTTGATTCACAATTGCATGTACACAGTTTCTACTAACACAATCAAGAAATTATGGTGTCATCTATTACTGCAATGAGCATGCAGCTGGAACAAAGCCAAAACAAAACAAAACAAAACAACAAAAAAAGAATTTTTCTGTGCAAAAAAATGAATGGCAATATGTTATCAGATTTTCATTCCTAAAAAAACACCTGGAACTCACAGCCCCAGGCTCCCATCCATTAGCTCTGAAAACCTATATTTTACTTATGACAATTAAATATCTAATCTTTGGTTGCTGAACAACTCAGCAGAAACTATATCTTGACACAATGTGGGGTACTATTAGACAATGGGTTACTAATATTTATGGTAGGAAAATCTGAATTAGTTGTACATTCCATTATTTTTGTACTAGATGTGTAAACAATTTGTGATGACCCATGAAAGTGAGAATAATTAAGTTTTTCCTGAGTCACTAGCATATTTAAACCAGCTTCTGAGTCCAATAGGAGTCTGGAAGGCTGTAATGACCTATAGGTTGTCAACACTGAAATATATTAAAAAGTCAGTTACAATTTACGAAAGATGTGGGAAAATGATAACTGAAATGAAGTCACTTATGTAACATTCTCTTCCATATATGAAGCAGAAGTTTATTTCCAGAATAAATAAACTGGAACCAGTCTGAGGCCCCTCTCATTGTGAAGTGACCAGACAGAAATTTAATAATGTCGAACCAACCTGTGCACTTTTCCTTATTGTTCGTGCATAAATAGACTTAAAGGACAGATCTACTGCCAAGTGTTGGTTGTATAACTGTCCTTACTAAATATGAACTAGCTTTGATACTTGCTGTGATATCTGGCTAGTCTCATTATCAAATACTGGTTTAGTTTTACTCTATATGGCCTCCTCTAGTAAGTATTTCACAAATGACATCCTGTTTTGGTCAGGTAAGCAAGGTGTGATACTACTCTATAGAAGGATATTAATTTCCCAGTTCATAAACCACAACATGGTCTCTTGTATGGCTTTATTGCAATTGCATAATGACCAAAAATTAGAGTAAAGCTGTCTGTAGGTACCAAAGTGCTGAATTTGTATTTTTAGCAAACACTTTGGCCATACAGAAAACAGAGTGAATACAATCCCATGCTCTAACAGGTGAAGCTTGTCCTTAACAATCCCACAATACAATTTATACAATAAGCTAGAAGAATGTATACATGATTTGACATGATATTGAGCTGTCAAAACTAGAGCAGGTTAACTTGGATGATTTTGAGTAGCCAAATGGAAAATTAGAGAACATCCTAAGCATATTGATTTGTGAATGACCACCAGGGACAAAGATCTGATCTTTGCAAAACAGGTTTGGTCTTGAGTTAAAACTTGAGTGTGTGTTAGCAGATTTAATTTTCATGGTGAATGAATCCTGAGTGCTGTAAAATACTAAACAGTTGTTTGACTAACAAGAAAACCATAACAGTTTTGTAAGATCACTGTCTGCTATTTTAGTTAAGATATTTACCGTATGGGATAGTAAGCTTCCTAATTCAGGAATTTAACATTTGAAATCAGAAAAGCTATTTCCAGAAAAGATGACTGTAACATGAAGATCTGTGAATATCTGCAATGAAAATTGTGTGCCTTCCAAATAATGGCATCATAAATATAATATGTTGGCCTGTGGGGGAGACAGGAATTTCTTGACATTGGGAACATAAGTCTGATGCACAAATGGAGGGTTTGAACAACCTGGATGCATCATTATTGTTGTTGAGATATAAAGTCTTATTAGGATCTAAAAGTGCAATAAGAGTCTTATACCCACATGGCATGGCTATGTAATGGGTACCTGGGCATGACAATAGCCTGGGTGGGAGCTCACGTTCCTCAGAGAAGAGAGTCCTTGCTCAGGACGGATCAGAAGTAGACAGAGGCACTGAGTTGGAATTTAGCAGACCAGTTCAGAGCAGACACAAGGTGTTTAAAATACTTGGGAACCACCTTGAATTGGTGTATTAATTTTTACAAAGATTACTCAGACAAAGGCATGTACTTTTTTGTACTAATGCTGTTTTCTTGGGTTTATTTTTGTTCGGTTGGAGTTTTTTTGTTTGCTTTGTTTTTGTTGTAGATGTTCAGGTACATTATTTCCTCTGTGGTTAATTACTTGATATAAACTTGTACATAAATTTTCCAGTACTTTGGGAATTCACTGAGAAAAGTTAATTTCTAACTGAAATTCTCATTCAATAAGAAATTATTATTTATTTTTAACTTCCATTTATTGAATAAAAATGTATTATAACTATGTTGCTTCAACTGCTTATCCATTTATTTCCTTTAACTGCATGATTCAATTCCTTTTATTTTAAAGTAGCTTCTATTTCACCCTCTTTTGCATATAGTAATGTGCACTTTATTCAGTGTTATTAAAACTGCTGAAATATTCAACCCTGAATTCACTCTTCTTATCACACTGTAATCTATTAGTAACTTTACTAGAGAGAGAAAGTGAGTCATAAGTGAATCTACTCTTTTTATTCATGTATTAAATAAGATCTCATGGAAACTTCAAATTTATGTCCATCAAGCTAAGTAGTAACAGCTGAAGTGTGACTAAGAACAACCAGGAGTCTGGAGACTAAGAAGACTAAGAAGAACAGATTTGTCCAAATTTCACATGATATCCATGTAAATCAAATTTATTCTCAATTTTAAAGACATTGAAGAAGGATTCTCATAACAGAAAACAAGGCTAAACAACAATAGCAATTATGTGCCCACCTCCTAATGGATTTTTGGTTGCAATGAGAGCCTAAGAGCCAGATTTATTGAGGTACTGAAGTACCTAAAAAGCAATTAGATAATGAGATTTTTCAAAGGTGCCTTAGTACCAAAGATTGTACTGACAAAGGAGCCTTTCACAAATTACTGCTACATTAGGGATCAAAGACTGCACCACTTGTATTCTCTATTTTTCAAGTATTAAGCAACTCTTAAGAGCTTAAACCTCTCAGCTCTTTCATCAATGAAACATCTCGTGTGGCTAAATAACAAGTCACAAGTAATTAAATATCGATTTGACCAAAGAGAGGGACTAAGGATATATTCTCAAGTTAACACACTTCTCTGAGGGCTGGCAGACAGATCATTACCTCTCTGCTGGAACAAATGTCTGGATAATCTAGGTAATGCTTATGTGTAGGTAAACCTTATGTGTAGGTAACCATTAGCCAGCTTGCAGGGAATAGGCTGTGAGAGGCCCTACTGGGGTTCCCTACAGGATCTGAATAGGAGTTTATACAATAAAGCTTAACTGAAACTTATTGTATTGGCATTACTCAAAGCACTTTATAGTTGTTAATATGCAAGCACCATGCTATTAGTTTTTTACCTGATTTTGAGCCTGGAAAACCACAATTGAAACACAATTAAAAAAATACAGTTTTGTGCATGTTTAGGTCACTTGCCTTCAAATTAACCGATCAGAATATTTTCCATTGTTATGATTGTCAGGGACTTTTGCCATTATACAAATTGTCTGAAATGCCTTTTTGCATTGAAGTTAATTTAAACATCCAAGCCAACTGTAGGATGAGGTGAGGTCTGTATCCTGAGCACTCCACAATGAACTGAATGAAGGCTCAACAGACATTCACCTGGATAGATCAAGCAGAGACAGGCTACTGAGTTCAGAAAATGACATCATCCCATTTCAGATATCTTAATCTATTTACTCCTTCAGCTTCCATTACTGGTCTTGTCATACAGAGAGTGGAGATCAAACCTACTTTCATTTTTGTTTGATCACATTGACATACTCTCAGTAACATTCAGTATAATTTAATAATATCTTTCTTAATTTCATTTCTTTAAACATATCCAAAATTTTGTACTTACAAAGTAACAACATCAAGCTTTTGACAATGTCAGACTGAATGGCGTGGACTCTGAGTGGGTGTCAAGGAAACTTTTGCTTGCAACCATTCCTGATGGTTAAGACTCACTTTATGTAGGGAGTTGTTATATTTTCCCGCTGAAGGAGATGAAAGTACATATATGTCTCCTGGATTTTTGCTAGCTTCAGAGAGATGCTGATTACATATTAAGTTTTTCATTTTAGTAACCTTGTTGAAATTGAGAAGAAGCCAGGTTTGAAAATGTGATGGACCTAGTGCACGGCAAGCTTTGATGGTGAATAAAGCAGAGTGATTTGACTTTGATGTGGAACACTTCATTTTGTGAGTTAAGCAGCAGAGTAAAGAAACCTCATGAAGTGTCTATTTGCTAGGTCTGCAGTGTCTTGAGTAATTAGAAAGATAAAAACAACTGCTAAACTATTCTGAGGCAATTCCAACTTCAACTTGTGCAAGTTCATGGTTCTGCAAATGAAATAATGTGAAATCACTACGATATGGTACTCACCACAGTCAAAATCTGATTTTGACTTCTACAAAAGCTAGATGGGTTTTTCTTGAGAAAAAATGTAAGTTGTTGTAAGATACTGATAGTACTTACAGTACACACAACTCAGTAATGACAGGTGATGACAGGACAATCTAGACATACTCCTTTTTCACAGTTTATTGTTAATATCTAGCATTCTGTCCCATCTTAAACTTCAAAACTGAAACCATGTGTTTTCAGAAGTATAATTGTGAGACACAAGAATAATATATAACAATGAGTTTGTCACAGCTTGAGAGAAATGGAGGTGAAAGAAAAATACTGATTCTTTTTTAAGTTTTATGGAAGATTTTTAGCAAGGTACTCCTAGAAAAACAGCTGATAGTGACATAACTTCCCTTCATATAAAAGGAAAAAGCTAGGTTCCTTTTTGTTAAAAATTTAGATTTTTGTGATTTTCTCACACATCATAATATCTGATGCTGAAATTAATTAACAGAGACCTGTAATAGGTTATTAGTTTTTAAAGTACTTCATCAGCTGCCTTGCATCCAACTAGTAATATGGAAACTGAGCATTTTTTGTAACTGTTAAAAGCACTCTGAACACCCCCTAAGAAGATAAGCAAATTTTAAAATCACCAAAAAGTTTATTTTGTGTAATCTTAGCAAACTCAGCCACAAAGTTCTTGTAATACATGCCTTTTGGCTGAATTACCTGTAAGAAGTTTACTCATGAGACAGAAAATCTCTAGACCTAATGGGCAGAAGACAAGCTTTGCAAAAGTGGCATATTAAATATGAACCTGTAAATACATTTATGTGTTTTAAGTTAGGCATCTGAAAACTGATGCACACCCGTACTTCTAAAAATTATAGCAGAAATTAGTTTGGGAACAATTCTCAGTGAGAATCAGAAAAAATGTAATCTGAAAGGAACATCTGACACCTACTCAAAAGAGAGATAATTCCAAAGTTAGAGAAGTTTGCTCATGGCTTTGTTTTGTTTAGTTTTGGAAATCTCAAAGGATGGAGATTCCAGAATCTCCCTGGGAAACTTGTTGCAGTGCTCAACCAAACTCACTGTGCAAGTCTTTCTTTCCTTGCAGCTGATTTCTCTTTGCTGCAGCTTGTGACCTCTGCCTGTTGCTTTCCCTCATCCTCTGAACCCCCAAGATGACTCCGCCTCTGTTTTCTCTGTAATTTCTCAACAGGTCATGGCAGGCTACAATGAGGTTCCCCCTCCTGCTGCACCTGCATTTCCTTGCACATCACCTGGTGAGGTCTTTTTTGAAAAGGCATCCCCATATGTGTGCAGCCTCTGTCACTGCAGGGCACACCGATGACTCATGGCAGAGCAGGCAATGGCAATGACATCTTAGCACTCAGGTAGAATTAAATTAGAATTTTAACAATTGACCTGAAAAATTACTAACAATGGCATGGCTTTACCATGTTCCAGAATTTAGCTGGAAAAGAACAGAGTAGAATAGAATATCAATTTGTCTAATTCAGAGTTCTGGACATCTCAGCTGGTGACAGCAAAGATCCATGGTATTTCTCTTGGAATTAAAACTCAAGGATGCAAAGGTGCTCCTGACATCATCAAGTCCAATCCTGTTTCATGACAGCCAGTTGTAATGTATAATCCCAGGGATATATTTATTGGAGTTTCTTGTAGAAATTGTCTCGGGTTTGTGTTCTCAATGCTTGCACTATAAATGTAACTCCACTATAGTGATGTTCAGAAAACCTATTCTGTTTCTCAGACTAGATATATTCAGCTCAGGTTTATAACCATTTGTAATTGTGCCAGAATTTCCTTGTAACTTTAATAACTCTTTATCCTCCCTAGTAATAACACTGCTGATGTATTCATAGTTGCATCCCTTCTTAGGCTTTCATTTCCTGGATTCAAAAAGTGAAAATCATAGCACAGAGCAAAACATCTTTTCTAAAATGTTGTAGAATTGTATTAACCCATTTCATGACGCCATCATCTTAGTGTTCAATAGTTCCCCTAGTGTCTCTCAACACCTTTACTTCTTCCAATTTCCTCACTTTTTAAACATCTAACCTTAGCCCTTGTTCTTTTGAAATACTGAGAGATTTGATTTTGCCATGCATATGATCTGAATGACAGCTGTAACCCTTGAATCACCATCACTATGGTTTTGTTTCACCCTCCTTTTCTCTGTCTCTTAGAAACTTCAAGTTTCTCTTTTTTTTTTTTTTTTTGTCTTTGCTGTTGAGCTGTCATCTGCAAATAAAGTAGATTAAATAGATCTGTGTGACAGAACAATAGAACAAAAATGAGAGGATAGAAATGTGTTTCTATTGTTCCCACGACAAAGATGACAGCTGGAAATCTTCCTGTCAAGGCTGTCATGGATTATTTGAGCCAAATTCTCATGAACACCTCTTGGAAGTTAATTGAGATGGAGGAACAATTTATCTCCCATGAAGTTATTGATCCAAATTTAAAGAGCAGTTTTTAATGTTTTAAACTCTGTGAAGCATCCCTCTTGGTACCAAAAACAAAAAGAGCAGATACGCAAGTGAGAGTCAAGAGTGTCACTCAGCATAAATTTCACAATATGGTGCACGATCTATGGAAAGCTTGCCTATAGGTGTTAGACATGGGTTACAGGAAACTAATAATGTGTCTGCAGCATGGATGGATGAAGAAATGCAGCCTTCAAAAGCTGTGAAGATTAAGAGAACATCAGGAAAGGACTAAGTTAAATATTGCTTACTAATTATTCATTACTAATATTTCAAAAATATCCCTTTTAAAATCTGTACAGAAACTGAAAAACAGTATTTTCTAGGAAAACAGAAAAGAGTTTGCTTTAAGAAACAGAAAGTATCATTCTCATACTATTTTCTGCTTTTTTGCAATGCTGAAAGGATATGTGTTTTTTCTACTCTTTAAAACATTAGAGAACAATATATGTATGATCAGGGGGAAGACAGTATCAAGTTTAAAGGGAGAATAACAACATTACTACATAAATGAATATTACGAATACATTTTTAAATTACTTATCTCTCTTAATTTCAGTTTGTAATCTATTTCTATGAGTGTCAGAAACAGGCATTTAAAACATTTTGCATATTAAATGGTATCAAAGTTGTGTCTTAATAGACATCTGATGAAGTACCAATATTAAGTGGAAAGGGATATTTTTTTCAAAATGTGGTAAATGTCATTTGTAGTTTTTAAAAATGTAGTTTTTGGAGGAGGTTGTGTAATTTTTTATGAAGTCTGGGGTTTCGTAGTTTTAAAAATAATTAGATTTGTTTCTGCTAAGGATTATCAGGAATTCAAGGACACAGGTTGATGAATCTCATTCTACAATGTCTAGCCATGTTTGACTAGACAAGAAAGGTTTTCTTTTTTATGTGCAAATCCCATGAGTCCTCTGAAATCCACTCATAAATGAACACTTTTTATTCAAAAAATATGTTAATTATATTAAGTAATACAAAGGAAGAGGGGGTATCCTTACCTGACATAGCCATGCACCCAGTTAAAAACAGAAATAGACCCAACTAGTGACCTATTGGATCTAGACGTAAATCTACATCATGTTTTCCTACATGTTTATTGGTTCCTATCCACCTTGATGCACTTGCAGTAAAACGATACTAATCAGTTATGAAGAACAGGGGGAACAGTTCAGTTGAAAGGGAGATGATAACTGTTTTAAACAACTGAAGCACTGGACATTTAATCATATATTTACACCTTCAACATCCTGCACAGAGTTTTACTGACAAACTTCCTCATCCTCCCATTAGAACAGTGGCTGGTGCTACATGTTTACAGAAGAAAGTCTCCTACCACTGGAGCAGTGCACCTCTCAGGCTGCTGACAAGCCAGATGCAAAAGTTACTAGCATTTAGGATTAAGGTTTTTAATGTGAAGAAAACACATGCAACTAATATATGATACATGAGATATGCAGAATTGCCCTTCTGAAGCTCCCACAATACACCCCTTTAAAATAAAATGAAGGTTCCCTGAGCTGTATTTTAAACTTTTTCATCAATCAAATCCCAATTCTAGTTGAAGATACCAATAACTTGTTTTTGTGATCAAGTCTTGCACCTTCTGCACCAGAGAAGTCATGACATAAATATCAGCAGAAGCAGGATTAGGACTTTGCCTCATCTACAAGACACAACAAAATCGCCCAAGCTCATCGTCTTCTACCACAATCCAGCCAGCCTGTCTTCAAAGCTAGGTGCCAAAAATACAACACGGACAGTGTGGCACGATGTAAACCCCCCTCTCTCCCCCTCCCTCCTTCAGTATGGAAGGAGTAGGCACATCTCCCTCTCTCTCTGCTGTTTGAGGCTGACAGCTTTTTTTGTTTGGCTCCAGAGCACCCTGGCCAGGGCAATTAGGAGAAGGGAGTGCCGAGGCACCAGCGAGCCGCTGGGCACCTGCGGCCAGTGTGGGGGATGTTTGGAGGCTTCAGGGGCACCCACAGCCAGGGTGGGGGTGCAGAGAAGCTTCTGGAATGCCTACAGTCAGATCTGATCAGCCAATAAAAAACGGGATTCTCGTCGAGACTCTACCCATTGTCACGGGTCTCTCGGAGCACGAGCAAGATGCTGCTGCTGAGACCCCCCTGGGATGGAGACTCCGCTTGCCTTGCCGCCATGGGTGGGAGTAAAACTTCTCGCAGGATTGCGAGTGTATTTATACTTTACATGCACATATGCACGTGTAACTTTCCGTGTTCAATATGAGCACATGTAAAATTAATCCTCGCATAATCGTGGGTGTATTTTCCTCCCGTGCTTCCACATAAGCACGTGTAACTTTCCGTGCACATTTGCACGCATACTTTCTGTGCTCAATACGAGCACGTGTATGAATTATCTACCCTTGTACAATCGCGAGTGTATTTTCCTCCCGTGCTTCCATGTAAGCACGTGTAATATTCCGTGCACATTTGCACGTGTATTAACCCTTGCAGGATTGCAAGTGTATTATAAATTTACCCTCGCAGAATTGCAAGTGTACACTTTCCGCACTCACTACGAGTATGTGTATCTCTTTAAAAATAATGCCACATCATGTTTAGGCAAGTGTGTATTCCTCCAAGACTCAGAGATGGCTCCAGCATTGTGTTGGGTGAAGCCATGTGCATGCACTCTGTGGACCACCTGTTATATTAGTTGCTGCTCCTTAATAATTTTCCTCAACTGATATCTGAACCTGTACTTAAGTCACTTTTGGAGTGCTAAAACCATGTTTCTCACCGGTTTAATAAAAGTGGTTTTGGACCCTGTTGTCCCTTAAACTAACCTCAGGGTGCCTCCATGACAGACAGGTTTTAGATTTCAGAAGTAATAGGTGTCTTTTCCCCACCCTACCATGTTTTCCCTTCAAATTTCCTTCCTACTATTGAATTACACCTGCTTGTAGCAAGAAAACACACTGACTGCTCAGCAGCTTACTGATGTAAACCAGCGAACAGGGGATATTGTACAATTTGTCTGAGGCACAGAAAATGTAATCTACTAAAACCACTAGATGTAAAAGCAGTGACTTTCAATAGAGCTAAGATTTATAGCTTCCTTTCTCTAGATACTTAATTTAATCTCTGCTGATAGTTGATACATAAATAATAGGTGCAGCTGAGACTGATTCTTGCCTTAAAGTAGTGAAAAGATAAGGTCTGAACCCAAACTCCTAACAGTCTAGGCTGTTTCTTTGCATTTTCATAGTTTCATCTCAACTATTATGTCACATTATTTTATATCTGAGTGATAATGTAACATAAGCCTTCCTCAAACCAAAATGCATAGTTTTAAGACAAAAATGACATACAGAATTTTTAATATCATAAAAATAAAACCATGACTTTTGAAACATATTTTCTTTCTTTTTTTTTTTTCTATGCGAATATGCTTTATGACCTTTCTGTTACATATTTTAATATCCTATAGAAACTCAACACTTGTCTTCCACCTCAGTGTACTAAGTATCGGGCTGCAGGAACAGCATGATTTCTTTTCCTGTCATTCTCTCTGTTCTTGTGAATTTTGAATTTTCTTTTATTTGTTTTTTCTTTTTTTTTTTTGTTTTGTTGTTGTTGTTTGTTTGTTTGTTTGTTTGTTTTTTCAGGTTGACATTATTTTAAAGGATAAATGTCCTGCCCAGAGCAGCCAGTCACTTCACTGCAGGGGACTCTTCCACCACATCAGAGCTATGGGTTTAGTTTCTCTCTGGTTAACAGAGGTCTTTTCCTCTCCAGGTAATTCCTCTGTCAACTTGATTGTAATGTTGAAGGGCAGGCAGCCTTGTTTATTAGAATTTTAAAAGAAATCTCATTTGCTCTTCAAAGCAATTGTTCAAGCTTACAGCTTTAGCACTCAGCTGTAGTCTGGAAGACCCAAACAGACAGAGACATCTCCTGATAGTTTTGCATTGAGCATCCGCTCGGACATGGGATTTCAAAACACCTTTTGATCTGTGTTTCTTCTTTGTTAGCACAGGGTTCTTTCCTGCTCAACAGGTCCTAACTTTCCTGGGCCCTGAGATAAGAAGATATCCCAAGGGTGAAGTATTGAAGAAATTAAAATAGTGGTTTTGTTTTCAAAAACTCTCTTTAAGTTATAGCAGTGATCTGTTATCTATAGAAGTGCTTGAACTACAAGTGCATATGGTAAAAACCTCTGTTTGATGAGAATTGTGGTGGAACACTAGTGGTGATAGAGGTGGAAAGCGTTTTAGTTGTGTTCATCATTATGAGTACATTAGTTGCAAACTTAATTAAAAACTGGATTATTCCACTCATACTCTCAGACCAGTTTTGTGTTGGTTTACATCAAGTTATTCATGAAATTTTCTCCATTCCTAAGCAGTTGTAAGTACCATTTGTCTTTCCAACTCCAGCTTACAGACTGACCCTGAAAAATCTAAACTCATTTGGATTTTAGCAGATATTTATGATAAATTTAATTTTAATAATGTTCTTTCACATTGGCTTAATTTTTGTTAGTTTCTGAAACATTATTGTAGTTTTTTTCCTAAACTCCAGTCACAGTGAAGACTTCAGTCCCAAATTTCCTATATTATCAGCCAATTACAATACTTTACCCATTACAGAATATATAGCAGGAGTCCTGAGATGAAATATCTGGAAATTAATTTATCAGATGCTTCAGTCTCAAATGGTAACTAATACACTGATAGTTTAAGTATTTTTTTGAAGAACTCTTTTATAAAGGAAGAACTTTATTCATTGTTCATCAGTGTATGTCTGGAGAAAAGGACATTGCAATTCATCACAGATTGCCAAGAACAGAAAGTATATTTTAGACAATAAAGCAGACACATTTCTGTCTAGAGAGGAACAGATAAGACAGGCTTTTCACAGAAGTGATTTATACATATTTTGTTCATCTTAGCTGAATGCTGATATCTGATGAAAATTAGTCCAGTACTCACTGCTGGACATAATATTCTACTCTGTCTACTTTGCTTTTTCCATGAGTATTCTATCTCCTTCTCGTGGATAATGGCCCACAAAATACAGCTGATGAGTGGGCAAAAAGAGGCAAACCAGGGGCTTCTGAGTCAACACTGGGAGGCTGTGGCTCAGGATGGCATGATTTCTTTTATTCCTTAGTCACATATATTTTCAGCAGCTAAAGCCAAGAAACTTCAGTGTACGAGGTGTAGGCACTATGAAGACAGGGATCAGCCTTGCCATTTAGAAACTGACAAATAAATGATTGTCTGTTTCCTAGGTTGTTCACTGCTTACTATTAACTTGTGCCAGGTCAGTTAAAATATGCTGCTTGGAGGGGGTGACCACAAACCAAAACATTTTGTATTTGTAGCTTACAGCGATCTATGTGGGTTGCAATTCAAAAAAAGTGTCCAGCAAACAAACAAAAAAATGGTCTTATGGAACCCCTCACTACCAATCTAGTCTGCAAGCACCACATGGAGAGGAGAAATGAATTTCACTCCAAACAACTCTTAATTTGACTGTTTTCTATTTCCTGCTACTAGTACCTATATTTAAAGAAAAATAATCAACACCAATAGTAAATTAAAGGCCTGCATACAGTAACAAAGGAAACAGAATTTCCTAAAATATATAAAAAAACTGTTACCCAAATGCCTTGCCTGACTATCCAAAAGCCATGGATAAATGAGAATAGGCTATTATTATTTCATTCTTTTGAGAAACAGATAATCCTGATCTCTTCATTAATGGTTTGGTTTGTGACTCCTAGGTAAAATACAGAGGTTCTCATTCCAGTGGCTATGGCAAAAATTATACTACTTAAGGCTGCAACTAACTTGGTTTGTCCTTCTTGATGGGTTCAGGGAGACGTAGAAGAACCAGTGTTGATCCTAGCACTATCTTTATTAAGTGTGCGTTAAATGAGTCTAGCATGCTTCAGGATGCTGGGTTGAAGCCAATATTACTTGATTACATTTTTTTGAGAGCTGTCTATGTGTTGTTCATCTCATCACTATTGACTTTAATGTTGGGATATTTCTTAATTAACACACTGAGTGTGTGCCTATAAATACTTCTCTCAGTAGAGGACATAAATTCTGCTACTGTTATGTAATTAATGTATTAATAATGGTAATGAAAAGATGGAAGTAAGAGAAAGATAATTGGAAGAAGTTCTAATATATGCATGTAGCTTTTCTTGGAAAGCTTTTAGAAACTATTTTTACAAAGGATTGTAATGATTTTGCAATAATCATATGTATAAGCTCTTCAGGGACTTTGATCCTGGATTGCTTCATAAATATTATTATGGACACATACTGTCGCAACGAAGCTCTCTACAAGAAAAGTCAGATAGCGATGCATAGGTTTTTCCACATTTCTCAACTTTCTTGACACTTCCTTGCAATTTCTATAGGCAGCAAAGTACAGTAGGTGATCGTTACCATAGGGAAGTACACAGCAACAGATCGTAAAAAAATCTGAGGATCTAAGAGTAAAATACACTTTTTAGTAGTTTTATTCATGCTTTCTTCTTTTAGAAGTAAAGAGCAGCTGTTCCAAATAATGTGTTGGTTTTTTTTTTTTTTTTCCTTTTTGTTATTACTTACAGCTTTTGAATTTTTCTGGAAACAAAGAGATACTCACAAATCATATGAAGTAAAATCAACAGCAAAGTTGATCTGAGGTTATAAAACATTTTAAATATTTCAGTTTTGTGAGTAAAAGAATCACTATTGTATGTAGGTCCTCTTGCCATTGAATCATTGAATCACAGGACCATAGAGTACCAGGTTGGAAGAGACCACAAGGATCACCTGGTTCAACCTGTCTTGGCACAAGCACAGTCCAGACAAAACGGCCCAGCACCCTGTCCAGCTGAATCTTAAAATTGCTCAGTGATGAGGAATCCACCATCTTCCTGGGGACATTATTCCAATGGCTGACGGTTCTCATCATGAAAACTTTCCCTCTTGTGTCCAATTGGAATATCCCCAGGAGAAACTTGTACCCATTACACCTCGTCTTTTCCATGTGACTCCTTGTGAAAATGAAACTGACTCCATCATACTGGTCTTTTTCACTCTGTATTGTGTGACCTCGAGTCTGCAAAATGACATGTTCTCACCCCCAAAGCCAAAATGATGACTGGAACCATTAGCGTGGCTTTTTATAAATCACAGGTAACTAATGTTTAACATACATCTGTATTGAGTCCAGTACCTAGTATATTCCTACGAAGTGTAAGTTATGTTTTGTTTAAAAATTATCCTTTTTTTCTTTCACTGGTTGCTCTAGTCATTGTTCATCTGCTCTCTTAAAAGTGTGTATCTTATTTTCTCTTTGAATTTGCTTGGATCAAGTTCATCTTACCCAAGATCTGTAAGTTACCTGGTTCTTCACTAAATATACAGAATTTTGAGTTGCGATATGATCTTTTCATGTATAAAGTCTTAAGGATATTGTATCTACACAGTAACCTTTATTAACCTGATTTCCTATCCCTTTAGAGAATTAGGTTTCTTTGTAGGAAAAAAAAAAAAAAAAGACTAATTACATTCTCCACCTTTACTTCTGTATTAGATGGATCCCCTACCAGCTTTGTCATTCGTGTTGTCTACATCCTTCATGTCCTGCCCTACGGGATCATCCTGTTGTCCTATGGTAAAACAAGCAATGTTCCAATATTCTGACATTTCCATTACCTAAGGAAAAAAAAAAAAAAAAGGAGAAAAAGGAGAGAGAGAGAGAAAGAAACTCAGCGCTGTCTTCAATTCTATCACAATATCTAACCTCAAGTTATCTGGACCTAGCAACTTTAAAAGGTTTAAAAGCAATTTTAATGCAGTTTAGTGTACTCCCTGATCACAGAAGTGCTGAGAAGTACTACTTCACGGAACAGCTTCAATGTGGTAAGTATTTTCAAGGAAAACTATCTCAAATTGTCTACTCATTTTTTAACCACCAAGCACAAATAATAACTTGACAAAACAATGAGAGCCTCTTACAACAACACTGGAATTGCCTGTTCAATATTCTTGGCAACACACACAGTATAATCCTGGTTGGTTGGAGCATGAAAAGACTTGATCTTTGCAAGCTCCCCCATTAGGAGACCTAATGCTGCTAGTGTGTAGTGGTGACATTTATAACTCAGTGTAGCTGGCTATTGATTATTCCTGTCTTTATGAGTTCATAAAGGAACAGATGTTATTTGATATTTTTGTTTAATCTTACAGACATGCTGAAATTGCCTTTGGAGATTAGGGTGAATATGGAGAGACGTGTTATTATGAGAAACTGAAGCCACATGAAAACCAGCCAAGATGATTTTTGCTTTCAGAGAATCATAGAAAAACCTGGGGCAATACTCTGATCAATGTGAGCTCATCACTGTAGGAGCTTGTAGGAATTCTGTTCTACTGTGCAAAGCCTATTGCGTACCTAGATGGGGCTCTGTTTGCAGGTCTAGTTCACAGCAGCTAGCTTATGGAAAAAAAAAAAAAAAAAGTAAAAAACTGAGCTTTATTTTTCACACACGTATATTGCTATCTCTACACATACAAGCTGAGGAAGATAGTTTTATAAGTATTCTCCATCTAGAAAAATAACTAGACTATGTGCTCTTGTACAGTCTACATTACATTGCTGATATAGCTTCCCCTCAGCACACAAACTCATACAAACCACATACTTTCAGACAATGTCTGAGGGTTTTTTTAAATCATTTTTCTAAACACAGCATTTTTATGTGCCACTGAACAATGCGTGGTCTTTTTGGAACAACATGTATATGCACATGAGCACAGATGCACATAAATATCTGTAATGCTATTTTGCTGTCAAGCAAGGTTGTTGACATTCTTTAATAATAAAGATATTTAAATGCCATATGCTGATTTTTGAGTTTTACTAGTTGTCTAAGGTACAATCAGGGCTTGAGTGGGGTTTTAGATGAGCACTGTGAGCACTCAGTTGCAAAACTGTGCTGCATTGCCATTTGATGGTAGCCTGAGTATATATATTAGCTGGTTGTAATGTTTAATCCTGAAATTGCAAGAGTCTGTGAGTATTTAACCTATGGTTAAAGGTATGTGGAGAAGAGGTATACGGTTTCTGAGACCAGAATCTGAAGAGTTAATTTTCTTCCTGAATATGTTCTAAAACAAAGTTTAGGTCTCAAAGGGTACAGTCTAGTGTCTTGTATTGAGTTTCTGGGTGGCCACTCATGCAAGCTTTATCCTTTAAAGTTTAAAGCATCACTAGGCACACTGGTGCTTCAAAGTCATCCCTATTTACTACCTGACTGCACAGTTTTGAAGCAACATGACCCTCATGTCTGCCTGATGACTGTATTGAGATTCTTGGAAATGCTTTCATCACAGTTCCTGAATGTAGGTAATACACTTATATACACATCTTCAGCATCTTACACTTCTTGATAGTTGCAGAATGATTCAATTGCATATGATGTGCAGTTGCATAAAGTTATGAGACAGTGACAAGGCCAAGTGGAGATACACAGGTTTTCACTATGGATCATTTTACTTGAGAGAGCAAAAATAGTGGGAAAGAGCACACACATCACACATCCCACAATTTAAGGACTAGACTCACTGGATTGGCTGACAGGCAAATTCCATCTTCACACCATGATAATCCCCACACCTCTAGCTTAGCAGACCTACAACCTTTGAATCTCATCCATTATGGCACAGACCTTCAGCATAAGTAAGCTCTGTATAGTAACCACATTATACTCTTCAGAGGGGATAACATGCCTTGAAAGCCTTCTCTAACCACTTGGCCATGACGGACAACTCTATTAACTCACAGAAGAGTCAGGAAGATAGAATATGGAAGGACTTATTGCTCAAAGACCACATTATGAACAATAGCCTGAAAAGTGAAAGGAGCCACAAACTACTGAGTCTCTGACTATATCATGTAGATGACAAGATGATGTTTTGTCTCAAGGAAATTAGCATTTTGACATGTCAAGAAAAATAAAACAACCCAAAGCAAACAATTAGAAGCTCGAATTCCAGTGTTTTGAATGTGACATATATCAGTTTCAGAAGCATACAGCCTCTGGTACCAAAAAAAAAAAAAAAAAAAAGATACATTAATTTGGCTTCATCCACTATGATGTGCTGGTGCGAAGCTGCTATCTTTATTTTAAAAGTCCCATCCTGAATTTTGTGACTGCTATATGTGCATATTTGGCAGATAATGCTACGATTATGGCCAGTTATCTTAATGTCCAAGAGAGGTGAGGTAGCAAAGCAGAACTCTAAAGAGACCTGGATTTTTTTGAAGCAGCTGAGGGGAGGAAATGCTGCTTGTATGTTTACCTGTGCTCCAAACTACATCATATTTCAAGTTTTTGTTTTTTTTTTTTTATTTATTAAAAAAATATTCACATGTTGTGTATAAGCTCTCTTGACATGAATATGCAGATTGCTCTCCCATTTTCAGTATATGTCATTGTGTAAGTTTACACACAAACACAGTCTTCTGGCATATTGAAACTAATACCTGTATGTATTATCTACTTTAAAAAAAAGAAAGTATAAGAAAATTTAAAAATATTGATACTGAATATCAGTAGCTGCACTCTTAGGGAGTTTGTGGGTAAAGAAAACAAACATTTGTACCTCAACATATCTCTGCCTTCTTACTAAGTAGAACAGATAGACTGAAAGACAGTATTTTGGAGTTGTGATCCTTCTACTCTGTTTATAATGTTAAATATTTCATTCTGTGTCACTCTGGGTTTGGTCAAGTCACAGTTACGTTGCTTAAGGGAAACTTACTTTTTCTCATTACACATTGTAAGATTTATACATTCCTTAAGTTGGAAAGAAAGCTGTTTAAGGCAAAACCAATTTTCACTTGTGCCTTAAAGGAGAGAAACAATACACAAACTCTAGTTCTTGTCTATTTGGTTTCCTTACTCTATTTTTCCTTTGGTTAGTTGACGGGAAATCAATTCTCCAAGAGCACAGATTTTATTAGAGCTGAATGTCAAGCAACTTCAAGGAAATTTTTTACTTAAGTATTTAAACTCTTATTAAAGTTCACAAGTTTGTCATAATAAGGCCACCACCAAAAGAAGCTAAACCACTAACAGTTAAAATTATTTATATCCTTTATTTTTGCATTAAAGGCAAATTTTGATTAGTATGCTGTACCTGGGAATACAGCCAACCAGCTAAGGGCATTTTTTCAGATCTGAATGTGTTTTGACTTTACTTGTTAATAAGGAAGTGAGACCCAAGGCCCATGTCTGTTTTGACCTGTGAAGGACTTCCAGGGCTCCTTCTTCCTCTGAGTTCTCCAGGGAGACAACTTGTTCAAAACAGTAAGAATCATTTATTGTACTAGGTGCAAAGCTCATTTTCAGTGCAGAAGTGGAAATTCTAATGTTAAATAAATCCTGTTCCTAGGCAAGGAACCTCAGTAAATGTTGGCATTTATTCAGCTTGCTGGAAATAATGTTTTGGCTCCTAGCACTTGGCTGATTTTTAACTAAGTAAGATGGACAGACAAATCTTCATCTCACTTAATGCCCTTGTCTGAAAACTGCTTGGGTTATCCAGAGTTTTAAAGTCCCTGTCATAAAATTTGGACTGGGAAAATGTGAATGCCATGTGACTAAGCAGAGGTGGTTTTACTTGAATTAGAAAAAGGAAAGGAAGAAAAAGACTAACTGAGACTTTCATTTTAATCAGATGAAGAAAGGCCATCTATCCACCTGTATTTCAGGAAATACATACACATGACTTCAAAGAACTGCAATAAAGGAATATTCCTGAGAGCTTGATATAAAGCTTTGAGAGATGTGGATGAGGTCTCAAGCACCATATGTGATGTGTGTGACCATTCTTCACTACTATCTCATGAAAGTATCCTTAGGAATATCAAGTCAAATTCAGTTCTTGCTTGTATTCCATACAGTTTGATCATCTCATGTCTGAGAAGGAGATTGAACTGAGAGCCAGTCATGTGTGTGTGTTTTCTCACTGCCCCCAAAATTAGTCTAGCACCCTTTGCGCTCAGGTGTCATTCTTTCTTACCTGGAACCCTGGCTTCAGCAGAGTTGAAGTTTTCCTTTTATTTCTGCACAATTATCTCATATACCAACATAATAGACTGTTAGGATAATTTTTTCCCTCATTTTGTTGCTCAAACCAACCGTAAGATTAACTGCTATCCAATCACTCTATTTCTAGGAATTTGATACAGCCTATTACAAAATAAATTCTTTAAATATTAATACTGATTTAATTAATCACATTGAAAGTAGCAAATCTGCACCTGTGTCAGTGGTTCCTTCAGTTCTATGAAAGATAAAACCATTGTGGAAAAGAGTGTTAAGTTTCTGTAGGATAGTGAAAGCTGGTCTGAGTCAGAACTGCACAGCTTTTAAATGCAAGAAGTTACTGCTAGACCATTGAAAAACATGGCCTGAGACCCACAGTAGAATTGGAGGCGTGAGCGTGGTATGGTGTTTTGTCTTCTTTATCTTTTGTGGTTTGTATTTATCAAATATTAAGATTCTCATCAGTTGCTGATAAGAGGCTGGCATTAATTACTATAATTGTGCTGAAGACATTGGACTTTAGCTGACATGCAATAGGTAAGAATCTGCCTGTTAAGTCCTAGAACCTTTCCACTCACATTGGAACTGAGGATCCTTTATTCCTGTCATATGCTTTCCTGCAATTTGTCATGCCATATCCAGAAGGTTCTTTCAATAGCTGTCAGCACTTTCTGAAAGCTTGTGGGTTCTTCTCTTAGAAGTTGCAGGAAAAAATAAAAGAAAGAGGGAAAAAGAAAGAGAAAAGAGTAGAGAAAGGAGAGGAGAGGTGGTGAGGGGAAGAGAAGGAGAAAGGGGAGGGAAAGGGAAAAGGGGAAGGGGGAAAGGGGAAAGGGGAAAGGGGAAAGAGAAAGAGGGGAAGGGAAGAAGGGGAAGGGGAAAGGGAAGAAGGGGAAGGGGAAAGGGAAGAAGGGGAAGGGGAAAGGGAAGAAGGGGAAGGAAAGAGAAAGGGAAAGGGAAAGGGAAAGGGAAAGGGAAAGGGAAAGGGAAAGGGAAAGGGAAAGGCAAAGGGAAGGGGAAAGGGAAGGGGAAAGGGAAGGGGAAAAGGAAGGGGAAAGGGAAGGGGAAAGGGAAGGGGAAAGGGAAGGGGAAAGGGAAAAGGAAAAGAGGAAAGAGGAAAGAGGAAAGGGGAAAGCAAGCAAGAAAGAGAAAAAATTATAGGCTGCATCTTATTTTTTCTAAAAAATTCGATACGTTTACCCGATACTTACTGAGTGCTCACCAGAGCAGTTGCAGTTTGCTAACATATGTTGGAAAGCTCAGAATTATGCTTAAACATACCGTTTATATTTTGCAGAACAATCACATAATGTATCCTATTTCTCTTCTAGGAAGGCTGACTGAAAATGGAAAATTTGGTGCTAAAAATGTAAAACTTTAAAGATTTATGTTCTTTTTCCTTTGGGACACAATGTCCTTGACTGTTCATGCTTATGTGCCTTGTCTGTACTCACAGAATAGTTCTGGACAGGGAGGGATCATGCCTGAGCCATGATGGGAAACAGAAACAACCTAAAATGGAACTTGCCTGCTACCTACCGTGAAAAAACTGTGTTTGTTCAATGGTGTGATGGCTGCTAATCAGTAAATCTACCACAGTGTGCTAAAACAGCTTGCCTTCTGGACTTGAAAGAACCATACTTTGTAGTCACATCATCTGATAAAAAGATAAGTTAAAGATCTCAGTGCTTCACTGTGTATGTATCTGATAAGATGAATATTCAGCTGATACAGTGTTTCCCTCATGACCAATGAAGCTCATGGAAAATCATTTTAGCAGGAACTTGATAAAGACTTTCAGCATTCTTGCTTCATTAATTACGAAGAAGTTATCAGCCACATTCAAATCCAGATAGTTTTCTTGAGATAGAAAGTTCCAGAAAATATATTTATAATATTAAATTCTGTATGATATATTTATGATGTGTTTTTATGAAATGTTTTAAATGCTTTTGCTCTGTCTTCATCTGCCTCTTGTTTAATGAGGATTAAAACACTGAAAGTAGATTTAAGTGGCTCTAACCCAGGCCCTGAAGTTTGTCAATCCTTTTGATGTCCTACATCACATGTTCACACAATGTCTTTGCATGTGTAGGACAATGTATATCTGTATTGTCAAAAACTGTAGTTTTTGAGGGTGCCACAAGTTGCTTTTACTGAGCAGCCCCTCCTCACATCCATGACAGGCAAAGTTATTCATTATCCATTGCCACAAGGCCATGCTCTCACTCTCAATTTTGTCAGGACTCACCTGCAGGCTCACAAGCAAAGTTCTGTTTAAATTCTTCAAAAGTAAATAAATATAAATTAAATTCTTAGCAAATTTTTTCTTTCTTATCTCATCTTGCACCTTACTACTTCTGTTTCTAACATAAACAAAGTTTAAAGACTAGAAAGCTTGTCTGGTTTTGCAACTCTTCTACTGATTCAACAGCAGGTATTAGCCCACACAACATAACTTCAGTACGTCAGGATTTAATTTGAATATAGTTGAACGAAAACTGGCAATGAGGTGACTACTCATAGTGATGAAAAAGATAATGAGAATTAACATTTTGCTGATACAAGAAGAGCAATGCAATGACATAAATCAGGTATCTGGGGGTATAGCTCGGCATTTACATTAATTTTGCCTTAATCTTCTGTTTGATTTCAGACAACCTGAACTATGAATGTGACTTTGGAAACTAAATGCCTCCACCACCTAACCTGTCATGTTGGATTCCTGTATAGAGTATAGTTACATTTTATATTTCTATCAGTGAGCACTAGAAAATGAAGTGCAAGCACAGATAAGAACTGCTTCTTGTCAAAACCCCAAAGCCAATTTTTCAAACAACTCCCTGGCAGCAGTACATGTTTTAATATGTGCACCTTCCCACTGCTTCTCTGACCTCTTTTCTATCTCTGTGTGATGCTTGGATGAGCATTCATGCTGTTATGGGGTGAAACAGCCTGAGGAGCTGATCCAGATGCAAAGTAACCATGAACACTCATCATTTAGCTTAACTAGCACTGTTATTAAATACTGAACACTCAAAATAGTTCTTTTGCATAAGTCACAAATTAGGAGGATGCAATCAAAACATGTTATGTTACAGACATAAATTTTGACAAGAGAAAAACACATGCATATCCTTTGCCTGACCAAATTTCCACCACCACCTCCTGTTTAACTGTGCCTGAAGGCCCAGTCAAAGCTCGTGCTGACAGAGATCATGGTGCAGGAGTAACACCCTGGCTCAGAGAGACAGATGTTCCCTTTGCTTTTTCCTCTGCATTTGACTTTTCATGACTTAAGCTTCTGAGTGAATGGGTAGTCCAAACTCTTACTCAGTGCTTCCCAGGGGCCTGGTTCATTTTCAGTTGATCGTATTACCTGGGGTAGGAAATTTAAGGGTGAAGTCTTGATAGCAGCACAATATAAATGGTTTGGCTTTCAGTGTCTTAATGAAAGGATGTGGCTTGAGAAATAGCTCTGGAGACAGCAAGCAGTATTTTTCTTTCTGAGAATATCTCACCATATTTACTGGGGCCCAACATTTAAATTTTCACTCATTAGCAGCACGTGGCTTTAATCAGATGGTTGAAGACTTGATGTAAGGACATAAGGACTTGTGGTTCCAAGGACATCATAACCTAAATTCTTGTGGTGAACAAAAGCACAATCTGCCTTTCGTTAAAGTCTTTATAATGAGAATGAGCACTGTACTTCTTCAAAGAAGGAGCCCTGAACTTATCTCATGTCATTATTTGAAGCAAAACTATAGCAACGGGAAAAACTAGTGAAGATACCTTGGGTAAGATACTGTACCCTCAGCAAGCCCATGTTGCTTGGAAGCTAAGAAGAGGGGCTAGGGGACAACTACTTCTAGCCACATAAAACATCACGAATTCTTGTCAGAAAAATTTAGCATAATTGTGATTTTTCTGAATGTCTTGGTTTTGTTAAAAACAAGTTTCTCTTTTCGTGAATTTTCCTGTCAGCTAAAGTCTCCTTACTAACTGCACTTTTCTGAAAACTAGATACATGTTTCGGTGGACATAGCAATGGAATGCGAGTTCATTTCTAAGGATGGACACACAACCTGGGAGATCAGCAAACTAAAACAAGTGACCAAAAACTGACCAAGTAAGTATTCCATCCCATTCACGTGATACTTCATATAAAAGTGGGAGATCACGAGGATCTTGTCCCTTTTTCCTTATGGCCAACAACAGGAGAGGACCTTGTGAGTTGTCCCTGCAAACTGAGGCCTAGTGACAGACTGAATCCAGTTCCGGTTGGCTGTAGAGTCCAGTCCAGGATGTTGGGTGCAGGCCCTACATCTGTCGGAGAAGTTGCCGGGACTTTCAAGATGGGTTTTCTGTATTTTGTATTATTTTCTCTATTTTTATTAGTAGCATTAGTAAAACATTTTTAATTTTTCCAGCTCTCTTCTCTCTGTCCTTCTTTCCCTCCTGATCACCTGTCCTTGGTGGGAAGGGGGGAGAGAGAGGGGCTGAAGGCAGAGAGGGTCAGAGAGGGGGCTAACAATACATCTGCCACAGTTTATTGTCACCCTGCAATCAAACCCTTGACACTGACATAAGTGTCATTAAAGCTTCAAACATTACCACACATAATTAACAGCAAACTTAAACACTGTTACCATTCAGCTTCCTGTAGTGCTCTGTTTGTTTCCCAGAATAATTAGAAAAGTAGACATCATCAACAGAGTAATACCAAATGATGAAAACTACCTATAAAAGACATCACATCTTACCATGATGACTGAACTAGTTTTCTAGGATTAGCTTATGATCCATAGCTAAAGCACTTTTTTTTTTTTCTTAAGGTTACATTTCTTTTTTTCCTAATCTGCTACAGGCACTTCTGCAGTGTATTTTTATTTATTTTATATGTAATGTTACTTTTTCAAATATTTTTTCAAAATCCTTTTACTTTTAAACTGCTTTCTTCTACTTCTTACCTTAAAACATCCTAACGGCTACAAAATCATCGTTTTTCACTTCCACAATAAATGAGGTTTTTCCTCAATGGTATAGCTGTATCTCAGCCAGATGTCACTGTCCCCATTTTTCTTCAAAGTAAGGATGTTTGCAATGAAGAATAAAAATCCTTTCCCCATCCTCCCCATAAGTAAAAAGCCAAATAATGCTGGGACACAGCTCACCTGCTACATCCAAAAGAGAAATTACATTACTAGAAAACTGAAAATATTAGGAAGAGCACAACAGAGAGTAATAAGATTTTTAAAACAAGCATGTAACCTAACATTAGTGTCCCTAACACACCACGATAATGTCCATGCAGTCTCATTCAACCAGAAATGCCCTGTTAGGGATGTGCCAGATCCCAGGAGGCCATGTCCACTTACACAGCTCACTCCCATGACTTTTCCTTCCCAGACTCCAGTCAGCCAGGAGCTGCTGTGTTTTAGGTCCACTCAGGTGGCTCTTATGGGATCAGAGTCAAGTAAATCATTAATTCAGAGCAGAGCCGGGTAATTTCCACTGAGACAAACATAAAGGTTTCAGATCAGGAAACTGGGAGCTGCCTGTCTGTCATGTAGCTACACCCTGTGTACGCCAGACACTTCAGGCAAGTGCTGAAGTAAACAGTGTGATTTTCCAAGCAAAAATATCAAACAAAACCTTTCCTTTTCACAGTAAGTTCTATTTATTATAGTTTTCTCTCTGCTACCAATGCCATACTTTCCAGGCTCATTGTTCCAGATGTCCTAGAACTGCAAAATAGTGACCAGAGGGGAACAGGAAAGCAAATCCCTTAGAAGACAGAGGTTAGATACTAAGACCTTCCCCCTCTTGCTGCCAAATGCTAAATGTTAAGCAGCAAGTTAGCAAGTATGCAACACAAATAAGAAAAAAAGAGCTTCTAAAGGAGAACCAGTTTTGTTTGTAAGCTGTAATAGGTCTATATATTATGCTAACCAAGGTACTCTTGTTATCCTGATCAGCTGAAAAAAGTCATCAAATAACATTGAAATAGAATTTAGCTAAAATTTGTCAATTACCTTTAAACATAATTGCCTTAATTAAAAAAAATAAACAGCTACACCATCTATAATCACTCTCAGTTCATAGAAAGTTTAGCATCATGCTTTCATTGCAGGGAACATTAAAAAAATAAATTATCCATCCATCTGTTTTTTACAAATATCCTATGTATATATGTATATTTAAAACATATTTCTGTGGCATAGAAAAATGCTATATATTTGTATCAACACTTACTAATTATCTTTGATGTATTTTGACCTACATACTGCATATACAGGACACATGCAAGAACACAGCATACAAACTGATCAGAAAATGGAACATGAAATTTGAGGTGTCTTTAGGATTCAGGCAGCTCCTGTACTGCCAAAACTTTTATCAGTGTGAGCTTTCTTAACTCTCATCCGCAGGAAGTCTGGTCTAAGTGACTGGGAGTGAAAAGTACAGAAAGGCACTGTCAGGCCATAGCAACACAATGTGGAGACTTAGATAAATGTTGAAAGCTTTTCCTTTTCAAATGTCTTTTATTTTTTAATTGCCATTATACTTTTGACAAAGTTAAAAGGGAATCAGAATTACTGGAAATAATTATTTGAATTAACTTTAGCTATGAATGAACAGCACAGAGACTTTTTCTTTCCCCTTTTGCCAGAAAGATAATGAAAGGTGTGAATATGGCATTTAAACTGTGTTAAAATAATAGTGCTAATTTTAATCTTCATAGATGAGAAAATGATCCTAATATAAGAAAATTGTAGCCTTGTTCTAAACCCAAGCTGCGCATAGTACCCAGAGGCTGTGTCACACCGAAGCCACATCATCTCCATACTATAAAGGCAAAACTCACCTCATCTCATCACAGTTGCAGCTCTGTTTGATATGTGCCCTTAATACAGGTGTGTTCTCTGTTGGAACAAGGGGAAAGCATTGCCACACTGATTCCTCCATGAGCCTGGGTATCTCACCCAACAGCCAAATGAAGAGCAGCTGGAGAGGGTCTCTGATGTCAGGACCATGGTAATCAGCCAGGGAACCTGAGCTACCACGACCCATGGCAAGGCATGAACTACAAAAGAGGGTGACAGAACTGAGACAGAATATGCTAACAGGGAACTACTTAATGCTCCAAGAGAGGCCATATAAGGATGGTGTTGCATTTGTTTTAATTGTAACTTTTAAAAACAAACAAACAAACAAACAAAGTTATTTGTCTTAATAACTGTGTTTGTATAAATGCTTCTTTTACACTGTAACTTACACTTGTACGCAATCCAGGCAAGGTAGAAATAGCCAAACATTTTCAAGCCTTCCACAGGTTTTATGAGGTTGCTGTATGCATTCACAGTCATAGGAGCATGAAATAGTAAGCACCTCAAGCATTTCAGTTCAGATACCCTTACCACTGCATGGAAAAAAATGCGAGCTCATCCAGTGACTTTACCATCTGAAAAAAAAGTCAGATGATTATCAAGAGAGTGATGACTCAGATGTATCCCAAATATTGCTGGATGACCTGTCAAGGTTTAGTGGAATTCCAATTACCAAAAGTCATTCAAGCACTCTCTAGTAATAATTATATCCTCCGCTACCTAGTACATGGTACTGAGCAGCAGGAAATTGAAGGAAATAGATAACCCCACATTAGCTTCTAGTTACTTAAAATTTAGTAAACAATCCAAGGAAAAAAAAAACCCAAACTATTTCTAGGTGATCGTCTCTGAACTTTGTGAATAAAGATAAACATTAAGCATCCTCACTGATACACAAGAAATGAAAGCACAGCTGAAAAACAATCACCTATTTGACGTCTTAATAATCCTGTGAGTTCAGATATTTCTCATCACCACGGTTTGAGCAGGTATACAATTTTGCTCCCTCCTTGGTCATCATGGCTTCATTCCAAAAATTTAATGTTTAAATGAATCTTTCTATCCAAGAAACCTAGCTAGTTAATGGCTGAATAGTAATTTGAATAAATGTGTTGAACAAAGTAGAGGATGATCATCATCATTTAAAATCATTCCTTAAATGCTTTCTCACCATTGTGTAATAATGTAGCTTTAGAAAATGTTTTGGCAAAGCTTGCACTTCCTATCCATTGCTACCCTGGCCTCAAAGCAAGAGTCTCATTAAGAAAATCACTTAAATGTTTTATCTGGCAGTTAATATATGCAATCTAAGAGTGGCCATCCTTGATTCATTACAGTGACAAATATGATAGCATAAATATGATGAGATGGTGAGATTTATGAGGTCAATTAATGTGAATAGAAAGTGCAGGATGAGTTGAAATTAATTAGCTGCTGGAGATTTGTAAGAAGAAGGAAGACCTAGGGTGGGAAGTGTTGGAACCAGGCAGCAGCCAGCACCAATATACTTTTGGAGAGCTACAAACTTTCTCAAAATGGTGAGCTTTTTAGCAGTGGTCTTGTGGCTGCACGGTCATAGGCATAGTAGACACAAGGTAGAAAACATCACCAGGGAAGGTGGCCAGTCTAAGAGTGAGCATCCTGGCACACCTTGTGCAACCCTTGACAGAGCAGCCTCATCCACACTGACTAATGAGAACAGTCTTTGACTTGTTCACCTCACGAAGACTATTAAGCAAAATGGGCAACTGGACACCAGAGCTTGAACCCTTGCCCCAGCTCTGTTCAATTTGCAGACTACCACGTGCAGCCTAATTATCTGATAAGTGGAGCTGTGCTGACATAAGCTGTCACTCATCAGGAATTTACGTCATCAGCTCTGGATGGAGTCTGTGTTTCCACAGTGTTACTTAAAGAAGTTATGTGAAAGATGTAAGACATATCTGTTATAAAGATATGAGTATCTTTATGATGTTCTTTAAAAAAATAGAGACTTCTACATTCTGCTGTTAATGACCTCAGTGCCAAATAACTCATATAGAACTTCTCAAATGTGTCCTTTTCTTTATCAGGTTTTCTCAGCTTAGCAGAACTTAAGCTCAACTAGCAAACTACAGAACTTAAAATTGAGACCTATTGCTAACTTCCTGAGTACAAGAACTGGGAGTACTTATTCAGTGCCTGCACTGACCTATGGTGCAGTGAGGCTTTCCAAGGTGGTCAGCACATCAGAATCAGCTGGGTCACCAACTCTGGTGATGGCATTCCCTGAGGCTCAGCAATTTCAAGCTGCTGGAGCTGCTTCTGGCTTCAGCCTTGGCAGGCAAAACAGACACCTCAGGCCTCTCTCTCTGTTCATCTGCTGTTATTGAACTGAGAAAAGATGTTGCCCTTTTCTCCATCTCTCTCTGTATGGAAAGAAAAAATGTTGCTTTCACTATCACAGAGGACTGTGCCATTCTTTCTTATCACATAAATATGTACAGTGTCTTCTTTTTAAGAAGCTGTGTCAGCTATGGGCAATAAACTAAGAGATTTTTCTTTATATCAATAGGTCCTCAGGGGGCCTCCTATTGTGTAGCAGTGGTGCTAGCAAGTCATTATCAATTTTGGACAGAAAAGAGAAGAAGAGAAAATTGTGTAACAGGGTCACATGCTAACACAGTGGCAGTCTGTTGGATGACTGAGCGTAGCTGGGACTTGCCATATATATTTATGTCCACTCTTACTATGAGCAGCTTAAAGTCATGCATATGGCTTGTTGCCAAACATCAAAATTGAAGGATTACCTTATGAAGCTAGGTATAATAGCAATAGTATGCTGTTGAGTACTACCTAGTTAATAAAAATCAGGGAAATTATGTAAATGTCTTGAACAAATACTTCATTTGATCCCAGCTGATCCAGTCTTGTGCACAAACCCCTCAACGGTTTGTAGTAGAGTTAGGTTTTGCGAGGATTTCTCAATATAACAGTATATTTGAGACCCGCATAAGTCATCTTCACCATCTTAGGTATTTTTCCACCCCCAAATAATCTTGGTTTGAGTTCATTAAACATCTCTTTCTTATACTTTAGAAAGTACCACGTGGGTATGTTTAAGCAAAATGCCAGCTAGACCTGGTAGCTGTTTCTCAGAGAGAGAGTAAAGGCTATAATTACACTATCCAAATACTCCTCATAATCTTTTTGCTCTGTATTATTCTCAATAGCAGTTTGAGCAATCACAGCCTGCTTTCCCATCAGTACTGGAAAGGCAGATTTTGGTTTTTTTCTTTTTTCTAAGCTAATCGACATGCTGTGAATGGAGTCCGTGCAGGCAGGGCTGCCTGCATCATTTTCCCTAAGGAAATACACCTCAAATCTCCCAAGTCTTTTGAATCAATAAATTTTGAGGTTTTTCAGAACTCACTCTAGAGAACTAATTCAACATAAAAGATCAGGGTTCAATAGATGAAAAATAAAGGATTTATTGCAAGGAATATCTCCCGTCCTTCAAAGCAACTGGTGGTTGACAAAGAGCAGAACAGTTCCCTACGGACACCTTGAGATTCCTCTTCTACACCTCATCTGGCACTTGGCTATGAAACTGCTTTATGTCTTGCCAGGAACTTTCCCAGTCTTTGACCAAAAGGATGAGCTTAAGTTCAGGGGACCTCTTCCTCTCTGCCTGCCCTACCTGGCAGCCAGAGAGAACACTGAGAGCAGATGTGACCTCTACCCCACCAGGCATGCAAACCATTGATTTTTCTGCTCTGTATTTGTCACTGGCTCTAGAAAGTGCATCAAGATCAAACAAATCTTTCCCAAGGTTTGTACTCAGTCTGCAAATCATGTAATTGCCCTGAAAACAAACAGACATTGAATTCCTTGGAGGGTTTCTGTTCTTGGTTAAGCCTCTCTTAACTGTGGGGATAAGTGTTTCTTATTTAGCTAATATTGACCTCCTGTATGCAAAGACATGAAAATTATTCATGCCAGTGCCTGAAGACCAAAGCCTAGCTCTCCATTTGAATATATTGTGACTGTTTTAGCATGCACTGTGGTAAATAAACCATTGTACAGAAGCGCTTCTGGACATATTTTTTTCTTGCATTTTATTTTACACCATGAACAACTCCATGTACTGGTTTTGAATTCGAACTGTACATTACTTTCTCCCCCAGGTCTCCTTTCTTATTTTACATTCTCTTTCGTGTCCAAACTATAGAACCACTGTCTATTCCTATAGGCATAGAATCATGGAATCATAGAATGGTTTGGATTGAAGGGGACCTTAAAGATCATCTAGTTCCAACCCACCTGCCATGGGCAGGGACATCTTCCAATAGACCAGATCTCTCAAAGCCCCATTCAAACTGGCCTTGAACATTTCTAGAGACTAGTCATTAGATTGGATGAAGAAAATTCCCTTCCTTACCAGATTTAACTGCTTTTTCAAAGGCAAATTCTGGATCTTCTTGAATGTTCTGCTTCAAATCTTGGAACAATGTCTTCCCTTGGTAAAACACTCTCCTCAATTTTTAAATTCTTGTGGTACTTTCTCAATAAGTATACAACTAAAATGTTTGTGGTTTGTTTTGTTTTGTTTTGTTTTGTCCAGAGTAAAAAAGAAATGCAACACTTGATTCATATAGTATGCCAAAGTTCTGTATTCACATAACTGCTCAGAGGCCTATAAATTATACCAGTTTATAAGCAGAGTTTTAGACTGATGATTGGAATCAAAGCTATCAGATTGCTGAACTATAGGAAAATTGGTTTGGGAAAACTTTCTTTTAATGTCTTAGTCTGATGTTATGTAATATTCTCTATGTTCCCTAAAGATGAATCAAGTTATAAAGAGCCTTTTTGTTGGACAAAAGTTATGGTCAAGTTTTAACTCCCTTAATTTATGATTGCCCCTTGGTGAAAGTTTTCTGGGTGCAAGGTCCAGAATTCATTACAGAAGTTACAAATGCTGACCTTGATCTACCCTTGCCTCTAGTGGTTCTCATATCTGCCTCTCTGCTCAGGGACATGGATGCTAATGTTGAAAATGTATTAAAATGTGCTTCCACAAAGATTCTGACTAATTGGCCAGATTTTTCTGAGATCAATAGAAAGCATACTGGGCTGAGCTCTGAGTGCTTGACCTCTGAATGATAAAAAAAATCCCAGAACCCAAAATAGACAAGTTATTAAGATATCATCCCAGAATCCCAGGATATTTTTAGCAATTTCTGATTTTTTCCTGCACAATACTTGAAGCCACAGGCTTCACATCTCTCCTACTGTGTCCTGTGGCACCATATTGTTGTCTTCAGGATTATATAATATTTTGTTCAAAGATGGTTTTATTTATTTGTCTGGCTTTTTCTGATGTCTCCTTCAACTCACGGAAGCCTCATACATAAAATGAATTAAGGAAAGCTGGAGAGGAAATGCGTGAATTTGGAATGTCTGCTTTCTCTGCTTCGTTTGGCGCCCTTCACTTTCACACTGTTTTCTTTCTGTCTGAAAAATGTGGTTCTGCAGAAAAAAATAATAAAATTTTCCTCTGTGTTTATATTTTCCTTTATGTTTACACTACTTTAATGCCAGTTCTGGTGTGGTCTTTCAGCACTTCGCATTGGACACCCTTATGTGAAGACTGACAATAACATTCCAGCCAGAAAAATCAAACATGAAATTATCTCTGTGTTCAGTGGGAACACTTAGAATAGGATTCATCTCAACTAATAAGAAATGTCTAAAGATGCCTAATCCTATGCAATTGTTTTAAGGTACCTCCCTCACCAACAGAGAAAAGCACATCCAAGCAGTGATTGATCCCAACAATTTTAGGCACTTACTTTAGCAAGAATTCAGATATGTTTATTTTTCTTCATTAAGAGAGATTTCTTAGCTCAGTTAAATTGAAGATTATCAAAGCCACCAGGATATATATTTTTAATTGGCATGAAGTAGAGTACATAAGTAAAGATAAACTTGTATGACATTCTGGCAGATTATTAAATGCATTTATTTGAAAAACACTGGAAAGAATGATTACTTGATCTGGTAAGAATAGACCACACAAAAACTTCCAGTGTTGAAATTGTCTTCTGATTTCTAATTTCATGCTTGGACTTTATATGAAACCGGAAACATTTCCTACACTTTACCATTATCACGTCATAAGAAATGACAAGAAAATGACCCTTTAAAAGGAGTTCTGCAATTTGAATTTATGTTTCTATTCAAACTACAAGTGTGTTGAATCACAAAGCGAATATTGTTAATATTTATTGATTCATCTTTTAAGGAGAACCTGGGATGTCCGTTAAGGAGAAGCATCTTTCTCACCTGTTCTGCAATATAAGAAGTCACATACATAGTAATATAAGTGAAACTATATTGGAAAACAAACATGCAAATGTATCACTTCTGTTTTATTAGTATCAGGGGGGCACAAGGCTGCTTGTTCAGCTGCTCCCAAGGGCTGCATGATGGGCAGGGGCACAGAAGCTGGCGGGAAGGAGTTTGGTGCTAGGAAGAGCTGAGCCCACCTTGAGCCTGCCTGAGCTGCAGGAATAGGTGTGCCTGCAAGCTCATGAGACAGAGGAGGAAGAAACCCAGAAAACAAAATGCAAAGTGCTGCAAATCCCACCTTTCCCTAGTGACCCCGGGAGAAATACGCAGTTTTAAGCAACCATATTGGGCCAACATCACAGGAAAAAGGAACAGTTAGTAGGCAGAGGAGATTTGTTCTGAAATTTTCAGTAGGAAAACTCAGCTTTCTGCATTTAAAAAGTTACTTTTTTCTAGTATAAATATACTGGGAAAGCCTGACTTCAAGAAACTGAAAGCAATTCGTAGTTTCAATGTGCTCAGTTAAACGTAAAATTGCAGGAAAATAAATTAGGGACTCATCACAAAGAGAAAAACTTTCCCTAAAATCTTCAGGTATTGTCCCATTAACTTAATTTGTTTGTAGTAACAAGATGCCTTGTCCTTATCTAAGAACAACTTTATGAAGGCTCGCTCAAGATTTTTCAAGGTATTGGTAGGACTCATCAGAGAATTTACGTCTTATCTGGGAAGAAACCCACTGAATGTTCCTAAATATTGTCACGGAATGAATAAAATAAGCATTACCCTGTTCTTTATTTAAAATGTCCTTCATAATATCCCAGTCAAATACTTAATGCACATTTTGCAGCCCTGAAATCATTACCAAATGGTAGTCTTCTTCCTTCTTCTCCATGTTATTTTGTAAAAACCTAGGTTTGAGGCAAAGACAGTCTCCTTAAATTACACATTACTTTGATCTCAGATAACCCTAAGGCTGCTGTACACACAGCAGCTCAAGTTTGCATACATAAAAATAAGCTCTCTTTGGTGCATTGAAGGTAGCAGTAATTTTTAGTTTATTTGCACATACTTCCTACTTTGGTATTAAACTTGTGCTAAGCTAGCATTCAGTTTACTTTAATTGTTTTTTTCTTCTGATTTTATTTCCACTTCTGTAATGTAGGAGAGATCCAGCAGGGTAAGGAAGAAGCAAAAGAAATGCCCTTCTCTTTTTGCAGTGTTTTGCAAAGGAATGTAGAAACTGGCTTTGCCCATATTACATTAGAAAAGGTTGCCTGTGCCAAAAAAATCCGAGGTGAAATTTTTAGTTGAAAACTGCAGGAACAAAATATCCTGACATTCCAAATCACCCATATAGAAAAATACACAAATGAACAATGGCATTTCAGTTTAGTTCAGGAAGAAGAGTTCATACGGAAGAATAAAGTCATGGACTTTCCAGCTCTCAGTGGCCAATTATAAAATCAAAGGAAAAAGAGGAAAAATGGACTAAGAAGGTCACCTATTTTACCTTCAGGTTATATCAAATGTACCTAAGCAGACCTGACAGATGTTTCTCTAACTTAAAACCATCCAGTGACAGAAATTCTACAGCCTACCAAAGCAGTCACATGCACATCTATTTATTATTATAGAATCTAAATAGAAAACTGAAGAGTTTAGTCAGAGGTTACAGTTAAAGCTCTAAAGGAAAACAGGTATATAGTTTTGAAACTGCCTGGCTGTCGTCTGGGCTGGTTTGAGAGAATCGCAAGAAGAAATATGTACAAATGCAATGCATCCAAGGTCAAGGCCAGGACCCAATGAGGTGCACCCTTTTTATCAAAAGGATGATGAATCAAGTGCTGAATACAGGTGCAATACAGAATTATAAATTGTTGTCAAATGTACAGCACTAAATCTATGCAACACCTGGTAAGCACACGTGCACATGCAACATCAATAAGCACAAGGTACTCTCGTTCTCCTCTGTTGAGTGGGAGGAGACCTTATGTTTGACAAAGAGGGAGGAGACTGGACATACGCCCGCAATGTGGAAGAGCTGATTAAAAATGCAGAGCACAGCTTACTTTGCAGTCATATTTTAACGCATCTATACCTAAAGAATGGATGAGATAGTGTAACATATTATATTCTTGGTTACTCTTCAGATTTTGAGAAAAATAAATAAGAGGATTTTTTCTTTTTTCTTTCTTTCTTTCTTCTAATCAGGTTTTCCCTAAGGTCAACCCACTGGCAACCACAAGGAAGTCTTATACAGAGGATCAGATTAAAAACAAACAAACAAAAAAACAAACACCAACCAATCAACCAAACAAACAAAAAACCAATAAACCTCCTCCCAAAGAAAACAAACCAAACCAAAACCAAACCAAACCAAAACCAAACCAAAACCAAAGGTTTTATGAAAATTCAAAAATGGTGAAAGGATTAAGTGATACCAAAATTTCTCTGAATCAGATAATAGGTTGGCTACTGTATAACTGGACTGGAAATTTGATATATTACTGATATTTTTCAGTACTTTCAGCTCTCCCAGTATAAGCAGCAAACTATCTGATCTGCACATTGACTTGCATTGAAGGTTAGAAGATCCTTTGAGTCATGAATGTGTACTCAGTCATTTGTATTATATCATACATTTCTGAATCTGTTGCAAACAATACTAAATTTGCCACAAACTACAATGTCTAGAAAAAGTTGGCTAAGGGAAAATGTTGCCTCAAGGGCAAACAGAAAAGAAATATTTGATCCTTCAGACATGTTAGGAGTAAATATTATTGTGGACATCAGATATTAATACAAAACCGTTTACACGGACTATACATAACACCCTGCATGCAAGGGAACCATAATTCTCCAAAAGAAGGGCAAAAAAGTTTACACAACATGGCCTACAAGACAAGATGGAAGATGCTGAAGTAGTCTGAGAAGAGAAGGGGTGATCATACAAAGGTGAGAACGAAACTAGGGGAATAAATCTTCTACATTTCTTGGGAACAGGAATATAGTTTTAAATTACACCAAAGGAAGTTTAGCTTGTAAACTGCAAAAAAGCAGGGAGAATTAGGTACTATAATTTTGAAAACCAGCTGTTTGGCAGACAGAGGCTGGGAAAATGCTCTTTCCAGATGTTTCTTAAGACCTTGATAAAATAAACCTCTGTGAGGACTGTTTTAGGAATAGCAACTTATTTCAATATTTAGCATGCAATGACTGTCACGTCTTTCAAGAAGGTGATGAGATTGCTGACCTGACTCAGCACTCACTGACATGGGGAACTAGATCTCAAAAAAATGAGATGGATGTGGGAGAGAGGACAGAAAATATTTGTAAAACATCCTGATATAGATGAAAAAAATATGAGACCATAAATACAAAGCCATATGATGGCAGCATTTTGCCCACACTATTCTGACTACTACTTTGCACTAAGAATCACAGAATGGTTGGTGTTGGAAGGCACCTCTGGATTAGATGGCACAGGAATGTGTCCAGACAAGTCTTGAATGTCTCCAGAGAAGGAGACTCCAGAACCTCTCTGGGCAGCCTGTTCCAGTGTTTTGTTACTCTTAAAGTAAAGAAGTTTTTCCTCATATTCAGATGGAACCTCCCATACTTTAGTCTGTGCCCGTTGCCCCTCACCGTATCCTTGGGCACCACTGGAAAGAGTCTTGTCCCAATCTCTTGAGACCTACCCTTGAGATTTTTATAAGCATAAATAATATGCGTAACTATGTATTATAAGCATAAATAACGTCCTCTCTTAGCCTTCTCTCCTCCAGGCTGAACAGACCCACCTCTCTCAGTCTCTTCTAATAAGAAAGATGCTCCAGACCTCCGATCATCTTTGTAGCCCATCACTGGACTCCCTCCAGTAATTCCTTGTCCTTAAACTGGGGAGCACAGAACTGGACACAGTACTTCAGATGCTGCCTCACCAGAGCAGAGTAGAGAGGGAGGATCACCTTACTCAACCTGCTGGTCACACTTTTCCTAATGCACTCCAGAATACCATTTGCCTTCTTAGACACAAGGCTACATTTTCAATAAATTCTGGAAACTAGACAGGAGTGATATTTTTCTTTAAATAAACCCAATTAAAATGCTTCTGTTCATATATATTCTCTAGCTCCCCTGGAAAGAATGAGCACTCGGTAGAAAACAGATGCCACCTTCACTCAGGTGTGTTTTGGAGATGTTAGCAAAAGGGAGAATGAAGTGGTAAATTAGTGACTGAGTTAATAAGTTGTGGTGGAATAAGCTGCATTTGAAGCTCAGCTTCTCAGTTTAGCTTAAAGACTTATTGTGGCTAATATCTTCGATCAATAAAAAAAAATGAAATGACAAAGGCAAAATTTAACATAGGTCTTAAATCCACAGCACTACAAATTTCAGTACAATCGCTCAAAAAAGACTTCATGCTACTCTCTCCAGAGTCAAAACAGAAGAGGTATTATCCTACTTTTTAGTTCTTACGAAACTGCACAAGCCACTGGTGTGGAAGTAAGAGCAGGTCTCTTCAGAAGCAGAAAATATTACCACAGTCAGTGCTTTTGTAATTTAATATCCTCAGCAGACCAAAAAAATGAATGGCGGCTTGAAGACTCACCAATTTTAAGGGAAGAAGCAATTGATGTCACACTCTCTTCAACACCCAGTCACCATCTTTGAACAGTCAAAAAACTGCAGACTGTGTTCTCTGTACAGCCCTGGGGCTGAAACTCGCATGCTGAACAGAACTTTGCATGAAGTGCAGCATTCATGCTACAACCAATAATATCCATGCTCAGCACAAATGACCATTTGAAAAAATATTTCTGTGTTAAGTGTGGAAAATGAAAATGAAAATTTAATTTGGAAAATATTTTAAGAAACAATCGTGTTCACATTCAGCATGTACTTTTGACCCTGTTAGATATGTAAAATCTAGAAGCAATGCTGATGAAATAAGATTCAGCAAGTAGTTCCAGCTCACTGAAATTCCACTTAGTATTTGAAGAGTTTAAAAGACTTCCAGAATGCATAATACTAATGTTGCAATGACCTTTGCTCAAACAAAATGTAATAAATTTGGCTTTTCTGCCTACAGTAACTACAAATGTATTTGGAAGAATGCCAGTAGCATAACCTTAAACCAGATATCGCTACACAGAGCAGATTTTTTAAAGTCCAACATGATTGCTCTAATATAATTGACAGAACTTTTAATTTGTTGGTAAAAGCAAATAAAATGGAAGCAGAGAACTTTCTCCGCTGCTTCAACCTTATAGAGTTAATGGACTTTTACATTATTGATTTTTGTTGCAGATCCATTTATCACTTTATAAACTTGCTTATAGGTTTGCCTTAATGCAGGACCAAAGTGCAGCTGTGCCAATTAAGTCCTAGTTGAGTAAAAGAGAAAGAAATCAGGAACAAGGCACTACAGGTAAGGCAGAGATTATTCAACAAGTGAGATTGAAATCTCTCTGAATGTAATTTATAAAGGTTGCATAGGTTGTGTTAAACATACTCAGTATAAAACCGTTCTGAAAAATGTGTTTTGTGAAATATGTGAGCTAACATACTTTAATGGATAATCTGGTCTAGATGTAAGATGGGGATGAGCCTATGTGTTGGTAGTCCTTGTCAGAGTAACACAGCTCATTGAATTCAAACTGTCCACTTCAGTGCTTATGCCCCTTCACAAGGATGAGGTATTAGCTGAAACTCTCCACAAGGGATTTCTTGTTTGCTTTCATAAGATTTTCAGCGGGGAGGTTAACCAAGTGACTGGATTAAACCATCTGGCACAGCTCAAGGAAATACCTTCCACAAGCAAGTAGGCTAGTAAGTCTTGGACAAAGTAGAGCATGTCACTATTGAATTACCAAGCATATTGAATAACCCAAGCACAGTGAGGCACAGCTAACTAATCCTTCAGGAGAAATAGCAGAACTTCTCATGAATTCTGGGTTGAGGAGTTGCTTACTTTTATAAACTTCATGATTATATTGTCTCTTATTTCAAGTCAGACATTTTTAACTTACAAGATTCGAGTGCTGGCTCTCTTTGCTTGTATTGTCTTTGCTTGTATATGACAGTATGTTATTAGGAGCCTACTGAGAGTGTTTCTGGAAACAGGCTGAGGTTCAGGCATGTAGATTCTTGAGGGGCAGAGTAGTCCCATTGTAGCTACCAGAGAATAAGGGGAGGCACACACATTTATTCTTTTTGTCCTCTGAAATGCCTGCAGGATCAACAGACTTACTGCTGTTACTGCTACTGTAGTCCCAATGTTTACACTGAGCACTCTCCAAGAAAAGGGATTGTACAGCTGGTCATCTCTTATCTCTGTGTTTAATAGGGAATTAACTTCAAAGCAGAACACTCCACCAGCCAGGAGACTTGTATTCCCTGCATGACACTCCAGGAAAGTGAAAACACTCCCATTCTGTCTCCTTCTTAGTTCGGATGTTCACAGAGGAGGAGGGCATGGTGTTCTGTGACCTTCTAAAATTGAAAGTAATCATTAATCTCTATGCTTTTCTCAGACTATGGACATATTTGTGTTACCATGTGTTTAAGCAGCATGAATATTTTCTTACATCTGTGCATTTAATTTCAATTAATTAGAAACAGTGCTAATGCTAGCTGGATTATGCATGGATTAAATATGTAGCACAGACTCTAATAAGAAGACTTGATGTTTTTCAGTGCCTTGTTGTACCACCTAGTAACTGTGCATTCCCCCTGGGATGTATGTGTGACCAGCTCAGGGTCCTACGTATCAGGCCAAAGTTCACAGTATGATTATAGAAGAATGATTTAGACTTAGAAATTGAAAAGAAAAAACAAAACCCTCCTGTTTTGTGATTAATATTTTTCCCAATAATTGCGATCTTTAATTTAGAGATAAAAAACCCAACTCCTCCCCAGAAACACCAGAGAAAGGTTAATGAATGTACTTTAAAAAAGCAAAATAAACTAATGAATAAGTGCCCAGTGAGCACAATGTTTCCCTACCTGTGTAATTATTTTAGGAGAATTTTGCTGTTTAATGATCTTAGCCTATTTCTATTTCTAGTTTTGCAAGAACTGCTTTTTGGAAGTCTCACAGCATTTGAGACTTTACAGTGGTGTGCATTGTCCCAGATGTGTCGTTCTACGTGCTAAAATATATTTGCAGTGTTGCAGTTTTTTTCTGCTAACTCTTAGTATGATATCAAAGGCAGGTGCATGGAGAAGTTGGATGAAAAAAAAGTTAACTACCCTATAATTTTTTCACTATGAATAAATTTTTGTAAGTATACAAATATTTCAATACTCCCCAGGCTGCAGGGAGGAAACATGCAAAGGTTCAAAATAGACTTGTTTTAATAAAATTCCATGGAGCCACTTGTTCAAACAAATTTAACTATTTAGTTAATCTTATGGATGAAGCAGATGTTCAGGAAAAGACTATTTAGATGGCTGATCTGAGGGTTGGATTGCACTGTGAAAGCTGTCACAAGCTCTCTGGAGTTTTTTTATTAATGCCTATCGGTGTAGGATCTGAGGGAGGACATATGCCTTGCAAATTCCTACAGAAATGTAGAAGTAATTACTAAGCCAGACCTAGTCCTCAATATTGTTACAATTTTAGTTCATTTTCTTTCTTGAGACAGATCATTTCATATGTAAAACATATGGCTTAAGCCCCAGTCTCTTTATGCACTTGCACTGAAATTGTTCACGTTTCTGAGTGCTTCCTGGATAAGGACGTCTAGTCATTAACTTATTACCTTTGTGTCTTATTTAAAGCAGAAAAATCTGAGTGTGGCTAAATCAGATGTCACAGGAATGTCTTCAGAGAAGCTGAAGATCAGCTGAGTTGTTCATGTCTTTTACTATCGACAGTTTTTAAGACTAAAATGTATTTAGCAACACAATAAAGACAAATAACATGTTTTTGATGTAGACTTTTAGGAATAATTCTCTTACAAACACCCTGGTCGTTAAAAAAAATTTTCTTTGTAAGAATGAGAACAAATTAAAGGAATCTTTACTGGTTATAGTGGCCCTTCGAGTAACTTTCCCTTCTGTGTTTCTCCTGTCCACCACATACATGCTTGGCTCAGGTTCATCCTAATTCTCTTACATGATTAATTCCTAAAGCTTCTCAGAGCCATTGGAAGGGAGAGATGTAATAAAAACAACAGAGCAGAGAGGAGATCCTGCGAACTTGTAATAACAGTGTCACCAAATGGTTTCCACCGTGGCTGGACAGTTGTAACGGTGTTCCCAAGGAGGGGTTGTTTGGGCTGCTCACCTCTTCCCACAGCCTGTCTGGAGGTGAAGATTGGCTTCACAGTAAGAAGCAGACCAATGAAACAGGGGAAAACACACACAAATCTGGTAAACACAGCAGATAAACAGGGAAAAACTCACAATCCTATTAGCTCGCCCTTATCTTGATTGTGCTGGTTTGACTGAAAATGAGTTAATTTTCTTCATGCAGTTAGAAACGTTTCTTTTTCATAGCTAGCACAGTCATTACTAGGACTTAGTTTAAGAACAACAGTTAACACCCCAGGACAGAGTCGGTGTTTTTAATTGCTCTGTTCAGGGAGCCAAGGACATTCTGAGCTCTGCCCACAGGTGTGAGGCATCGAGGAAGGGGCCATGGATGGGCAAGAGCTTGACTGACATCCAGACTGATCAATAAGAGTATTCCATCCCATTAGCGTCAGGCTTCATATTTAAGGAAAGTTGGGATCTTTCAGTCTCTTTTCACTTCTTGACCTTCTTTGCCCTTTTTGTTGGAGCCGGGGGAGTTCTGTTCAGGACATTTAGTTTGGCCTTTTGCCATTTTGCAGAGGCTGCTGGGCCTTGCTGCCCTTTTTAGTTTTTTGGGCTTTTTTATTCTTGTTGGGATCAGCTGTTTGGGACCAGGTGCTGCCTCCTGGGACTGGGTGCTTGGTGTGGACACAGTTTGTGAGGAATTGCATTGAGTATCTTTTATTTTATATTCTATTTCTATTATAGATATATATTTGTTTAATAGTAGTGTATTAGTGTTTTATAATTTTATTAAACTATGTTTGCCTCAATCCAAGTTTCTCCCTTCCATTTCAATTCTCTCCACTATTTGGGGGTGAGGAGGGGGTTGAATGAGTGGCTGTCATCGTTGTATTGCCAGCTTGGGTTAAACCATGACATTCATTTACCTAGTGATCAAGATTTGTGTGCATATGTCGGTCATGTCTCCCTGTAAAATCCCTCCTGTACTGATGCCCTGCAGCCACAGGACGCTAAACAACATGGAAAATAGAGATTCTACTGCAATGAGCAGTTTGTCCAGTTTTGTGATGTTAAATCAAGGGATATGCACAAATGCTAAAACTGTATTTGCTTGAATAGGCACGGAGCTAGATTACACTCAAAGAAGTGAAGATGAAACTGAAAGTCAAAAGTTTCAAGATCAGAAGATGAATCTTTGGAAATAGAGAACTTGTGAATATTTAGAAATATTGGGACACATATAGTAAATGAAATATTGAAGTATAAAATGTTTTCTCAATGCTTATAAGTTTTGGAATCTTTTAACTGGATTCAATGCTAGGTAAATAGACAAAGATAAAATATTATTTATATCACTAAAACCAAATTTTATTTTCAGCCTGTACTAAGAAAGAGCTTTTTTTTATTTATTATGTATATTGCTAAACAGGAGGAGATATTTCAACAGGCAGAACATTCCTGCAGAAGAAACAATACCTTTCTATTCTGTTAACTACTTTGTACATGATTTTATTGTAGTTTGGTTGGCAAACAAGGAGATTGTTCGTGAACAAAAGAAAAACTACTTGCACATTGAACAAAACCTATCTTATGCATTTCTGTCACAGTATGATATATTGCAGTAGCCTAAATATGCTCCATATAAAGAATACACAAAAAATGCAGAACCTGTGAAACACAGAGTTCATGTTTAGCAAAGAACACTCCAGAGAAGACAAAACAAAACCAAAACCAAACAAACAGACCCAAACAAACTATTGATAGCAAAGACTCACAAAAGTTTGAGTGGAGGCACACTTTCCCCATTTCCTGGTCTTTCCTCATTTCTCTGAGAAGATGAATGAGTTAACTACATGTAATACTGAACAATATCCCTGTCATAAGTCTTCATTCATTCAGGCAAGGAAAGAAGAACTTTCCAGATAATTCTCAGGAATTTCACTTTTTTATTCTAAAGCAATATTTTAATTTCACTTAGACCCTACTTAAAGTGCAATTTTACTTTGGGCCTCTTTTTGGCTAAGAAAGAGGTGCAATATTTACTGAGAATGGTTAATTAAAATCCTAGTGAATACACTGAAATAAAATTTAAAAAAATATTGTAGCATTTTCGTGACTTGTAACATTTCTAAAATCTACTAGTCCCTGAACTAAAAAAAAAATAGTGCAGATCCTGTTCAAACGTATTATGTTACACAGCCAAAGAGGGCAACGTCTTTGAATGCCTGATGAAGTAATAATTTACCTTTAATGTATGTAATTGAAGCCTTCAAATCAGAAAAATTGCTGGTTTTTGACAACTGTCACTTTGGATCAAGCATGTGCAGCATCAGCACATAAAAATCTATTTTTTGCCACAGAAAATGGGATATGCAAAATGGAAAACTAAAAGAAGCAGTATTTAAGAGCCTGGCATCCATTAGGAGATATTGCTGCACATGTAGATGGACAATGACTGATCAGAGACCATACAAAGTACAGCAATAAAATGTAGTGAACTGATAATGATTTATGCAGAAGAAAAATCATGTGTTAAAATTCATTCTGACTTCTGAGCTGTGAATGAAGAAGACACAGTTAGATCCCCTGGGGGACTATATGTGCCCAGGTCCTACAGATGGAAGTTTATGGTATTCCCAGCAGCCCTGCTATTAGACTGTGAGTCTAGCAGCTATTAAACAGGTGCCTACGGGCTCTAGACCCTTCTCTTTCATGTGTGTAGCTCCCTGAGAAATGAATAATTCCTGGTGATGGGAAAGCCCTTACCTCATATGAACTGCAACCAAGCAGCTGGGCTGTGCACCTAAGTCACACAAAAGCCCTGAGAGGTCCCTAGTGTGGTTGCAGACCTGGGATATGGGAAGGCTCTGCACTTGCTTTGAACAAAAATTTTGATACAGACTCTGCACCTACTTGGAAAATATCTTATCTAGCAGACAGTGAGATAAACACAATGGACCAGTTTCAACTGGGAGTATTAAGAAAATCTGCACATGGAACAGCCTAGTGAGGGGATCACTCAGGACATCTCTGTCACATTAGTGGGCAGTTAGAGAGTGGAAATTTAAACTGCAATTCTCTGTATCCCAGATGATATTTTTTATTCATTTATCTGGCAAAAATCCCTAGCTTTCAGCCAGAAATGAAGGCCTGTCTTTGTTTAGGCACCAGATGATGGTTCTCAGGTCTGAATCTTGGATAGAGGAAAATGCTCCTCTTTGGCCTAGAAAGAAGCATATGGCTCAGCATCATTCCCTCTGAGGAGAGCTCTGGCTCTCTTGGCTCTCTTTTCTCCTTGAATTTTTGTTTCTGGGTCAAACTTCCTTGTGTTCAGTCCAGTATTTGTTTCAAAACCTGTAATTCCAGCTGACATAAAGAATATTAATGGCTGAGTAAGGAATAAAGGCAATGGAAGTTTCAATAATTATTCACACAAAATTAATAGGCAACCTTGAATGGACATTATAAATTAATAAAGAAAAATTTTACTTGTACCTGTAGTGTCATACTCATACATGACAAAGCTGCCCATGCTGTTTCCCCTGTTCAAGCTGAAGGAAATGGAGAAAAAAAAAAGCACCAAACAAAAAGCTTGAATGTTGAGAATCCGCTTTATTATTCTCACTCTGACAGTCAGAACTTCAAACTGTTATTAATGCACCAAAAAGAAACACTGAAAAATCATTTTCAATTTCTTTCAAGCTATTTTTTCCAACACTCTCCTCTGTGTGACTGAAACCATATTAATTTTAAAGGGACGGGATTCACACAATCTGCATATGTGCCTGCATAGAGATGACTACGTATTACCACACAGGCACAAAGACTTCACAATTTATTTACAGTTGGATGGCACTGAAATTAGATGCCAGTTGCCCAAGTATTCATGTCATCAGAATGACAGCTGGAGTAAAGAAATTGCTGGTGCTGTTTAATTGTTTACCACAAGAGGCATTTAATAAAAAGAAATGAAGATCCTGTGCTCTTGGCAGTGTACAAAGGTATATAAGATTCTCCAAGATTTACATTAACCAATATTTTGTTAATTGTTCTGCTTCTGACTTAACTGGTTGCATTTAATTTCATGGTTGAATTCCTAACATAATTCTGAGCTTTATTATTAGTGATCTGGTTATTAGGAGCCATATGGTGAATTAAAAATCCCAATAGCTTGTTAAAAGTGGACCGCATGTGCAGTGTGTTAAGTCAGTGGAAATTTCCCTTGGACTGTGAACCAAGCCCAGGGAAAGCATCATCATAGCCACCAGGAATGCTGGTAACTGATTACCTTCCCACTGCCTCCCTCCAGTAATGCCTTGAAACTAATATCCTACCTGTTGCCTGCCTGTTTTGTAATCTTAGTATTAGAGAAGGCTATTCTGTTCTGTCAGTTTTTTTATGATTTCACCAACTTCAAACCAGCCACATTTTATCTTAAAATATTCATAAGCAATTCATTTTTGCCCAGAAAACTCCCCACTGGATCCAACAGGTTTACCTCCTACCAACACTGAATAGTTTCTTGACCTTTAATCCACTTTACTCCATTAAATCAATTCTACTCCCAACAGTATAAACTTATTTTCTCATGAGGCATATCAATGTTGAAAAACAGTGATATCAAACAGCAAATGTCACTATAGTGAAAAATGAGTGTCTATTGTAAAAAATTGTGACCTGAGTAATATATTATACAAACTAATATGTGGCAAAGTCACCAGAGTCTCATGTAGAATCCCAGTGTATACACACATCTTTTATTGTTCTTATTTAAATACATAAATTCACCATACTAGAATAAGATCATGCATCCCTTTTTATAGTAAGAGTCAGTCTGGTTAGATTTTGGAAGAAATTTACTTCAATGGCCAAAAAAAGCAATCACCTCTAGTTTTGACGTACGTTACTGGAGTTTTTTCAGTAATGCAGAGCTCAGCATGCTGAGTTTTTCAGAGCATGCTGCTAAGTGTGCAACAGGTAGCAGTTCATAACTACTCATCAATATGACAGTCATAAAGAATGATGAAATTTGATTCAATATTAATTATTTATAGCAACACCATATATGCATTTAGATAAGAATTACAGAAACAGAGATACTGATATGCTTGTCCCCAGTTCCTTTTTATACACTTTCCTGGGACTCTATACGTTACTGAAATGTGCTGGTGGCAAAGCTAGCACAAAGTATTTTCATGTGAAGCTGTATGTAACTAAAAGATTATAAAGTACTTCTTCAGTTAAACTGGCACAGCATGCCCACATGCACACATACAAATGTACCAGAAGACATAAACAAGCAGGACACTCCAGGTTGCATGTCTCTGCAGTGCAAGCAGCAGTATGGGAAACAAACATGCAAACATGTTGTGATGAGTGGACACTAGATGTGAATTGGCACTGTCTCAGAGATGTTTTTGGGCACACTCCTACTCTATGGTGAGACATAGTCTCCCATTTTTCACAAAGGAAGACATTTCTTTGACTTTACCAAAGGGTGATAGCACACGGTTAGCACAGAGCTGCTGACACTACAAATCTGTGCCCTGACCCCAGTGCAGTGTGTTGCAGCTGTGACCATGACCATGTTGCATCAGTGTTGTTGAGATGGTCCTTCACCATGAGCTTGCACTGCTGTATGCATGGCAGAGCCCATGTGCAGATCTGATGCATAAAACAGTGACTCATTTGCACCTGTGAAGACAACACAGAGCTTCCTGGTGCCTTTACTGGAGATTTCCATCAGCTGCACTTCTGGAAATGGTGTTCTGCTTTTCAAATGTGCCCTCGAGGACAGCTGCCAGCTGAGAGCTGAATGTCACTAGCAAAATAAAGAGTATGGCACTGAGGCAAAGGTAACAGACTTAAAAGAAACAGTCTGGGAGAGGTCATTTCCTAAAATGTGGGTATTTCTGAGGAAAAGTCACGTGTTAACCTTCTTTAACCTAAACATTTCTGAAATTAATGTAAATTAATTTTAGGACCCCTCTTCCAAGCCACACTCAGTGTCTCCAAATGTTAAGAGAGGCATATAATGTTCTCTGAAAGCAATATTTAGGTTTAGATTCCTGTGATGCTGGTCTTTCTTTTAAGGAATGGTGGGGCACCTTGTAGGCTTTCAGCTCGTCAGTATAGTCCTATAACTTAATTCCTACACAGTGTCTTTAAAATCCATCAAGAAAAATCTATTACACTTTACAGAAAGGCTTCATAATGGTCTGAACTCTGCAGCAGTCTGTGCTCCAGTATTAAGGCAGTTACCTCCACTGCAACCAGCTGCTTTTCAAATGGCCGCAGGCCATTCTGTGTCTGCAGGAAGAGCATCTCTCACATGTCCTTCAACCTTGGCAGCTGCACAAACCATGGGCGGATCTCCCAGTGTTCCCCTACAGCTCCTCAGAGCTGGATGAGCAGGAAAGTATATGTAAGTCTCAGCAGATCACAGGGAAAATGTAAACACACAGAGATGTAACCCAGAGATAAGAAGGTTTCACAGCTTGTAACCAAAAAGTATTACTCTGAGTCAGAAAATGTCTGTTAGTGATCCTGAGATCAGCTGATCGGAGGCAGCTCTGCAGGTCCCGATTAAGTGAAATCTTCGAAGTTCAAAGAAGCCTTTTTTTGTTGTTTGTGTTTTTTTTTTTTCTCTCAATCAGGCATTTTCATGCTTGAGAGACCCCGAAGCTCCCGGCAGCCCTTGCGAGAGCAGCTGACATGGAGTGGGCGTTACCACGGTGAGGGTGATCACACCCCCGCCCCTCGTCTTGAAAAAGCCTCCGGGAGGGCAGCAATGCATCATTGCCCACCCGGTGCTGGAAGTGGCAATCGGCTTGTGACACTGTGCTGCAGCAGGGGGTGTGGTAATTCGTGTACTAGGGTGTAGAGGTTGTCACCTTTTGCTAGTTAGATCTTCTCACCTATTGCTACTGTTTCATACTGCTGCCCACCATGGTCTCCACCAGAAAGAGAGCTTGTCTGAAGAAGACCGTAGCAACTCAGACAGACTGTCTGCCCCGAACCATGGCTGTTCAGGTTTCTGGCTGCAGAGAGTGCCAGAGCCTGCTGCTGCCAGGGAAGGATGGCCAGCATCCCACCTGTGTGAGGTGTGAGCAGGTGCAAGATCTGCTCAGCATGGTTGCAAAGCTTACAGAGGAGGTCGAGATGCTGAGGGCCATCAGGGAGTGTGAAAAGGAAATTGGCTGGTGGAGTAACTCCCTGGTGTGCCACTCAGAGAGGCTTCAGGGGGATATCCCCCAAAAGGTGATGAAGCCCTTGCCCTGTCGGGCAGAGGGAGAAGACCTGACACAGCCCCTGCCCTGTCGCTGTTGGGCAGACACAGGGGACAGAAAAGATGATGAGTGTTGGAAGCAAGTTCCAGTTGGGGGCTGTGGGCAACTCCCCTCTTCACCTGCTTTGCTTCCCCAGGTGTCCCTCTGTAACAGGTTTGAGGCCTTGGATCTTGAAGAAGAAGTAGGTGAGGATGTGGTGCAAGGCCCACCTACGAGGTCACATAGAAAGAGGCAGTTGACCCCACACCTCAAGACTGCCTCAGATAAGAAAGAAAGAAGGGTAACTGTAGTAGGCAATTCTATTCTGAGAGGGATGGAGGGCCCAATATGCAGAGTTGACCCTCATCATAGGGAAGTATGCAGTCTACCTGGAGCTCAGATCAGGGACATCACCAGGATGCTTCCCAGCCTGGTGCACCCAACGGACTACTACCCACTGCTGATCTTCCAGACAGGTGGGGAGGAAACTGCATCCTGCAGTCTGAGGGGAATGAAAAAAATTTCAAGGCCTTGAGACAGAGGGTAAAAGAGTCTGGGGCACAAATGATTTTCCCTTCCCTCCTTCCAGTTTTCAGTGATGATATGGGATGGAATAGAAAAATTCAGTCTGTAAATAATTGGCTACAAGACTGGTGCTACAGGCAGGGCTTTGCGTTCTTTGATAACGGCTGGTTTTACACGACAAGAGTCCAAACAGTGATACATGGAAAAGGTTTATCTCACAGGGGCAAAAGCATGCTGGGACAGGAATTAGCAGGGCTCATTTGGAGAGCTTTAAACTAGACTTGAAGGGGGATGGGATTGTAGCTGGGCTTGCATCAGTGAGGTAGCACCCTAGAGTTCATGAAGGCTGGGAGGCCTCCCATCCCCCTAGGGTGAAATCAGTGTGCCCAGCTCGCTCTCTGAAATGCCTGTACACCAATGCATGCAGCATGGGGAATAAGCAGGAGGAGTTAGAAACCTGTGTTCAGGCAGGAGATTATGACCTAGGTGGAAATTATGGAGACATGGTGGGACAGCTCACATGACTGGAATGTGGTTATGGATAGCTATGTCCTTTTCAGGAAAGACAGGCCAGCCAGGTGCGGTGGTGGAGTCGCTCTTTAAGTGAGGAAGCAACTGCAATGTATTGAGTATTGTCCAGGGGTGGATGAGGAGTGAGTTGAGAGTCTATGGGTGAGAATCAAAGGGCAGGCTGGCAAGGGTCACACTATTGTGGGCATCTATTATAGTCCACCAGATCAGGGTGAGGAAGTTGATGAGGCCTTCTACAGACAGCTGAGAAAACCCTCACAGTCACAGGCCCTGGTTGTGGTGGGGGATTTTAACTTCCCTGATGTTTGTGGCTTGGCCAGCCAGCCACAGTCTAAGAGGTTCTTCCAGTGCACTGATGATAACTTTCTGATGCAAAGGGTGGAGGAGCCGACTAGAAGAGGTGTACTACTGGACCTCATCCTCACTAACAAGGAGGGTCTGGTTGAAGCGGTAAAGGTTGAGGGCTGCCTTGGTTGCAGCGACCATGTGATGGTGGAGTTCAGGACCTCCTGTGGCAGGAACAGAATAGCAAGCAGAATTGCAACCCTGGACTTCAGCAGGACAAACTTTGGCCTTTTCAGGCAATTGCTAGGGGAAATCCCATGAGCAAAGCTGCTTGAAGGTAAAGGGGCCCAAGATAGTTGGTTAATGTTCGGGAACTGCTTCTACCAGGCTCAAGATCAGAGCATCCCGACACGTAGGAAGTCAAGGAAGGGAGCCAGGAGACCTGCGTGGTTAAATAGGGAACTCCTGGGTGAGCTCAAGTGGAAGAGGAAAGTTTATAGATCATGGAAGGAGGGCCTGGCCACTTGGAGAGAATATAAGGCTGTTGTCAGAGGGCGTAGGGAGGCAACTAGGAAAGCTAAGGCCTCCTTAGAATTAAACCTGGCAAGAGGGGTCAAGGACAACAAAAAGAGCTTTTTCAAATATGTGGCAGATAAAACTAATGCCAGAGGCAATGTAGGCCTACTGATGAATGAGGTGGATGCCCTGGTGACAGAAGATACAGAGAAGGCAGAGTTACTGAATGCCTTGTCTCTGTCTACTCTGCTGGAGCCTGTTCTGGGGAGCCCTGTACCACTGAGACCCCAGAGGAAGGCAGGACAATGGAGGAGTTTGCCTCGGTTGATGAGGACTGGGTCAGGGAGCAATTAGGTAATCTGGACATCCATAAATCCATGGGTCCGGATGGGATGCACCTGCAGGTGCTGAGGGAGCTGGCTGAGGTCATTGCTGGACCACTCTCCATCATCTTTGCCAAGTCTTGGGAAATGGGAGAGGTGCCTGAGGACTGGAGGAAAGCAAATGTCACTCTGGTCTTCAAAAAGGGCAAGAAGGAGGACCTGGGTAACTATAGACTGGTCAGCCTCACCTCCATCCCTGGGAAACTGATGGTACAACTTATCCTTGGTGCCATCTCAAGGCATATCAAGGATAAGAGGTCATTAGGGGCAGTCAACATGGCTTCACCAAGAGGAAGTATGCTTGACCAACCTCATTGACTTTTATGAGGACATAACGAGATGGGTGGATGATGGCAGAGCGGTGGATGTGGTCTACCTTGACTTGAGTAAGGCATTTGACACAGTCTCCCACAGCATTCTTACAGCTAAACTGAGGGAGTGCGGTCTGGATGACCGAGTAGTGAGGTGGACTGCGAACTGGCTGAAGGAAAGAAGCCAGAGAGTCGTGGTCAATGGGGCAGAGTCTAGCTGGAGGCCTGTATCTAGTGGAGTGCCTCAGTGGTCAGTACAGGAGCCTATATTATTCAATATATTCATCAACAATTTAGATGAGGGAATAGAGTGTACTATCAGCAAGTTTGCTGATGACACCAAGCTGGGAGGAGTGGCTGACATGCCAGAAGGCTGTGCTGCCGTCCATCAAGACTTGGACAGGATGGAAAGTTGGGTGGAGAAAAGTTTAACGAAATATAACAAGGGCAGTGCATCTGGGTAGGAACAACCCCAGGTTCCAATATAAGTTGGAGAATGACCTATTAGAGAGCAGCATAGGGGAAAGGTACCTGGGGGTCTTGGTGAACAGCAGGATGACCATGAGCCAGCACTGTGCCCTTGTGGCCAGGAAGGCCAATGGCATCCTGGGGTGTATTAGAAGGGGGGTGGTTAGTAGGTTGTGAGAGGTTCTCCTTCCCCTCTACTCTGGTCTGGTGAAACCACACATGGAATATTGTGTCCAGTTCTGGGCCCCTCAGTTCCAGATAGACAGGGAACTGCTGGAGAGGGTCCAGAGTAGGGCAACAAAGATGATGAAGGGAGTGGAGCATCTCCCTTATGAGGAAAGGCTGAGGGAGCTGGGTCTCTTTAGCTTGGAGAAGAGGAGACTGAGGGGTGATCTTATTAATGTTTATAAATATATAAAGGGTGAGTGTCATGAGGATGGAGCCAGGCTATTCTCGGTGACAACCAATGATAGGACAAGGGGTAATGGATTCAAAGTGGAACACAAGAGGTTCCACTTAAATTTGAGAAGAAACTTCTTCACGGTGAGGGTAACAAAGCACTAGAACAGGCTGCCCAGGGAGGTTGTGGAGTCTCCTACTCTGGAGACATTCAAAACCCACCTGGACGTCTTCCTGTGTAACTTCATCTAGGCGTTCCTGCTCCAGCACGGGGATTAGACTAGATGATCTTTTGAGGTCCTTTCCAATCACTAACATTCTGTGATTCTGTGAAATAGTCACTAAAGTATTGGCTTCTTTGAACATAAAAGGATGGCATCTCAACTCCAGAGCCAGGAGAGGAAGCCTGAAGTACCTTTTCCACACCAAGATTGCAGGCTTACAGAATAGCTGAGGTTGGATGGTACCTCTGGAGATCACCTAGTCCAACCCCCTCACTCAGTGCACAGTCACCTATGACAGGTTGTGTAGCACTGTACCAGTCAGGTTTTGAATATCTCCGAGGATGGAAAGTCCACACCCCTTTCTAGGCAACCTGATCGAATGTTTGATCACCAGCACAGCAAAATAAATTCCTTCATATGTTCAAGTGGAATTTCAATTTGTGCTTGCTGATTCTTGTCCTGTTGTTGGGCACCCCTGAGCAAGATGTGGCTTTATCTTCTTTACTTCCTCCCATCATCTGGCATTTACACTTTGATAAGATTTCCCTTGAGCTTTCCCTTCTCTGGGATAAGCAATCTCATCTCTCTCAGTTTCTCCAGGTACCCACAATGCTCTGAGCTCTCAGGCATCTCAGTGGCTCTTCACTGGACTCTGTGTAGTATGTCCAGATCTCTTTGTTTATGATGTCCACATCTTTCTTGTACTTGGAACCCATCACTGGGCCCAGCACTCCAGATGTGTCTCACTAGTGCTGAGAGGGAATGGATCACCTTGCTTGACCTGCTGGCAACAGTCCTAATGCAGAACAGGATGTTATTTGCCTTCATTGCCACAAAGGCCAGTTGCTGGCCCATGGCCATCTTGTTCTCTCGTTCTCTACCAGATGCTTCTCTGCAATCTTCTGATTGACTATTTTGTCTACATGCTGGGTGGGCAGCCCAACACCATGGCAGAGACAAACAACCAGCATGTGACACGGCAGAGCACTGGTGTGAGGTGACACAAGCAGCTGAAAGGCAAGATGTCGTCCCTATGCTTTGCTTACGCACTTTCCTTTCATGTTGCTAGATCTCAAACATGGTTGATATATTCTCTGTTTGACAAGGAATCCCTGCAAAAGCAACCTTGGTCTTCTGGAAGTCACATTTTATTTCATAGAAAATAAAATATTACTTTTGAGTTCTCTTTTCTTCTATGCCTTTTTCCTCTTGAGCTGATTTTGACTGGAGTCCAATACCTAAATCCCAAGGGCCCCCCAGCCGCAGGAGTTTGCTTTACAGTTTCAAGCAGGCCATGCATTCTGGGAGAAACATTAAAAGATATTCCTTCCACTTAGCATTACCCCATGAAATACAGGGCACAAGCTACAGCCAACTGAGATCAGACTCTGAAGTTTCAAACATAAACAGTCTGGTTACATGAACCTCAGTTTGATTTGGGGTATACAGCCACATCCATGAAGATAATTTGGGCTGCATTTAAGCAGACATGCTTTAATAGGCACTGAAAATGTATTTATTGCTATTCATAATGTACACCCATGCAGTGAGTTATCCTTCTTTGTAGTGAGTTATATTGGAGCCTGGTGACTTCAAATTCAAGTGTCTCACAAAGCTGTTTCTTTGCTCCTCCAATGAATTAGTTCTTTGTGAGATACTGAAACTTCATTCTTATTTTGCATCTCTGGTTATCCATATATCATCATTGCAACAGGCAGAACAATATTCAGGATTTACACCACTTGGACTTGCTTTGTTTAAGGCAATAGTCTGAGTTCAGGGGAGGTGTGCGATAAGGTTTAGAAAGACTTACGGTAAAAGCCACATGCACTGTCTGAAGCAGAGGGAACTTGGGGCTCTCTTAAAAGCAAAGATATGATTTGACTCCTGGCTCTGGCAATAATTTCTAGTCCTGTTACTCTGTTGCCCATCTGCAAACTGAGGATAATGACATGTCCTTATCTCCCAGATTGTTAGGAACTGGTTAGAAATTGTTAATATCTTTTTTTTAAGTCAACTAGCTAGGAAAATATTAGAAGACACCTCTAAGACAACGAGGACGTTTACAAAAACACAAAGTGTTTGGAAAGAACTGTGGTATGAATGTTAGATGGAGCGGGTTTTTTTTAAACCATCAGATATGTGATGCTCTACAATATTCTTTCAAGAGGATGAGTTAAGGATAGAATCCCCTAGCTAGTACAGATCCAGCAGAAAATAGATTTGATGGGTGAGGAGGATACCTTTCAACTCCTTTTTAGTAGGTAAAAAAATGAAATTATCTCATCAGTGCTCTTCCCCTCAAATTTCAAGGGCTGTGTAATGCGCACCTTCTACTTTTCTATGCATTTAAAAAAAAACTAATTTGAGACAGCTGACTGTATATCCCTGCAAAGGGCCCTGATTAATTTTAAGCTAGTTAGCTAATAAAATATTTTCTCAACATAAAGAAATGTCTTTTAGAAACCACAATGCATGTGTTTGGCACTGTTGTAAGCTCCCTAAAACACCAGTTACAAGTGTTGTAAAAAGGGAGTGATTCTAATATGAATAAAAAAAACATTTATACCACTTCCTGGAGTTTTCTTGGGTTAACAAACTGGAAATTGTATCAGAAGATATGCGTTTTAGTCATACAGAGTTCTTAATCAACTTTGTTCTGCTGTTACTATTTTACAGAGAAAAAAAAATTGCTAAAAACTAAAAACAAATTTATCTATTTCATTTCAAATCAGCTCTTTTCAGTTTTAGAAACCCCAAATCTAAATGCTGTCATATCGCTAAAGCCAGTGCTCTTCTAACAAGACTTTAACAATACTAAAAGAACTTCGAACTTATGACCCACCTGCAATTCACAGAGAGGGCAGTTAAGAGAAAGGATGGCAATCTTTTCTAAGCTAATCACACCTAACTTCTCAGTTTCCATTACACTAACAGGTCTTCACTGACGCTGGCTTTTCAACACTGAACTGTTCTGTCACTGATATGAACTGTGCCTGATATGTAATTAATTCATTGCTTGACTTCTATTTCACCTAGAATGAACAGAACCACTATCATATAGACTGTAAGTTTGGTTTATATTGTTATTTCCCTTTATTTACAAAGTTGTATATGATTATTACAACAAAGATTTCCAGCACAGAGACAAATACAGATTGACATTTTTGGAAACAGACTATGTGCATCTTCAGGAAATATTTTCTGCTGGGAAGTCTGTTCAAATGATTGTCTCTGCAAATTCAAGTGCAGTCACTAAAGTTGCACGTTACATTTGTTGCTTCAGCTTTCACCACAGGATTCTGCCAGTGCAGCTGCAACAAGGATACATAGAATCTCTAAGCTGCAGGATCCCCCAGACAAAAACAGATCAGAAAAACCCTACTGTTAGCAGAGTTGCTTATTTCATTTGTAGGATGAATACTCTGCAGACTGTATAGACTGAAACTGTATTTTTCCCACTTAGAGCACTTATCTGGGAAACCGCATTCACATTTCAGTACAGACATGGACAGCATCCACACATATTGTGTTAGAAAAAAAGGTGGTGTTAGTCACACATTTCCTGTTGCTTCTTTCAGTTGTTAAGAAATGATGATGATCTCATAGTCTTACCACAGGAAAAAACAACAGTCTTGGTCCATACATCAGTTTAATGCCCAGGACTTTCTTTCATCACATTGCATATGACAGAAACTAGAGAAGAAAAAGTTGCAAGGCAGCTCGCACATCACAGGACAAATTGCTTCTTGCGCATCATCAGTTAATGCAACTGGCTTTACTTCTTAAATTAGGGTATAGACTCTAATTGTCTGCACATGGGCCAGCAAAGCTATTAAGATGCCTCTGCTCCAGCATCAGTGCTGGCAATGTATTTAAGGCCAAGTAAAATCAGTAATCCTAATGGCAATGAACAAAATTGCCAGATTGACTTTACAATTTAATTAATTACAAGGGCTTCCAAACTATCTTTACAGATGTAAAGCTAGCCTCAAATAAAGTAAATCATTCATTAACTGTAAGAAAAAGAGAACTTAATAACCAAAAGCACAGGTTCACAACAAAAGTAAGCAATTCTAAACAGTAATTAAAGACATTACTGCTAACTTACACAATGGAGAATAAACTAGTGCAAAGAGGACAGGCCAAGGGAGCACGAAAAAAGGAAATCTTAAGAGAGTGACAGTGGCAGACACGAGTCAGTATTTTAATTTTCAGATTTTCATAATTTTGTTATTGCTCAGAATAAAGTGAGCTGACCACTGTGGGTTCTGTGAAATGAAGAATTCCTTCCCAGAGTCAGAGAGTGTAAAACAAGTGCCTTGTGACCTTTACGTTCTATGATAAATACAGATTCTACTCAGCCAAACATGTAACTAATTGGGATAAACCTTCATTCTTGGAAAGTAGTTTCACTCTAAAAGAAGTGACTATAAAAACTCCGCTGTGTAAGGCTATGCATCTTATGTGTCTCAATGGCTGTAAATCACATTTGTTCAAAGTACAAGTTGTTTTTTCTCATCCATAAACATGGCCAGAAGGCTTCCCTTGGGATAAGAAACTTCTGCTGTGTTCCTTTTGGCTTACGCATCATCCTCAGAAAGATGATTCATTTGAATCCATACTTCTGAGTATGATATGCAAGCCAAAAGGAAAGTAACAGAAGTTCTTTATAATGCTGTCTACGTGCAGAAATCCTTATATATGGCACAATGACTCAGAGCTGACTCTGAATGGTAGTGGATCACCTCACCTGGCTACCTAGATTTGCTGAAGGCTAGTGTTAATACCGTCATTTGGTTACCATGGTTATCTGCTCGGTAGCTATTGAGCATACAGCCCTGAATTTTGTGGCATGTGCCTAAGGCCTCCTTGGGTGTAGAGAGTCTACCAGCAAACTTGAAATACATAATAACTTTGCAGCAGAATGCAGTATAGGAGTGCTTTTTGTTAATATTTAACCATCTCATTAAATAAGATACTACCAAGAGCAATCTGCAACTGCACTGGGCAGTGGTTCCTTTCTGGGGTTCTTACCCAGCTCAGACGTTGCTCACTACCACACGCTTCTGGCTGTGAGTTCTGAGGACTGGAAGAAAATTTTTCAAAATGCACTGAGTCTGTTCTCTGAAATGAGAAAACAATCTCAGCAACTAAGACTGCTTGGGGCTGTAGAAAGCTCTGGGACACCACTCAGCCAGCAAAGCCAGAGAGGCCTGTCTGCTGCTCAGATATCAACCAGAAAGCACCTTTTATCCTCAGCAATGAAACAAAGCTGGTGACCAGCCTTTCGCAGCCTTATTGAAGTCACTGCCTGAATGAAGAGCAAGGGCTATAACCCCATCCAGGCATGTCTGGAAGAATCACACAACCAGCTGATCATTTGCCTCCTCACATAGCAGCATTTACAGGTATTAGCTCTCCTTCCTACCTTTAATTTCTCTGTACTGTTGGGCCATAAACAATCATTGCACATGTGCAAAATCAGATTGATTTGTGGCTGAACAAAACAGCTAGTTCCCTTCAATACAGAGTGAACATGCAGGGCTGTGTTCAGCTTGCATGCAAAGAGTGACAATGCATACAAAATAAGTATACACTCACTTCTGTATTACAGATAAGGATGCTGGGCTATAATCCACACAGAAGCATAAGGAAGATGCATATATCATCTTTAATTTGCCTGTTGCACCGCTGTCACAAATGAAAATTGAGTTTTGGCTCTATAACCACAAGTTTGTTGACAGTTTTTGTTCTGGTTTGTAGCAGGAGACAGAAGGGAGTGCAGCTCAGGCTGCTGGCATGGTAGTGTTAAGTGTGAGAGATAGTAAAGATACTTGTCAGTTGAGTGAACAGAAGAAGCTTGAGTGCATGCAGAAATAACACTGCCTGAGGGAAGAATTGGCAGTTTTACTTAAGCAATTTTCAGCAGGAAGGATACCGAGACATTTTATTTTCTTTTCTCCAATCTTTTGCATACTTCTCTTTATCCCTATCTTTTAACTAGACTTTGTGAAACTCCACTTCTCCTAAAGCTCCTCATACAAGGGCAGCTCTACAATCTCCATGCCAGGAAAAGATTCCATATTAACAACAAAGAAGTAGTTGCTGCAGCTTGTGACACAGGCCATTGGATCCAAGCTTGTTCAAACTAAGTGGCTGGTGCTAAGGGCACAGGAGTGGTGGGCACAGATGGTGACATTGCAATCATACAATCATAGAATAATTAAGGTTGAAAATTATCTCAGGGGTCTATCTAGTACAACACCTTGCTCAAAACAGGTCTGACTGGATCAGGTTGCCCATGGCCATACCCAGCTGAGTTCTGAACCCCTCTATAGACAGAGTTCCTTTAGCCTTACTTATCTCCTGTTCCAGTGTTTGTCTGTACTGCTAGTAAAAAACATTTTTCCTTTGTATCTAATTGGAACTTCCTATGTTCCAACTTACATTCATCACCTCTCAACCTATTGCGGTGCACCAGCAAGAAGAGTCTGGCTTCACCTCATCTGTATCCTCATCTGATTAGGTGTTCTTAGACAGCAATAAGGCCTCCCCAAGTCCAAATACCCCAGCTTCATTTTAAGGCTAAAGAAGCACAGTTCGCCCAGCCTCTCCTTCTACCTCACTTGCACCAACCTCCTGGATATGTTGTGGATCTTTTACTGGACTTACTCCAGTAGGTCAATGTTTTGCTTGCACTGGGAAGCCCAAAGCTGGACACAACACTGCTGATTCAGTCCTGCAAGTGCGGAACTGAGGGGAAGAATCACTCCCCTCAGCCCGTGGGCTTCTGCCTTACAAACACAGCCTGGCACATGGAGCACTGTCCTTGCTGCCAAAGCACAACCTTGGCTTCTGTTCTCCTTTTGGTCCACAGGATTCCCTGGTCCCCCAGCTACTCTGCAAAGCTGTTTTCTACACAACCATCCCCAAGCATGTAATGTTGAGTAGGGTTATTCCAAGCTGGATTTAAGACTTTGCACTTGCTGTTGTTGACCTTCATAAGATCAATGTCAGCCCATTTCTCTAGCCTGTTGAGGACCCATTGAACAACCTCTTTCTCCAGTGTAATTATTGCTGCCACCCCGCACCCTTTTCTGTCAATCTGGGATGTTGGCAAACTTGCTGAGAGTAAACTTTGTTCCACATTAAACAGTATTGACTGAACAGTGATCCCACAGGGATGCTGCTAGTTACTGGCTGCTAGCTGGACTATCCACCAGTCCCATCACCCATGAAATGGCTGTACGCACCATTTAAACAGCAATAAAAGGCATCTAACGACTGTAAATGGCCTGTGTTTGTCCTGAAGAAGAGAGTGAAAATTCAAGCAGGAGTTAGGAAGAAAAAAGGCTGGTGGATGAAGTACCAAATGAATAATCCAGCGCAAAACAGATGCACAAAAGCTGAAGTGCTGGTGCTGCAGTGAGACTGTGGGAGCAGAGCCAAAGCATTTTTGTTCATAGTGCTTGGTAGAGTGTGAGATTTCTTCACTACAGCCCTTAAAGAAATCCCTTTGTTCAGTTCTATTGGGTTAGGGTTTGAGGTTTTGTGGCCTGGGTTTGTTTGTTTCTTTGTTTTTTCATTCAAACACTATTCTCTAGTGCCAACAGGAAATAAAAGAAATAAAGGTAATAATGAAAACTTATGCCTACTGATAGAACTTTAATCTTACTATACAGTATAATCTTAATATATGATAAAAAGGAGGATTTTAGATACTACGTGCTGAAAAAATATAAAATAAAATATATAAAGTATTATATTTCGTATTTTCATAACTGCTTAAGAGTTTAAGATTGGAAAATACTTTTGGCTAAAACACTTCCTGCACCTACTGTTGGAAAGCAATAGTTTTGATTCCCAGCATTCTTCTGCCATTTGAAAAACTGTCTGATCAGCCACTAAGGATAGTATTGCATCCACTTAGAAATGGCTGGAGATCACAGATGGTTGTAACCAACTTAACCCCTAATGCATATGCTTTGGATTCAAGGTGTAGAAGGCTGGGCTGCTGTCCTGCATAAAAGACCATGCAGGACATTTAGATATATAACTGGGTATGTTTCAGTTTTGTTATATTCTTTATAATTCAGGGTTTGTTTTTTTTTTTTTCTTTATACATTACTGAAAAGCTTTCCATCATTTGCTGTAAGGGCACAACTTCAAAGTGCTAGTACTTTTAACAAATTTACATAATGTTTATTGAGATAAGATGTTCTATCTCAAAATGCAATTTTCATGACTATTCTTAGACGTTAATAGTTAAAGAACTTACACCTCTTTTCCTCCCAATAGTAATTTGCTATAAGGTGGTAAGCATAGTCAATAAGTAATATATTTATTTATCCTAGACTTGCTTTATAATAAGCTTGCTTTCCCCCAATTGTAGTGTTAAAACAAAACTTACTGTATAAATAGACTGAATTTAATCATATTCTGGATATTTTCTTCTAGATGGATGTCAAAATAAAGTATGTCTCTGTTTACTCCTAATGTTTGGGACATACTATCAAGCAAACAAGTAACCTTTTCTGATTTTAGCCTCTGCCTGCCAAAGACAAGTTTATCATAGTTTTGTGGGGCACTGTCATGATTAGTTGCCTTTCACCACCAGTATAGTGATGCTTTGGCTTCACTCCCAGAAGCCAACAAATGACTTACATGATGTGCAAAAAAAAAAAGAAATGGGAGATAAGCTAGAGCAAATTGGCCACAGCAAATAAGGAAGATAGGGGAATGTGTGGGAATATAAGAAACATCTTTGGAAATCTTATAGGCCGGTTACACTCTGTTGCAGTCTCGACCAAGTCCTGATGTGCGCTTTACATCTAAGTTACTTGAACCCACTCAGTAAGCTTGCTTCAGCCTATAATAAAGCTTAGTTAGCAATGTTGACAAAGCTTGTGCATATTTTCCATGTTCATAAAAGTAACCGTTGGATATGGAGTACAATGCTACTATAACAAGAAAAAAAAATACTACAGAATTTTTAAATACTAAAAATTTAAATGCTAAAGAGGTGTATGGGACCAGTGACAAAATGTGACCGGGATACCCACTAGCTTTGTGATTTTTTTGGACACTCTCTCTTCTTCCAGGTCTCATTTTGATACCAACAGAAGCAACTAGCAACATGGATCTATCTGCTTTCAGTTCTCAAAATGAATGAAAAGAATCACCTAAAAGAAGTCATGTATTTGTGATGAAAACAAGAGAGATTGATTTCTCCTGCTTCTTGTGCTTTATTGCTACCCTCATGAGAGAGCTGCTTGGCAGCCTTAAATAGGACATAACATGTTGTCACCTTTTGCTCCCTATCCCTTTCTTATCCTTCGGGGAATCTCAACACAAATGCCTTAGTTCAAAGAAATATATTTTTTCTACCTCTGGCACTTATCTTTGCCTCTTTTTCTACTCATTGTTATTGTTACTTTTGCTCTTTTCACTGCTCTTTGGTAATGACATCTGTATATCTGTATATCACTGTTGAGAAGCTCCCCCAAACATCTGAGAAAAAAAGAAAAAAAACCCACCAACCAACAACAGCAACAACAAAATAAACAAAAAACTCAAAACCAACAAACAAACAAAAACCCCAGAGAACAATCATTCCACTTGTCTTAATGTATTTTATCACTTTTCACAGCTAAAATTATCAAAAGCCTGTTCTAGAAGACAGAAAAATGTCTATATGTTCCATATATTCAGTATCTCTCTCTTGCACAGGACTATCAGGGACAGGGTAAGAGAGCAAAAAGTGACCCAGAAAAGTGCAGCAATAAACAATATATCACCTCATTGACAATCATAGACCTGAAATAATCAGTCTGCGCTCAGCCTACACTATAGAAGTTCACCCCAGATATGTCAGGTTTTGCCAGCTATTAAGAACAACAACTCTCTTTTTCTTAACAAGATGTAAAGTAAGTGGCAAAAGACCAGTTAAAAACATGTCTCTTCTTTCACAGAACACTAAACCATCTTAGACCTGAGCAAAAAAATTGAGGCTATAAAGTATTCATCTTCTCAAAATCCAAATCTGAGAGATGTCTTATGTGTGACTTTTTCATTCAGATTGATTCAGCTCTCATAGAAACCAGATACAGAACTGTAATTTAGGGGCAGTTATCATCTTCAGTCATGTATACAGTGGTGAACAACAATTTTTTTTCCACTAGCTAAAAACCTGCTTGTTGATGCCATGTGCCAGGTGCTGTAAGACTCTCATAGCTCTATAAAAGAAGTTTATTTCTCTATGTGCCTGCTGCAACATCCTGTTGTAGTGGATTATGACCTGGCATTGTTATTGCCTCTTGGACTAGATATAAACTGATATAATTGGACATAAAACCTTCATCACATAGAAAAAATTCAGTAATGTAAAATGTTGCAGTCATCTCCTCAATAATGCAGACTACACATTTGGTGTAACATGCAGAGTAAACTCACTTTTTATCTTGACTTTGCAGAGGAAAAGAAATCTAATTCAAAAAGAGCGTGGTCTAGAACCTCAAAATTCCTAACTGTCCACAATGAAGACTGAGATCTGCAGTGATTGTCTCTGAAATACAGGAACTTCTCTTACTACAAAACCAGATCTCATTTAAAACCTCTAGCACTGCAGCAACAAAACAGGACACAGACTGCACACATGTTGCTCCCTAAAGAAAACGTGAAAGTAAATCCATGAGCAGTGGTCACACGCAGTGCACCACCCAGAGAACATCTCAGATTTGTTTTTGTTATCATAAAATCATAACACTGTTTTGGTTGGAAGAGACCCTCAGGATCATCAAATCCAACCATAACCTAACTCTAGCACTAAACCATGTCCCTAAGAACCTCATCTAAATGCCTTTTAAACTCCTCCAGGGATGGTGGCCCCAGCACTTCCCTGGGCAGCCTGTTCCAATGCCTGACAACCCTTTCTGTGAAGAAATTGTTCCTAATATTCAATCTAAACCTCTCCTGGCACAACTTGAGGCCATTTCCTCTTGTCCTATCACTTGCTACTCGGGAGAAGAAACCAACACCCTCCATGGTACAATCTCCTTTCAGGTAGTTGTAGACAGTGATAAGGTCTCCCCTCAGCCTCCTTTTCTCCAGGCTAAACAGCCCCAGTTCCCTCAGCCGCTCCTCACCAGACTGGTGCTCCAGGCCCGTCACCAGCTTTGTCCTCTGCACTCTCTCTAGTATCTCAATATCCTTCTTATGATGATGGTCCCAAAACTGAACACAGGATTCAAGGTAGGGCCTCACCAGCACCAAGTATAGTGGCACAAACACTTCTCTTGTCCTGCTGGACACACTATTCCTGATACAAGCCAGGATGCTGTTGGCCTTTTTGGCCACCTGGGCACACTGCTGGCTCATGTTCAGCTGCTGTCAGTCAACACCCCCAGATCCCTCTCTGCCAGGCACTTTCCAGCCACTCTTACCTGAGCCTGTAGCCCTGCCTGGAGTTGTTGTGATCCAAGTGCAGGACCCAGCACTTGGCCTTGTTAAATCTCATATAATTGGCCTCAGCCCAATGATCAAGCCAGTCCAGATTTCTCTGTAGAGCATTCCTGCCCTCCAGCAGATCAACACACTCACCCAATTTGGTGTAATCTGCAAACTTACTAAGGGTGCACTCAATCCCCTCATCCAGATCATTGATAAAGGGATTAAACTGAACTGGCCCCAATACTGAGCCCTCGGAACACCACTCGTGATCGGCTGCCAACTGGATTTGGCTCCATTCACCACAGCTCTTTTGGCTTGGCCCTCCAGCCAGCTCTTCATCGATCACAGAGCACACCCATCCAGGCCATGAGCTGCCAGCTTCTCCAGGAGAATGCTGTCAGATATGGTGTCAAACGCTTTGCTGAAGTCTAAGTATACAATGTCCACAGCCTTTCCCTCATCCACTAAGCAGGTCACCTCTCATAGAAGGAGATTAGGTTGGTCAAACAGGATCCGTCTTTCATAAACCCATGTTGACTGGGCCTGATCACTTGGTTTTCTTGTACGTGCCATGTGATGGTGCTCAGGATTGATCCACTCTACGCCCTTCCCTGGCACCAAGGTTTGACTGACAGGCCTGTAGTCCCCTGGATCCTCCTTCCTGTATATGGGTGTCACATTTGCCAATTTCCAGTCAATTGGTACCTCCCCAGTTAGCTAGGACTGCTGATAAATTATAGGTGGCTCAGTGATCACCTTCATCAGCACTCTCAGCACCTGTGGGTGTATCCCATTTGCTCGCATAGACTTGTTGGTGTCCAAGTGGTGTAGCAGGTCACTAACCATTTCCCCTTGGATTATTGTGGCTTCATTCTCCTCCTCATCCTTGTCTTTGGGCTCAGGGGGCTGTATACCTGGATCACAACTGGTTTGACTATTAAAGACTGAGACAAAGAAGGCTTTCAGTACCTCAGTATTTCCCTCATCTTCTGTCAGTATGTTTCTCCCTGCATCTACCAGAGGGTGGAAATTGCTCTTAGCCCTCTTTTCATTGCTGATATATTTATAGAAATTTTTCTTGTTGCCTTTTACAACAGTAGCCAGGCCAGCTCTAGCTGGGCTTTGGCCCTTCTGATTTTCTCCCTGCATAACCTCACAGAATTCTTGTATTCCTCTTGAGTGGCCTGCCCCTCCTTCCAAAGGTTATAAATTCTCTTTTATTTCCAGTTCCAGTGCAGCTCTCTATTCAGTCGGGTCGGTCTTCTTCCCTGCCAGCTCACCTTCCAGCACATGAGGACAGACTGTTCCTGCACCTCTAAGATTCCTTTCTTGAAGAGAGACCAGCCTTCCTGGACTCCCTTGTCCTTTCAGGGCTTCCTCCCAAGGGACTCTACCAACCAGCCTCCTAAACAGATCAAAGTCTGCCCCTTTGGAAGTCCAAAACAGGAGTTCTGCTGACCACCCTTCTAACTTCTCCAAGGATAGAAAACTCAATAATTTCATGATTACTATATCCAAGGCAAACTCCAGCTGATACGTTCCACATGAGTCCTTCTCTATTTGCCAACAACAGATACAGTGGGGTGCCTTCCCTAGCTGGCTCACTAACTAGCTGTGTTAGAAAGTTGTCTTCCATGCACTCCAGGAGCCTCCTAGACAGCTTCTTCTCTGCTGTGTTTTATTTCCAGCAGACATCTGGTAGGTTGAAATCCCCCATAATAGCAAGCACTAGCGATTGGCAGACTCCTCCCAGCTGCCTGCAAAATATTTCATGTGCCTCCCCATCCCGGTTGGGTGGTCTGTAACAGACCCCCACCAGAAAGTCTACCTTGTTATTCTTCCCCTTGATTCTCACTCATAGATACTCAACCCTATAATCACCCTCATCAAGCTCCAGACAATCAAAACACTCCCTAACATACAGGGCTCTCCACCTCCTCTCCTCCCACACCTATCCCTTCTGAAGAGCTTTGTAGCAATCTAATGCAGCACTCCAGTTATGAGAGTCATCCCACCATGTTTCTGCGATGGCAAATATATCATAGGTTTTCTGCCTCCCAACAGCTTCCAGCTCCTCCTGTTTGTTGCCCATGCTGTGTGCATTCATACAGATGCACTTCAGCTGGTCTATTGATCCCGCCACCTTTTTCTGGTGAGAAGCCCTAATTCATTTGTGACCATTCTCAAGTGCTTCAGTGGTTTCTAACACATCAATAACCCTTGTGTTTCTCCTACTGCATTGCTTTCCACCCCCATATGTCAAGGGCCATATGGAATCTATAAAGAACAGTCATTAAACAGGACACAGAAAAGATGCTTTGCTCTGTTTTGTAGGAACTATTGCCTGTGCCCATGTAAACTTTTCAATAAGTGTGGAATTCAGAGATAGCTGACATTGGAGATGTATTTTCAGATTGAACCCTGTGTTCGTTGAGATCCATGGTTCAATATCAGAGTCCCTGCATATGCCTGCTGACTTTCGAGAGAAATAGTTCAAGTACCTGCTTCCCTTTTGTGCATAGGCTAGTTTGGGCTGGTTGTAGATATGGTATTTCACATCTTCTTTTTTGGTATGCAGATCTGTTTGATGCAAATTTGCCAATTATGTTTCAGCAAGAACTAACTCAGTGCTGCACGCTGTCTTCAAAGCATAGCATAGGGGGAACCATACTGCAAATCTGGCATGTAAAATGCAGAAGGGTAAAAAATATGGTATTTTCTGACAGAAGTTGAAATAACACCACATATCTGGAACACTTTCAAGTTTAGTTTTGGTTCCAGTGTGCACTTAACCGGCCAATTCATAGGCCAAGGACCACCTGAGACACAGTGTACATCTTAAATCATCTAACGAAGTTGGTAAATGTGGTTTTTATTCTTACAACATATATCTTTTTAAACTGAGTACATAAACAGTGCTTTAGTGCACACAGCAGTGTTTTAAAACACAGGTAGATTTAAAATCAATTCAGTTAGTTGGAAATTTTGTTTGTCTAGTCACTGTGTTTCTCTTTCTAATGTTCCCATATCATGACCTGAAAAAATCAATGCTACCGTAAAGTTCTTAAGATATTGCATGTTAAGACACTGCATGTCTTCATAGAGTTGAGGGAAATGTAACCACGGACCAGAAATTATTTCATCTGCCAGTGTGACCCCCCACATCCCTAAAGTAGGTGATTCAAATGGTTAAGTATTCAAAGGAGCACTGGGTACTGATTGTTGGTAAAAATGTATCGATTCAAGATCCACAACATGTATTTCTCGCATGATATGGCCTAGGGCAATTTTAATGCTCTTACTCTTCCCTGATTAAAAAAAAAAAAAAAAAAGAAAAAAGAAAAAAAGGCCAAATCCACTAAACAAATAAATTTGCACACCCAATTCTTACATCATGTTCTAAAATGTAGCTCAGACCCATGACTGTTCCTACCTTGTAACATTTTTTTGGTGTGAACAGAAGACTTCAGAACAGCAGAAATTACTAATGACACTGTAATTCCAGAGCATAAAAAACAATTTTTAAACAAAATATTTTTCTTCTCTAGACAATGTCACCTATAAAGCAGAAGAGAACTCACATGTGTAGAAATACTTAAGTCAGTGTGAGAACTCATGAGTAAATGTCGAAAATAGAAATATTAAGCTTAATGACATGCATCAAGACATGAAAGTTCACTGTTTCAAATAAAATTTACTTTGTTTCCAGTTCTGCTGCTGCTTTTTACATTAAAATGAAGGTACGGTAGGAAGTTAAGGTAGATAAAGATATTAGAAACAGATAGATTTTAAATATATATATATAAATTGTTATGTAAGTATACATTGATATCATATATAGTGATATGAAATATCATTTTGTTTCTTTTGGTTTTGTACACAAATGTACGAAGACTGGACTAAACAGAAAAGTATACCTTGTGCAGCGGTTCAAATGTAGTCAGGAGAACCAAATTACGCTGCTAAACAAGAGTTTTCTAGTACAGTGCTGATCCTCTTGGAAATCTTTTCATTGACTACAATTGGACTGGAGCTACATCTTACTAAAGCAAAATAAATATACACAAAAAAACCCCAAACAAACAAACAATAAAACACACCCACACAAAAAAACACCTGAAAAGAATTCACAATACACTTTAGGTTGCAATTTGAAAATACAGCTACTTATGCTTCCTTAAAATCACTGTTTACCAATCTAAGATTGTAGTGATTCTACTAAAGTTAATGAAAAAAAAAAAAATCTACTATTACTTTGAATGGGCTATGCTTTTTTGTTTATAATAATCTAAAATGTAATTAATGAATGCTACTTCCACATCAATGTTCCCTTGAAACCTCAATTATTATGAACAAGTTCAGAAATAAATCATCTGGGATTGACGTATGTAGTAGGGTAAAATGAAAATATGATGAAAATATGAGAGAATACAGTTTCCATAAGTTACACCAACAATACTTGGGATTCTCCCCGAGGATATTTAAAATTTTATTTTTAAGGAAATTTCCATTTCAAATGTTTGTACTCAAGAAATATTACAGGTTAGTGGAAATGGCTTGAATGAGACTTCAGAGGGGAAAATGTTTTTAGCACAATTAATTCCTCTAATCTACAAAGGAAATATAGCTTAGGAATTGCTTGAGTATATCAGTTAGTATCCTTAAATTGTGAAGCCCTCTTTTTCCCTACAGTGTATATAATCATTCAGGCAGTTTTTTCCCCACCTCCCCATCCTGGGTGCGTATCAATTCTGGGGCTCAGAACAAAGAAAGGAGAAAAGCAAACAGTTTTTCTATCATCGTAATGCAAAACTTGCTCAGTTATGAAGATATTCGAACCAAAAAATATTCATGGTTTTATTTTTAATATATTTTCTTCAATTTATTAATCATCTTTTATATATATTTATTTATGGCTTTGAGCAAAGACAAAAGAAAAAAAATCTAACTCATCCCTGATCATACAGTTATTGTAAGAATCAGATCTATAGTCTTCCCAGCAGCAGTAAGATCCAACCTTTTTCATTAATACATTTCATCCTGTACAGATGTGAGATTTCATACTTATGGGCTTAGTTATGTACAGAGAAAATAGGTCAGTTCTGGGACTAGCAATGGACCTTTATATTACAGGAATGTGAGTCATTTGTTTCTTAATCTAAGTATATATACATTCATACATACATATATATACGTATATAATTTTATACCCTGTACCTTTTTTTTAAATTAACATACAAATCCTAGATATTGTCCACTCTATTACAAAGTCATTAAAAATTATTTATGGTTTCACTGAAAGACCACGTGAATTAATAATACTTCATAGTGCTTAAAATAAAATAAAAATATATATAAAAATATTTCGCTACTAACCCCATTTCTCCTGTTAAATGTAAACCTTAAAGAGTTTGAAAGATCAGTATATGATCTTAATTAACTGACAGAATTCATTAGTATTAAAATAATAGAAGGGATATTGTACTGATAAATAAATGGTCTTGCAGCGTATCCATAATGTTCCAAACACTTTTAAACAATCACTTCCCCATATACTACTCTGGGCCACTTAAATTAATGGCAGCAGCATGTTAATGGGTTAATTACATCAATTTTTACCGATGAGTGGGAGTCAGCAAAAACTGGAAGATCTTTTAAAATTTTTATTTGATGTACCACTTTGGTAAAAGGCGTAACAGGCAGCATGGGTTCAAGCTCTGTTAGCTTTAGAATATTTACTTGCCTCTCAAGTACATCTGGATTCACTGCATTACGTAGTTAGTGATGTTATTTAATTTTTACATGCATCATTAAACTCAGCATTAATGGGAAAAGAACTTCTTTGCATTAATTTCCTCAACATGAGTCAGCTGGGTTTTAAGGAACAGAATATATGCTTGTATCATATCCATAATGCTGATTTTTCAATGAGTTAAATTATGACACATTTAGTTTCAATCTCTATTTAATGTGACAAATCAGGCACAAATGATTATGAAAGAACTTTCTGTGGATAACGTGAAGGTTTGAGCAAACAAAACAAAATGTTCACAAAACAGTATGCTTCAACCCTGCTTTCTGTCATCATTTCCTTTCTGTTTTGAAGACATAAGAAATAATAAACCTTGTACCTATGGCTATGTTTGACACTACATGCCTTAGGATATACTATCCATTTAATAACAATATACACAGAGCAAATCGTGCATTTCCAGACAGACTTGATGCTATATTATATTTATTTTTGTAAATTAACACCACAGTCAACTACAAAACTACAGTGAAGACAGAGAAAGCACCTGAAAGTCTAAATCAAGCTGTGGTTTACAAATAATCATTTAAATGAAAAATCTCACTTCTAGACTTAAACCAGAGATTCAAAGTCAGCATCACAGGAATTTTAAAGTAGACACAATTAATGAATGGTTATTATTTTCTAAGATACCATAAAGCCTTTTCCTACAATGGCTGACCAAACCTATTTTTATTGTCTTTTTCTTCTTTTTTTTTTTTTTTTTAATTTTATTTTTCTCCCCAAAGCATGCATGGAATATTCTCAGATACTACTGAGGGCAAGGAGAAGAAAAGTGATGGTATTGGTGAAGTAGAAGCGGTTTGCAGGATCAAGCGTACAATTTTGCATAAAACATTGCCTGTAAAAGTAACATTGCAGGTTTTAAGCCATTGCATTACAATTTAACAGTTGTGTTGCCCTTAGCTTTAACAAATTTTAAAACTGTAAATTTTGAAGTGAAAAGCGGAACCTAAATTCCTAAACAAAGACGTTGCAATGGTACACCACACAGCAGCTATTTTTGTTTTGGTCTAAAAATTATTTACAATGGCGATATTTATAGTCTTTGTAAAAGTCTTTAGCAATGTGAAGATTGAAGTCCACTCAGTTTTCTGAAAAAAAAGAAGGGTTGACATGTCATGAGGTTACAACCTGTCCAGAGGAGTGCTACTGTCAGCCTTTCGACTGCAGGTGTTTGCCATTTTTTTTCCTTTCCAATCTAATTCTCAACGGAAAATGCTAACACACGAAATGCAATGGAAGTAACAACTGAATTCTTCACGATAAATTAACAAGGTGTATTCAAATAAATGAAAAGCTTCAGAGTATCACTCGGTCAGTGCTATGTGTTAAGATTGTTTAAAAATAATGTATCTGTTTGAAGTTTGCTACTGTGTTGACAATTTCCCCATGAAAATAGCAACCATCAAACAGAGGAATCCCCATTAGAATGATTTTAAAGTTGACACATTTAAAATAAGTAATATTACAGCTGGTTACATGGTTACAAGAAAGGAAGACATGAATTCAAACAAGTTTTTTAAATTTCTTTTTTTTTTTTGATATATATATATTTTATATATATATAATTTTTACATTCGTTATGTGGGGGAAAGCTGTCTAAAGTATATTTCTCATAGTAGACTGCTGGGGTACATTAGGAAACAGGCTAAAACAGTTCTGGGGATGGTGCTCGGTTTGTCTCAAGTCTGTTGCTCACAGTTACCAGGAATCATAAGTTTGAGGCGAACCGCGGTTTGTCTCCCTCGGGCTCTGTGCTTAAGACTGTGGAAGAATCCCTTTGCAGGGTGGCTGGGGGCGGCGCGGCCCCCCGGTTCGGGGGGATGGCTCCCGAGGACATCTGTCGGAAGAGAGAGACCCGCTGAGGGACGCTGGCCCGGCTGGCCGGCGGCACGCCGGGGCCAGGGGTGGGCTGCGGCAGGGAGGCGAGGGACTCCCCCACAGTGGGGTGAGGCCGGGCGATCAGGGTGGAGATCTCATGGGGCAGGGAAGGCTGTGAGGCGGAGAGGGGCCGCACCTCCCGGGTCAGGGTGGTGTTGTGGAGGGCCTGGGTGCTCTTGTGGACCTCGTTCTTCTGCGTGGCCCTGGGGGGCTGCTGGGGCGCCTGTGGCTGCTGCTGCATGAGGGAGAGCTGCGAGGCGGTCGGTGAGGAGTACTGGAAAGTTCGGCCAGCCAGAGGGCTTTGTACGGGCGGGCTGCAGACTGCGGTGGTGTAGGAGCAGGGCGAGAGGACGACGGCCTGCTGGGGTGTCTGCGTGCTGGGTGACGGGGAGTGCAGGTTTCCGTGGGACAGGCTGCTGGCCGTGTACACAGGAGGAGACTGTGTCCTGGTGCGCGTCGACGAGGCGGAGGTGCTGGAGTTCAGGGCGGGCATCTGCTGCAAGCTCACTGGGGCGATGGTCTGCACCATTTCCCGGTCATGCTTCACGATCTGCTTCAAGATTTCATTCTCCTGGTTGTTGAAAACCCCGGTGTTGAGGTCCTTCTGGAACTTCTGCAGGAGGATCGAGTTCTTCTTCCCTTCACAGAGAGGCAGAAGAGTTAGTGAGCCTGACATGCAGGGGAAGACCCCTGCTCTGACTTCGTGTTTCAGCTCCCATCACCAAGGGCTATATACTGTAAAAGCCTCAGCAACCAGTGGGCTGAGTAGGGCCACAGCCTGGCCACGAGCCCACTGCAATGGGCTGTGCCGCTCCAGGCACCACTGCAGCGACCCACACAGTGCCCTCTCTCTGCGCCAGCCTGGTTTAATAATGCTGACACTGCTATTGAACACCACTGTGCTCAAAGACACCTGGACTTCCTGTGCCTCTTCACTTGTAGTGCATTGCTATTACTACAGTTATTCTGAAAATGTTACCATGGTAATTTACCAAACAACGGAGTGGAAAAAGCCATCCCGCTCTGCATGTATGTCTTTCTCTCGCGTTGCAAAACTGTCCTCATTCCCACTGAACTGTTACATAAGTTATAAATACACTTGCCTTTTAGTACATTCCCTGGAACTAATTATTAGACATTAGTAACCAGTGACCACTAGCTTGCAAGAAATCATCTTTTTAAAGGTTTGTGAACGAATACGAACTCACGGAAAATGTGACACCTGCTTGCACAATAGCAACTGTGGTACACTGAGTCCTAATGCCTGCTTGATGCTCTCAGTGTCTGCAAGATGTACACACCATTCAGTGCCACCAGACACACAGGAACACAACTGCACTCAACTGTTTCTTTCTCAGATAAAATGGTTCACGTTTTATCTTTCATCCTGTGTAGATTTCATATTGTAAACGCAGCACTTCAGATAGGATTGCTACTGCAAGAGCAGGCTAGACTTTACTACCAATATTATTTAAGCACATATTACTTAGAGTTGGACTACATTTCCAGAGAGTCTTGAGAGACAAATTTTAAGAGTTTGATAAGTCTTGATAAATGCACTGAGTGTTCACAATCTGCAAGAAAATAAAACAGGTCTATTAAATACTGGAAACCTGTATACTTGTATTTTTAAAATCTTGCTATATTAAAGAAAAAATGTTTTCTTCTAAGTCACATTTTCAGCTTAGACTAGACAACACATCAACAGTGCCCTGCAATTCTTTCTGTCTTCACTTCGAAGAAATGGCAGATGTAACTGTATTGAGAAAGACTGACGTGGGAGAATCCTTACAGTGTAGTATTTTTGTGAATTTGAGGAAACACCACTAAACAGGGTTAATGATTTTTTATGCACAGCTGCATTTTAAAACCAGTGTCAATAACGATGATCAGAGTTCACTTCTCCTGACCGAAGACTATATATTTTACCTAGTAAGTCTTATTAGAGAGGTCCAGAATGTCTAGATGCACAACAACAGACTTTGCACACCATGTCTTGATGATCTGCCATATCCTTCTGCCTTTCACATGGATATCACTGACCTGCTTTTCTGATTGCAAGCAGATCTGAGTAATGCCAGTAAGCAGACATTGATGTTAGCAGAGCCCATGTTGTGAGGAAAATGAGAGCCCTGCTGCAAAGGATTGATTCACTTCAACAAATGCAGGTTTTGTGAGTGCTGAGAGGCTTCAGCTCTTCCCAGCATTATAGATGTACTCTGTGAAGAATTTATGTAGGAAAATGTTATCTGCTCATGAAACAGCATAAACCCTACGAAGTGCTGAGGGCAGCAAAAAAAATACACTGAATTAATAAGTAATACTAATCATAATTGAAGTATACAAAATAATCCTCAGAGGAGTATGAGAGCTTTCTAAAAGTGTGATTGCAGAATTTCTTGTCTGGACATATGTCCTATTCATAGATCAACAGAGCATTTACTGCAGTGTAATAGAAACAAAACTTTTAGGAACAGTTGAATTTGAGGATTTTATCCAGCAACTTGAGGAAAAGTTAGAAAGGTTTCAAGAATCCTGAATATGGAAAAAAAAAGGTAATACCTATCCTGTCAAGCCTATCAATCGCCACTGTTTCAAAGGCCCTTCTCATCATGGGGTACTCTTCCAGAACCTCATTGAAGTTGTCCACCGAGAGAGAATACAGGCGACAGTATGTATCTGCTCGCACACTGGCAGTTCGACGGCCCTTGGTCAAAAGGCAAATCTCTGTGAGAAGAAAAATTCAACACACACAGAAAACAAAGAAGTTAGTGAACCGTGTGAAACTTAAAGGCTAGGAAGTGACTCAGTGCTAACAAGTAATAATTCAGTACTCAGCAGCAATTTTGCTATTGCTGTTTATGCAAGGTTGCAGGGACAATTCCGAAGGTGTTTGATTCTATTTTTGCTACTCTGAAAAAAACAACTAATGTCCTTTAAGAGCCCAGCTTATAGGTTTTCTCAGTTTGGGCTGATTTTATCAAGCCTTTAAAAAAAAATTTCTTCTTTAAGTTACAAGAAATGACGCATCAGCTATCAAACACAACTGGATGACTCAATTAACCCAAATGATTCTATTGATTTTTTTTTAAATATCCAGCTGACATAGAAGAACAATTCCTTAATCACGCACCAGATTTACTAAATTAATTTAATACATGATATAATGAATGATACTTTAATATAAGAGCTGTTATAAGAAAGAATGCTTAAAGCATGCAAATACCTTCTGTTTCTTTGGATATTATGTCCTAGGTATTTGGGAGAGTACACTTATGATCTTAAACTTTTTTTTTTTTTCCTCATTAGGCTAAACAACACAACCTTTTTAACCTCTGCTTACTTCATTTGATTAATCTTTCTCTGCAAGTGCCTCCAACAGGAACTCATCATTCTGGAACATAAGAGACCAAAGCCATATGCAGAGTCCCAAGAAAGGGCCCAAGACTTGTGACTGCTGATTCCCAAACCCACAGGAAGAGGATTACTGGATAAAGGTGAAAGTCAATGTCCAAGGCAAAACATATAGGGTAGAATATTTATTTATTTATATTAAAAGACAAAAAATTTAAAAGTCAATTGCAAAAAGACATATTTGAGTTGATGCCATTTTCAAGCTGCAGAGTAAGAACATCCTTAGAAAAATGAACAATTCTTGAGCTCAGGCAGGGTGATCGTTTCCCTACTCAGTTCTAGCAGTCAAGAGCAGTGAGTTCATACCTGTTCATATTTAAATACTAGTTAGGAAACTGTGTCCTACCCTGCTTCATTCTTAATCTCAATCAAACTATCATTCTCAAGTATGGAAAAACAAATATTCTTCATTAGCAAAAAGCCATTATGTGGGCTTTACTTCAGATCTATAAAGTGCTAGCATTGGTGGGTTTTTTTTTTTGTTTGCTTTGGTTTGGGGTTTTTTTGTATGTCTTTAACAAAATACATTTTGTATTAATCTAGGATGTAAAGAACCTTGATGGTTTTTCATCTTATACTTCTTGTTGAAGTATTTCCACATGCCACCTAACCCTGAAGGCTTGGGGGCTAAGATGCTTAAATAATAGTGGATAAATCAAAGTACATTAATGTGGGACCACTACTAGCACAGAATGTACTTAAACCCCAGCAGCTTTGGGGAGAAGTCATAGAGAATAATGGGTATTGTAAGAGTCTTGACCTAATGTTGCTGACAAAACTTGATGCCCATGAAATAATGACAGTTTACTGTAAAAGGCTGGTGAGGTCTAACAGAAGTCAGTCCTCTCCTCTTCTATTCCCTAGCTCCCCCTGACCCCTTCTCCTTCAATTGAACCCACTGCATTTTAGTTAACAGAGTGAGAAGGACATCTTGCCCAAAGGGAGAAGTTAAATGCACTGAATTCCCGCTCCATTTCCTAAGGTATTCTTTAGATCTGACAAAGAATGAAGGTTTACAATACATGGTTGAATTTAGAGATAACTTAACTAGCTGGAAAATCTGTATGACTAATGGCCAAACCTTGATTTTCAGCTTTTGTCATTTAAAATTGCTGCAAATAGTACTAGAGACATAAGGAGATATCTTCTGTTGCACTCAACAAATAAAGTACTTGAGTTTAGAAAACACCACATGCCCCCCCCCCAAAAAAGGTTGACTATGGATCCCAAGGATTCTGAAGAAGCCTTATGAGGAGCGGTTGAGGAAGCTGGGGCTGTTTAGCCTGGAGAAAAGGAGGCTGAGGAGAGACCTTATCATTGCTGTCTACAACTACCTGAAAGGAGGTTGTAGCATGGAGGGTGCTGCTCTCTTCTCCCAAGTAGTAAGTGACAGGATGAGAGGAAATGGCCACAGGTTACACCAGGGGAGGTTTAAATAGGATATTAGGGAAAATTCTTAATGGAAAGGGTTGTCAGGCATTGGAACAGGCTGCCCAGGGAGGTGGTGGAGTCACCATCTCTGGAGGCATTTAAAAGGTGTTTAGATGAGGTTCCTAGGGACATGGTTTAGTGCTGGAGTTAGGTTATCGTTTGACTCAATTATCCTGAGGGTCTCTTCCAGCTCAAATGATTCCATGATTCTGTGATTCTATGAAGAGTGTAAAAAAAAACTGAGGAAGTGCCATTTTCAGCATTATTAATCTAGAACACTGCGTTTTAGATTACTTCAAAAAGAAAGAAGGGAGAAACAATAAGAGATTATATTAGATATCGTCACTGGACAGTGGAACCATGGAATTCATGAACATTACTGCAATAAATGTAATAATTTTTCCCCTTCTTTCATCTTCTATTACTCTTGTCAAGTAAGGAGAATGGAAAGAATACTGAAAGCTCTATATTGTATTCTGCAAACTCTGTCCACCTACAATTTATGGTTGAAGAATATCTTTCTGGAATGCTCTTAATAGTCACAATATAGTCTTCTAGTTAGATATGATAATGGGTGGGTCAGAAAAGATATGACAAATGTTCTAGTGCCTAGAAACTAATCAGGGAGTGCCACCATGGAGCCTGTCTGCTTAGGAAAAAGGGAAAACGTTGTGTTCTCAAGCCTAGTCGAATGGTCTCATTCAAAACATGAACTACAACCTTTTGACAGAAAAAGAACCATGTGATGAATATCTATGTAATGCATTTCCAGCAGTGTTTTTTGACTGATTAGTGTTGTATTACAGTCACTGATATATCATCTGTATTTTTTCGTTATACATATCAATAGCGTCATTTGTACTCTGGCCACAAGACTAATGTTCTTGTTAATTGTATGTGTCCTGCATTTAAGTTTATTTCATCAATTAGCTAGTTGTTTGGAACACACTCTCAAGAATAATAAGACATAATATATTAAATCTCATTTACTTGGTCCAGAGAGGAAGAAAACAGAATAACAAAATGTCTTCCTATCAAACACTTGTGTGCTTTTAAATAAAGTATTTTTTTTAGATTACATATAAACAAACAATAGATTTTATAAAAGAGAACAAAGTAGTGAAAATATCCATGATATATTTAAAATAACTCTTAGTGACATAAAGTACAAAAGGTGCCCTAAACAATTATGCTCTCCTTGATCTTCAATTGATTTGAACAGACTATGAAATACAAACAGTAGTACAGGAGTGTGCAGTGAAACACAAAGGGAACATACTCTTTTCAAATAGCTTGGGCAAAAACAGTTCTCTATTAGCATAAAAAGAAAGTGTCAGCAGCATATTCACAAAATCATAACAGTTTGGGTTGGAAGGGACCTTAAACACCACCTAGTTTCAAAACGCCTGCCATAGGCAGGGACACCTTCCACTAGACGAGGTTGCTCAAAGTCCCATCCAGCCTGGCCTTGAACACTTCCAGGGATGGGGCATCCACAGCTTCCCTGGGCAAACTTTTCCAGGACCTCCCACCCTCATATTATTCACTAACATGCCTATCTGTGGTAGGCATGGTCTGTTGCCTTCACGCTGACACTTTCAAAGTGTGAAACAATTCTATCTTTCCTTTCCAAATAAAATAATGTCTTCAATTCCAGCTAATGATTATACAGTAGGCTACAATGAACCTGTAATTCAACTTTTAATGCAAGTTTTACTTCAATTATTTAATCTGTTTGGACAACTGCTCCTTAGAACATTCTGAAGTGAATGCCAATCACTACACTGATGAAAAATGACCAGTTGAAAGTCCTAAACAATGCTAAAAACATTCATTTGTTCTTACAGTCCATATTTAATACAAAAATAATTAATTTGTCTGTGAAAATCACAGTTTGTGTTCTGCTAACACGAGATCTTTCACAAAGAACAATGCAGCTCTCAAACATGGCAAAGGGCTCAAACACCACATACTTTCTGCTGTAAAGATGTTGACTAAAAAATGCAACGACAGGAGTTTGAAGGTAAGCCTGGTCTAAAAGTCATCATTATAATAATAAAAACTCATCACCAATATAACAGTTGCACACATACAAGTGACAGGGTTTAGAAGGGGACTTGGCAATGTTGCATTAATGGTGGGACTCGATGATCTTAAAGGCCTATTCCAACCTAAATGTTTCTATGATTGTATGGCAGTATTTTAGTATCAGGTTCAGTTTTTGTAACACCATGAATTTCTAAAGAAGCTTGTCCGTATCTGTATTTCATAGAAAGGGAATGTGTACATCTTATTTTATTATTGCATTAGTGTGACTGAACATTCTGGATAGGAATTCTACATACCTGAAAGACAGCACTACGAAAGACTGATTTCGGGAAAATCTGAGTTAAGGTGAATGACATAACCACAGGATGACCAATTAGTTGGCCTTTTGTAAGGGCCACAGTTTTGGTTCCAACTGAGATCAGGTTCATTGTTTTTGGGGACTGTATTGGTATGCCACTGTAGGTGACAACTTTCCCACCCCTCTGCTGCTATGTGATTCCTAAATATTTTTCCTCCAAGAAAATAACTGCTGGGGATGTGCGAGTGGTTCACCTCTAGCACCATTTGTCATGATGCATTGCTTTCTTAGTCTTTGCTGGATGGATATATGGACTGGCTGCTTTATCAATAATTTCCTGCTTCCACTTCATGTAGACCTAGGAAAACCACCGTTTTACTCCGGGAAGCAGTACTGTCTATATGACAGTGTGGCACCTTACCATTGACGTCAGTTCACTTTCCATATAAATTATATGCCAAATGTAATTAGTCAACTTTCTATGTCACATTAACATTTGACTAGAGATTGAAAAACTTCAAAAACCAAACTAACAATATAAAGTTGCCTTGCAGAAAACCTGTGTCCACCAACAGATAAACTGTGTTGATAATGGAAACACTTACTAGTCCAGTAGTTAGCTGTTTCACCAAAGTGCTCCTGTCTCTATGGAACATATTTCTTAACTTAGAATGGTATATAGTAATACGTAGAAAATACAATGAATACAATGAACTATTATCCTATGCACTGCTTAGTTTCGCAAGGACACAAAGACCATAATTAAACCAAAAGTTCACTGGGTGAAGAAATTACTTTTGTAGTAACAAATAAATAACAATTGTATTAGCCATATAGTGCTCTCTAAATTAAAATAAAGTAAAAATATTAGGTTGGTGCAAGATGAATTGTGGATTTTGCATTGCTGAAATTTACTGTTTGATATTGGAATACATTCTTAAATAAATTTTAATATGTTTTTCTTCCTTTATGGTTTGTTGTTTTTTTGCTACTGACTTGGTACTTGCTGTTTATTTTATACTAATTTTAGACTATGGAAATGACATTAAACAAAATGCAAATTTGAGCAATTTTCTTATTAGAGTTCAAAATGGATCATAAAGCAGTGGAGACAACTTGCAACATCAACAATGCCTTTGGCCCAGGAACTGCTGAAGAACGTACAGTGCAGTGGTCATTCAAGAAGTTTCACAAAGGAGACAAGAGCCTTGAAGATGAGGAGCATAGAGGCTGGCCAGCCGGAGCTGACAATGACCAACTGAGAGCAATCATCGAAGCTGATCCTCTTACCACCACATGAGAAGCTGCTGAAAGAACTCAGCATCGACCATTCCATGGTCATTTAGAGTTTGAAGGAAACTGGAAAAGTGAAAAAGCTCGATAACCGTGCCTCATGAGCTGACCGAAAATCAGAAAAACTGTCATTTTTAAGTGTTTCTTTCTCTTATTCTACGCAACAACAACGAACCATTTCTTGATCGAATTGTGACGTGTAGCAAAAAGTGGATTACATACGGCAGCTGGCGATGACCAGCTCACAGGTTGGACAGAGAAGAACCTCTAAAGCACTTCCCAAAGTCAAACTAGCACCAGAAAGGTCGTGGTCACTGTTTGTTGGTCTGCTGCCAGTCTGGTCCACTACAGCTTTCTGAATCCTACTGAACACATTACATCTGAGAAGGATGCTCAGCAAATCGATGAGATGCAATGAAAACTGCAACATGTGCAGCCAGCAATGGTCAACAGAAAGGGCCCAATGCTTCTCCATAACAATGCCCAACTGTACATCATACAACCGGCACTTCAAAAGTTGAAGCAATTTTGCTTCCACAACCAGGACTATGCAGAAAATGCTTTCCAACAGTTCATCAAATCCTGAAGACTGGATTTTTACACTACAGAAATGAACAAACTTATTTCTCGTTAGCAAAAATGTGTTGATTGTAATGGTTCCTACTTTGATTAATAAAAATGTGTTTGAGCCTAGCTATAATGATTTAAAATTCTGCAATTACTTTTGCACCAACCTAGTAATTAGCATTTTCCACGCATTTCTGAAATACAGCAGTTTTTTAAGTGCTCTGTCCCTTTCCAAAGCTTTGACAGGTTTCCTATCATCCGTCAGATTTAACATTACAGGATCTAATGAAGTGTCTGTCCAGCTGAGGACAGCAAAATATTGCTTTAGTTCCTCAGCAGGAAACTTGATTCATCTTGTAGCAGGCATATACATTGCTGTGCAAATGGGCAAGAAGCTATTAAGACCATCTGGTAATTTTCAGCAGCAGAAGACAGATGGAAAATCAAAGCAATTTAAAGGCTTGGGTCAGGGTGTCTTAAAGTATTTTGGAATTTTTTAAGACAACGGGACAGTGGATTAGAATATTGGTTATTTAACTGAGAGCAATGAGTTACTGAACTACTATAAACAAAACTTAGATGTACAAAAGCTCCTTCATAGAATCATTTTGGTTGGAACAGGCCCTCAAGATCATTGAGTCCAACCATTAACCTAACTCTGGTGCTAAACCAACATGCTAAGAACCTTGTCGCTATGTCTTTTGAACACCTCCAGGGATGGTGACTCCACCACTTCCCTGCGCATCCTGTTCCAATGCTTCACAACCCTTTCTGTGAAAAAATGTTTCCTAATATCCAATCTAAACCTCCCCTGGCACAGCCTGAGGCCATTTTCTACCATCCTGTCACTTGCTACTTGGCAGAAGAGACCAACACTCTCCATGCTATAACCTCCTTCCAGGTAGTTTTGGACAGTGATAAATTCTCCCCTCAGCCTCCTTTTCTCCAGGCTAAACAGCCCCAGTTGCCACAGCTGCCCCCCATCAGACTGGTGCTCCAGGCCCCTCAGCAGCTTTGTTGCCTCCTCTGCACTCTCTCCAGCACCTGAGTGTCTTTCTTGTAGTGAGCAGCTCAAAACAAAACACAGGATTCAAAGTAGGGCCTCACCAGTGCAGAGTACAAGGGGATAATAATTTCCCTAGTCCATTGGCCACACTATTCCTGACACAAGCCAGGACACTGTTGGACTTTTTGGCCACCTGGGCACACTGCTGGCTCATCTTCAGCCACTGTCAATCAACACCCCCAGATCCCTCTCTGCCAGGCAGCTTTTCAGCCACTCTTCCCTGAGCCTGTAGCCCTGCCTGGGGTTGTTGTGACCCAAGTGCAGGACCCGGCACTTGGCCTTGTTGAACCTCATACAATTGGCCTCAGCCCATCAATCCAGACAGTCCATATTCCTCTTTCATCCACTCATCTTATAAATCTTTAGAGCAAGTTTCTCAGAACTACCAGGTTTAGGTTATTCTTCTTTTCTAATGTAACTCTTCATAACAGCAACTCTTTGGCATGGTGTAAAGATCAACAGTTCTTTATTTCCTTCAAGCTACTGAAGTTGTTCACTGAGCAGAAACTAGCTAGTGGGCACTTTGTTGGTGCGCCAGTCACAGGAAGAGACCTTCAGCTCAGCATACTCCGCTCTCAGCTTTACAACAGCTAATGTGAGTGATATTTTTTCTTTAGGAAAGGACTATATAAACTTCAAGCCTTTAAAACAAACAAACAAACACACAAATAGTAAGCTTCTAGACACCCTATTCTTTTAGAAATGGAGCAATTTCTGGAATATTGTGTCCAGTTCTGGGCTCCTCAGTTCAAGAAGGACAGGGAACTGCTGGAGAGGGTCCAGCGTAGGGCAACAAAGATGATTAAGGGAGTGGAGCATCTCCCTTATGAGGAAAGGCTGAGGGAGCTGGGTCTCTTTAGTTTGGAGAAGAGGAGACTGAGGGATGACCTTATTAATGTTTATAAATATATAAAGGGTGAGTGCCATGAGGATGGAGCCAGGCTCTACTCGTTGGCAAACAATGATAGGACAAGGGGTAATGGGGTCAAGTTGGAACACAAGAGGTTCCACTTAAATTTGAGAAAAAACTTCTTCTCAGTAAGGGTGACAGACACTGGAACAGGCTGCCCAGGGAGGTTGTGGAGTCTCCTTCTCTGGAGACATTCAAGACCCACCTGGACATGTTCCTGTGTGACCTCACCTAGGCGTTCCTGCTCCAGCAGGGAGATTGGACTAGATGATCTTTTGAGGTCCCTTCCAATCTCAAATATACTGTGATACTGTGAATTTCCTAATTTCATGTTGACTCATCCTTCTCTAAGAGGGAAAACCTGTTTCATATGATAAAATTGTTATTGCTTTAACATGTACTTCTGCATTTCTGTCTCCTTTTTGTTTATTAAATTCTGGAAAGCATCAAATGCATCTACCTGTTTTTTTTTTTTTTAAGTTTCATGTATTCTTTTTATCTTTTGATATATTATCACTAGTGCACGAAATGGAAGATCCAGGCATATGCTGCTTTTTGTTCTAGGTACTAAAATTACTAGCATCAGGTCTTATAACTAGTCAGAATATACCAATCAGATGACTTTCAGTAATCTATTAAAAAGAAAAAAAAAAAAGATATTAAATTCTATGACACATAGCTAAGCAGATTTTATTTTGCATTTGTTTTGCAAAACAGTATTTACATTCACATTAGTCACAACTGTGGAAGAAATCTTTAAAAAAGTGATATGTCCCAAATCCAGACCAGATCTTAAGCATGGAAACTGAAAAGCTCAGGTAACATTTAGTTCTGCATTCAGTCCTATATTTAAGAAACCTTAAAATACAGTCACTGTTCAACAGGAACATTCCTGCTACAAAGGAGAGAACATAAGAAGAAAAGAAAATGGAGACAATTGCTACCTTTTACAGCCAGGTTTATAATCTGAGCTGCCCAAAGGAAAGCTGCACAAACCTTCACTAAATATGGAATTGCAGACAAGACAGTCTGCGTGTGTCAAAGTGAGCAATAGCAGACACTACCTGTATGACCTCTTCATTTAAAACCTGCCAACAACAATTGTCTGTAAAGCTGTTTTCAGGTGTCTGGGTTCATCAGCTAGAGACAGGCTTCATGAAGGATACCTGGATATACTGCTGAGTGGTTACTATTTTGAAGAAGGACTGAAAATGGACAATTACAATTAAAGGTCCAAAAAACTTCTTTAATGGCTCAGTTTCAGTCTCCTGTCACTTTTTGAATTATTTACATAAACCTAATTAAAATTTATCTGTTTGTGATAGGTGTTGCCCTTATATAGTCATTCTATTAAAAAAAAAAAAAACAAAAAACAAAACCTCCCAAAAAAACAAAAAAAAAAACAACAAACCAAACCCCAGGTTAGTGTATTTCACATTTTTATAGCCTGTTTGCAATCATTTGAAATTTCTGGCTCTGAAGACCCTGACACATGAGTTCTCAGCGTGTTCATTGGTAGTTTTTGTTGGGTTTAGTATTATTTACTTTATCAGGACAAATAAAATAAATAGAATATGTGCTCCAGCAAAAAACATAGCTCACCGAGTAAGACAGAGACTCGTGCTTACTGACTTGTGGAATTGTCCCCTCATTGCAACTTAGGAACACAATTCTTGTTTGCTATAGTCTGTCCCTGCTTTTCCACACCTTTACTGGCTGAGATAACTTCTCAGTTATGAAGATGTCCCATATGTATCATGAGAAGAAGAGAATGCAATGGCAACTAAAAATTATATTTGCTTCTATGTTTGAGGATGACATGATGCTACAGGGTAATAGTCAATATTAATAGGAGTTTCAGTCTTGAGGCAGGAAATGGTCAGGAGGAAAAAGAAGTAGAGGACAAGAGAAATCAGTACCCAACACAAACAGTAATATACCAGTCCCTTTTATCCAGACTGCTATCCTTTGGACACAATCCCCACATTTGGAAAAAGGAGAGTTTGTCTCCAAAGCCACCTCAAGACAAGAAGGAACCTTTAAAACAGATGAGTTAGAAGCAGCTGGAGACAGGTGTCTGTGATGGGCACTTTATAACCATTTTCCTGATCAAAAAACAGGTGAAGGACGATTAGCTCTCTTGCTGTATTTCTTTCCATTTTTCTCTTCCCTAAACATGTCCCTCCCAAGCCTTCATTTGCTTAACTTCTATATATATACATATATATGTCAAATGTTTGTTACAGTAAGTGGTCTAATCAGAGAGGTTCTATTTTTCTTTTTTTTTTTTATTCTAATAGTATTTCTAATTGGCAGAGAGGTACATTTATTTCATTGGAGATGGCACAAATTTGCCAGGGGAAATAATTTCTATCAGTTTGTTTCCTTGAATAAGGCTCAATGCACTACTTTCTAGAAGCTCTGAGAGAAGCATCTGGATGCCTTGAGACTTATTCAGAACAGGCCTCTGATTACTTCCAAGTGAAATTCATTAAAACAAGCCTTCAAAATATTATCTACTGTGATATAAGTAAATGTTGATATAGAAAAAGATGTTTCGGGCATAAATTAATTTTCAAGGCACATTTGGATGTACTAAGCCAATCCATTTTAGCCATTCTCTAATGATGTCCATAATTTTTTGACAAGACTGATATATAACTGGATGTGTTCAAGTTCTCATTTTTCCTGTAGTTAATGCTGATATGCTATTAGGCATATTTCAATGTAATATGCTTAATATGTATTGACAGTATAATTTAATTCTTTTCAGAAAGGCTGTTTTTACAATTACTTTTACATCAAGAAAGACAGACAAATATACATGGTTAGAATACAATTGCCTTTATAAAAATTGGCATAGTTATCTGGCCAGAGACATTTCATATCCCATCCTGACCTGTGCATGTTTTTGTTGTTGGTTTTTGTTGTTGTTGTTTGTTTGGTTGTATTTTGTTTTTGTTTTGTTTTGTTTTGTTTCTATCTGAAGGTACTGAAAACAGTTGTGGCCAGTTTTTCCTGACTAGAGGAAACAGAGGCCAGCAACATTATTACTTACAACCTGCCTATTTTTTATTGTTAACTCAAATTCTTCTGAGAAATCTCTGTTTGATAGAACAGAAGCTTAGGATCATTATATAAAACAGAAATGCAAGTCCTTACTTTATCTTCAATGTAATTTATAAAAGAGCATCCATACATTTTTATTCTACTTTAATGAAACATTCTTTCTACCAAGAGAGACTAAGATAGTCTATTTATTATCTTGTAAAAACTCATTTTATTTTGCTTTCATACTGGCTGGGTTGAAGGTCAAAAATGACTTTGTTTAATTCATTTATGTCTACTTTTGTTCACATGGATGCCTATTCCCCATTGAAAAGAGCCACTTAGTTCCTTATGTATTCAGTGTTATGCTCCTGTCATCTTGAATTTGGCAAACAATAACAGTTACAAATTAAACTATTCAACTCGAATTTAAGTGGACTGTAAAAATATTGCACTTCATTTTTTTCCATTAAATTATTAAAACAATGATCAGAGACTGTCAGTTCTGAATTAAATATTTAGGTTAAATATTTAATCTAAACTCAAATATTTAGTTTAAATTCTACTGTGTAAAACTGACAGTACTTGCAAAATCACCTTCTTGTTTATCTGTGTTGGCCACCTCAGATTTCTAGGCTATGCTGATGTATAATTTTGATTGTGTCTAATTCCCTTAGGTATAATTATTAAATTAAAAATTTATAGTGTTCATGAATTCAGAAAATCATAATTATAATTTGGTTTGAAGACTATGTTGTTTAGATATCAAGGATTATTAATTAAATTATTATCATTAGTATTGTTAAACACACATTTACATTTGTTATTTAAAAATCTCCTAAACCTAGACCCACTTCTACCTTTTAGCATACCAGAGTGAATTATTTTCATTCTATCTTCTTAAAAAGTCTCTTAGACTTCTAAAAATAATATTCTGTCTGAATAGCAAGAAGTCCTTCTGACTGCATAGTATTTTCTGTATAAAATATGGTGTCAAGAGAAGAACATAATTCAGAACAAGAAATTATACTATATCATGAGTAAATGTATCCTCAAAATGGCAGACTAGTTTGTGCCAGAAAAGCATTTTGGTTTTAGGATCTCTTGCAGACAATACTTTCAGAAAAATGTTCTGTACTGTTCACCTGAAAAGTATTTTACAAAGGAGTTGGTATGGAGATCTGGAGATCCTGCTCCCTAATGTATTTCATTGTGTATTTGCCATTAAGAATGTGAATAATCACACCTCAGGGAGGCTACTTACAATTAATTATTTGGATTGGAGTATGAAGACTGAGAGACCACTAATTCACCACTGCCTTGAGAAAATAGTGGGCATGTGCAGTATTTTTGCAAAACGTGAAACTATATGTCATGTCATATTGTCCAGGTGTAAAGCAGTAAGCAGCCAGGCACTTTATCAGCATTTTCTCTATTTATATTAAGTAATACACTCCAAATCTTCAAAAGCAGTCTATCAAATGGAAGTACCTACAGTGTACCCAGAAAAAAAAACGTGGCAAAATATAATCTAAAGTGACTCAATATTTCCCATGGTATTATTTTCCACTGCACTGGTCTAAAATATACTGACAGTTGCTGTTCTGAAATGGGGAAAAGCTCCACAAATAATAGGTAGGTCAAGGAAGTACTGTCTAATTGGCCTTCTACAAGCTGAAGCAAATGTAAGATACAATTTGTTAGAATTTCAAGTGCAGAAGGATAACTGTTAAAAAGGTATTAAATAATTTAAGCAAAATAAAACATTTAAAAATCTAAAGTATTCTATGAACTACATTTTCAAAAAAAGAAAAGTGCAACAATATGTCTCTGGGACATATTCTGGGAAAATGAGGATGAGAATCTGATTTATATATGATTTTGCTACACAGATGATGATATTCAGCAAAATTAGTGATACGTGCCTTTGGATAAGTAAAATAAGCCATGTATTTGTCTCTTCTTACAATGCAAAAGGTAGACCATTACATTTTCATATTGATATTCACACATAGCAACACTCATACATATATCATAAAGAGTTTTAAAAAATCACAGGCACTTCCTCAGGTTCATCATACCTGGAGGCTCATAGCAAAAAGAAAAAAAAATAAGCAATAGGAGTATTAGTTAGTCTACAAATTGATTTCTTGAATGCCTGTAATGATACCATTACATGATACCATTAGGATTCTCTATGAGGGGGAAAAAAGTAGAAAAAAACAATGGGGAGAAGGAACTGCAATGGACACGTCACAAATTGAGTACCATGACTTATTGCACATTTACCTACAGGATCTGGAAAGCCCCCACCAACTGCAGACACAATTAAATCTCTGTGGGGCCCCCAGTCCTAATTCATAAAAATATACCTACACTTGTTATTCACTCGGTTTGGATTTCCCTAGCAATATCGGCATTCCTTCAGCAATAACACAGTGTCTGCTAAAAACAGAAAAAAGGGCTTATAATTTCCTGGAACACACGTCTGGGTTGCTGAATGAAGGGAAGCCTGTGTCAACACAGGTGTGGAAACAGATGGATGGGATAGCAGGGACATGAGTCTTATCTTGTGTTCTTCGAGGCTGAGAGGAATTTTGCCAGTAACTGCAGCAGGAGCAGGATGAGACCACAGTGAACAATCAGTCCTGTGTCCACCAGCAAGGCAGCAAATGAAGTAACAGCAGAATCCAGAATGTGTTCCCAGAAATCCTCTTTTTACTAAGCTGCCCTGAGCCTTGCTGCTTGGGCAGTGCTGGATTTATTCCGTTCTCTTCCTCTTTGTAGGTGTTTTAGCTTCACGCCAGCACACCAATGAAGCACAAGGGTGGTTCAGCACCTGTGCAGCAGTATGAGGACTTCGTTGCCCTGACACCATGGGGCTGGCAGCTGGACAAAACCACTCCTGTTCATCAATGTGCCCTGCAGTACCTTTGGGACAGGCTTAACCTTTATACTTGTGGGGGAACAACCTGAGGTGAGCTATAAAATAGCAAAAAGCTGCATTTCTCCTTTGTTCCCCAAGCAGGAGCTTGCAGCCCATCGCAGTGTGTGTGTGACCACATCCTGGGGCTAAGATAAGGAGTGTGCAGAGAAGTGGAGGGTCACCAGGCATCAGGGAGCAAAAGGCCTTTCCAGAAGAGAAGGAAAAATTGCAGACCCAGATCCCATTTTGATGACTAAAGAAGCTCTAAGAGGCAACAGAGTAAGAGGAAGGAAATAGTTGGAAAGGAGTTCTTTCACTAAGGAAAATGTCTCTTTAGTTTCTTACGTTCCTGCATGTTTATTAAGCATGAGGCATTCTGAATCATCAACGTATGTGACATAAAAGAGTGATTCTAATATAATATACCCCAGCAAAAAATTGCCTTGTAGAAGTGGTAATACTCCAGTTTTTACCAACATATAGGTACAATATAAATTAGATAAGTGTTAGGCTCACTAGATACATTATTATTTCTGCTCTGTAAAGCCTCAGTAAATGATGAACTGTGCTCCTCTATAAGCAGAAGACTCACATTCTTGTGCTTCATCTGTAAAGACTTCAAAATGTTTGCATTTTACCAATTTTATGTGTCTAGTGAAAAATTCATATGCAATCTGTTCAGTAATTTCTCTCATCACAAGAAACCTTTGAGTAATTTCTAATACAATCACTTGGCACTGAGAGGAAAAGGTTCAGCAGGATTGAAACCTGGCAATTTCCTCTCTACCATTTACTACTGGGATTATAGCATAAATGAGTTTGAACTACTGAGGTATTAAAGAAGCAAAACACAAATATGCACTGAGACAGACAAAAAAAATAGGGGAGCGCTCATTCTCTATAGCTACATACTTAAGAAAGACTTTACATTTTTGGTATTGTAAACTGCAGATACTCAAAGCCATGAATCAGACTAAAAAAATAATTTAGGCATCACAACATCCTCAAAATACAATTACTTCCATATTTTACCTGCCTCCTGATTTTTATTTTTCATCCCAGGAAGACTGAATCTCAAGCTTGCAATTCAACTTAGCTGCAGACACATATGCAGTCAGGTTTTTCCTACTTGCTGTATATAAGGGATAGCTGTAAGAAACTTCCCACTTCTTTCCAGTTTCTGAAGACTGCTTTAATCTTGGTCGAGTGTGCTCTTGCCCCGTGCATTTTCTTCCCTTTCCCATCAATCTCATTCACTTGCAGTTCCTCTGTCTCACATTTCTTTGTACCACTCACAAGCTGACTCTCACCCATACGCAGAGTCCACTCCCCACTGACCCCCATCTTACTCCACATGCTCTCCTGACCCTCCCTATGGTTTTGTCCTATGTGCTAGCATAACCCTGACCATCAACTCTCTCCTGACTTTATTCATTCACATTTTACTCTCCCTACAGAAGCAACTAGAAGGAGAAGGTCATAATTTCCATTGAGGGCAACCTTGTTTCGCCTCACATGAAAACTGTGTTAGTCTCAGTGGGAGAAGTTTCTCTTTTATTTGTGAAAAGATGCATTTACTGCTTTACTGAAAGCAGCGGCAATCACAGAATCACAGAATGCTAGAGACTGGAAGGGACCTCAAAAGATCATCCAGTCCAATCCCCCTGCTGGAGCAGGAACATCTAGATGAGGTTACACAGGAAGGCGTCCAGGCAGGTTTTGAATGTCTCGAGAGAAAGAGACTCCACAACCTCTCTGGGCAGCCTGTTCCAGTGCTCTGTCACCCACACTGAGAACAAGTTTCTTCTCAAATGTAAATGGAACCTCGTGTGTTCCAGATTGTACCCACTGCCACTTGTCTTATCATTGGTTGTCACCGAGAAGAGCCTGGCCCCATCCTCATGACACTCAGCCTTCATATATTTATAAACATTATGAGGTCAGCCCTCAGTCACCTCTTTTTCAAGCTAAAGAGCCCCAGCTCCCTCAGCCTTTCCTCAAGGGAAATGCTCCACTCCCTTCATCATCTTTGTTGCCCTGCACTGGACTCTCTCCAGCAGTTCCCTGTCCTTCTTGAACTGAGGGGCCCAGAACTGGACACAATATTCCATGTGTGGTTTCACCAGACCAGAGTAGAGGGGAAGGAGAACCTCTCTCAGCCTACTAACCACCCCCCTTCTAAATACACCCCAGGATGCCATTGGCCTTCCTGGCCACAAGGGCACAGTGCTGGCCATCATGGTCATCCTGCTGTCCACTAGGACCGCCCAGTCCCTTTCCCCTACACTGCTCTCTAACAGGACCTTCTCCAACTGATACTGGTACCTGGGGTTGTTCCTACCCAGATGCAAGACTCTACATTTGCTCTTCTTGTATTTCATTAAATTTCTCCCCACCCAACTCTCCAGCCTGTCCAGGTCCGGCTGGATGGCAGCACAGCCTTCTGGCGTGTCAGCCACTCCTCCCAGCTTGGTGTCATCAGCAAACTTGCTGACAGTGCACTCTATTCCCTCATCCAAGTCGTTGATGAATATAGTGAATAGAACTGGTCCCAGTACTGACCCCTGAGGCACTCCACTAGATACAGGCCTCCAGCTAGACTCTGCCCCATTCACCATGACTCTCTGGCTTCTTTCCTTCAGCCATCCCAGTTCACAGTCCATCTCACTACCTGATCATCCAGTCCACACTCCCTCAGTTTAGCTGCAAATCTCATTCCTAATTACAGGAAACTGGGAGACATTTTAGAAAACAGGGGGAAAAGTGAAGGAAGACATAAAAAAATCCATAGATGTTCAGGAAAAATGAGTATTGCTGTATTTCCTCAAAAATAACAGACACGGTCCTGGGGAAATCCAATTAAAGCATCTGTAGAGTATTAAAATCCTGGAATACTTCTGAAATCCTCCACTGGTAACTGTGGGTTGATGTAGAAATGACTATATAACTGTGCAATATAGTGAAAAATAGCTTCAAGTATTCTTCATTGCCTAATTCCTGTCCCTTTTATAAAAACTCACATGAGCAAACCATGTGAGCACAGAGATTCTAAGGTAACGCAATAAAAAAAAATTCTTTAAATGTCAGTAAAAGGCAAAAGAAAACGGATTGTTCTGAATCTTTTTGAAACAACCTTTCTGATGATCCATGTCTGTTCAAGACATAATTTATGGCATTCTCTTTAAAACATTTCCTCTGTGGTCACTACTGAAAGATTTAAAAGAACACAGCCTCAAATCATACATTTTTCTGGACATATTTGACAGCTAGCAATTTGGGGAATATTGTTTTCTGTATGTTGACTGCAGATTGGAAGGAGTATAGACCAGTTAGCATTTCTTACACATGCCCTTACACATTTTGTGTATTCCAACAAAGGGGGAGTGGGGGCAAGGGTAGGGTGTACATGGCCTGGGGAAAAAGATAGCACCAGAAATTATTATACTTTCAAATTCCTACTAGCACTTGGAGTAGACACATAGGATTATAATATCCTTCAATCAGTAGTCTAAGAAAACTTATTGGGATGAAAATTAGCATCCTATATGCTGCTGGGCTAAGTAGTGCCTCTGCACACAAAGTTCAAAAAGATTACATTTATGAACATGCAGGAAGGTTAAGGGATACCATGCTCTGCCCACAGGACTAGCAATGAACAAATCACATGATGTCTGTGGTTACTGCCTTGTATTACTCCTTCCCTCCAGAAAGGAGAAACTCGTGAGGACAGATGAGGAAAAAGACACATGGCAATCTAAACCACATCTACGATGTCCCTCTACAGTCACCACTCTGCACCTCTCTCACAAATCAACAGAGAATGTAAAACAGAGGTGAACTGCAATCTGATTTAGCTATTCCATTGGCGATTATCGAGGCACATTCTTTTTGAGAAGAATTTCCAAGCAACTTTAAGGTTCATCTAGTTTCATATGAGACACATAACACCCAGATCCACACGGAAGCTTGTTTTTTAATTAAGAACAAAGATCAGGCAAGAGAATTTAAATGTTTAAATCTTTTGCCTTCCAGGCTTTCACTCTCCCAATGGTCTCCATTCAAGCCTCTCCCAAATACTGGTGACATGGCTCTGGTTCTTCAAAAATCTTGGCTTTAACACTAACCTCCAGCTCTCCCACAGCTCCACAGCGTCTTAAGTTTTCTATTAATACAATGTGTCAATACCTGAACATTTTACACATTGTAAGGTTGAAAAACTTTCTCCAAATGTTGGATGTTGGTGAACTCCTCTGTGAGTTCTAGAGGTAAGCCTGCCTGTTCACAAACTCCTCCTGAATCTCCCCAGAGTCAGGGCCCTTGGGAAATACCTGACATCCAACAGTTATCACGTCTGAGCTGCCACTGGGGACTTCCAATGCATAAGACATTTAAAAACTGAAAAATTATCTGTTTAGGTATGGCACATCGCTCCCACCTGTGTGCCCTTTCCTTGCGTGTGAGAGCAGGGGTGTTCACATTGATTTATTGTGTCAGACCTGAGAGCTATACAGTTGAAGCTGAAGTTTCAAGTTGCAGTTGCTTAAATGGTACCTCAGTCTCAAACTTTTCATGTTTCCATTAGGCAAAAAATGGGTTATTGGTCTTAGAATTTGAACACAGGCTTATTCATCCAGGTTACTGTTTCATTATTCAACTTCTCTCATGTCTGCTTTGGTCAGGAAGCTCTACCCATATTATGATACACATTTCAGGAAAAGAGTGACTTTTCCAAAGAGAAGAGAATATTAGAGCTTTTTTTTTCTGCTTTGACAAACCAAACCTTTACAATTCACAGTTAACCGATGTGCAGCTTGTTTCCTCTCTTTTCAGCTGCAGTCAAATAGGTCATTCTTCTCTGGGGTCTGAAATCCCCTCCTGGGAATTCACAATGCTATATGTTATTTTTTTAAAACAGATCTGAACCACAACACTTTGGATCTCAGGGCACTTTCTCAGGCTGTCTCTCCCTGTGTGTTTGCACTTCTCTCCTTGTCTCTCCTCTCCAGGCTGTATCTAGCAGCAGCTGTAATCTCCCATTTGCCCCAGCAGCTGTTAGGCTAGGGACAAATTTGCCCTCATATTCGCACCCCTTGTCTCATCCCAGCTGTAGTGTGGATGAGCAAAACTGCAGCATACTAAGTTCTTGTGGTGTCTGGATACTGCAAATAGCTTACTTTTTGTCTGCATTCCTGCTAAGAAGGGTAGCGGACAAACAGGATGAGCTAAGTAGTCATTTGCACTGCAACAACAGGCTGACAGTTATGTAAAATACTTTCATGTGCAATCTCCTCTGATCCGCTGCTGGTTCAGAGGAGTATTATGGTCAGATTCAGCATGCAGGCTCTTGCAAACTCATTTTCAAAAACTGGGGCACTGCTAAGCATAGAGAAGACCAAGACCAAGGTTGCTCTGTTTCTTCACCCTCAGCATTCACCTTTTCTTTCTCTTTAATCTCCTGTCTTCAGCACCTACAGTTTAAGCCTGTGGGATAACTGGTACAAATCACCTTGCAGAGGCTACTGCAGAGTGACAAGGCCTCCTGGCCAGATCAGTAGGGGTTGCTTTAGCATATTATTCTAAAATGGGATTAGTTAAGCAACCCTACACCCCAATTCAAACACTGAACCCAATTCGCTTTTCTAAGCTTCTCACCTCTGTATACCAGCTAAATGCCACTGATTAGGCTTTCAATTGAATGTTTTCTGAAAGGCTTTTCACTCATTTCTGGTATGATTCAAGGTATTCAACAGAAAATTAATACAATGATCAAGTAAGTGTAACTGTCATGGGCAGCAGTGGTACACAGAAGTGTTCAGTCAGCTTCTGGAAAGCAGCCTTGTTGCTTTTCTTAGCAGCAGACACCTAGTCTATTGCGCAAAGAAAATTTACAGTCACAAGGAACAACATTTTCATATGCTCTATTGTTATACTAAAAAAAGAGATTGCTTTAATCCAAATTCAGATGTCTTCATCTAAATGAAAACCTATTTTTCATTAGGATTACCAGATGAATTTAATTTGGATTAAAATTCATGTCTGGTTTTAATTAATATATACGTTAGATACATAGCCAACTAGTCAGATAGGGAGTCTGGTTTCTTATAGTACATACTGGAAGGATAAACATTGCTGTGCACTAAAATTCAGTGAAAAAGCACTAATAACAGCTTGAAATATTCATGAATACCAAAATAACCCATATAAATAATCGCCTTTTATCCACTGCCTGATTGTGTAATTCTTACAGGGATTTTTACCTTTTAGAAGTACTTTACAGTTATGACTCAAAACCACTATCCCTTTTAAAAGAAAATGGCTCTTGTTTATTTTACCTTTAAATAGCTATAAAATTACTATGTAGATTATTATATTTTTATTTAAATACTGTCTGTTAAATAACAGACTAATTAATTCAAAATAACTTAAAAATTCAGGAAGGTCATCCTGCATCTTCAATAACTATCCTCACAATAGTAAGCAGACTCTGAATGTCTTATTCAGAAATATTTTGTGCACTCTGCAGTTGGAACTGTATAAGCAAAAGACACTCAGCAGACTTGTTCTGATGTCTCTGTCTGATATTCAGACATGTTTTGTTCTAATGCATTCACTCCAATGGTATCATTTATTTTCATTTATTTTTTCCTACTCACCTCCAAAGTAAGAGCCGTCTGTCAGCTTCAGCTCCTTGTTGGATTTGGTGATGACACCAGCAACACCGTGCTGAATGAAATACATCTTTTTACCGACAGCCCCTTCTCGGATAATATAATCTCCAGGTTGGAACACCTCAAATCGCAGTTTGCTTAGCATGGCGGTCACAAAATTTGGGTCTGCATTAGCAAAAAGAGGCATTGTAGCAACCAGCTTCCGACAGTTGAAGTTGACAATCTCCTAAACAGGAAGGAAGCAAAATGATAATAATTGTCAGTGAATAAATACAATATGATTGGCATTGGGAAAAAAAAGAAAAAATCTGCTTTCTTCACAAAGAAGTTCTTTATGCTGATATTGGACTTTCCTGTGTTTCTTTCTGTGTCTATTCTTTTAATCTTTAATTATATTTTTGTCTGTTTCTAGTGAAGTGGTTGAAACACAGTTCAGTCTGATTTGTACTTTTGAAGTGAAAGGTCGTCTTCTTCAGGCGATTTTTCACATTATTTATTATTCCCCTCAGATTTTAAGCATAAAAATACGACAGAAAGATGAAAATTAAATAGGAGTTACACTGCCTGACCACAAGAATAGCTGCTGCAATAGCTGTATTAAGTGATAAAGTTATGCAAGCCCCGTGTTTTCAAGCATTCCACCAGTAACATCTTTCTGATCAGAACAACTTCAGTGGTAACATAAATGCACATTACAGTCAGCTGCAGGGCTAGCTGAAATCAACAGGAAAATTTCCTTCCCAGAATTTAATTCCTTTTATGAATATAGAGGCATACAATCCTGCCCTTCAACGAAATACATATATAGCAGATCCTTATATGCAGAAAGCACTGGTATTTTTCTAAGATTGCTACAGGCCTTAAGGGCGTCTCCCACCAAGAATACTTATATTTACAGAGCCAACTATGAGCACATCTACATGAAAGTATTAGTATCGAAAAGCTATAAATATCCTACTTGTTTAAAAAAAAAAAAAAAGGAACAATTTCTGAAAGAGTTTCAAGCTCATTCTTACAGACTTTTCTTTGTCTTAGGAAAATTAACATGGCCACTTGTCATACAGATTTAACAGTGTATTGAAGAGCTGAGGCTAATCAGTATTACACATGGAGAGGGGCTCAGGGAGGCAACATCAACTGCGTTAGCAATGCAAACATGACACGGAGAGCATGTATGATCATCCGTATATAAATGCACACAGAGCAAATAAAAGAAAAATACAACCAGCAGCCATCTAACTGCTTTGGAAAAATAAACATAATTTCGCCATCAGTGGAGTATCCCTAGCATTTCTTACACTAAGCCAAGGCTTTGTGAGTGGTGTAAAGGAGACATCCCATCTACCAATGCTCTCACCCCCTTGACTGAGACCCATGCTGGAAGTTGCTTTTTCAACCTCCCATGCATCCACTGTCTCATACTCACATATCTCATACATCCCATGCAGCCATCCCTCTGCGTAAGAAGCTCAGATGTCTTTGCCCACAGTTCAGACAAACTTCTTGCTTCTCCTCCCACCCCCACTATGTGATGTCCTGGTTGCAGGCACAGTGGAGAAGTTGAGCTCTTCCCACAGTATAAGCAACAAGCCATAGTGGGTTCTTCAAATCAGTGCTGTTGCATGTGGGAAGGAGGTGGGAATCTCCCTTTGCAGGTAAGCAAATGGCTACTGAGGCAATTAAGAGGCATGGGCCTGACCTAAGAGCAAAGCAACAACCACCTTTCACAGAGAAATTACATCCTTTCAAAATAAATCCAGTGAAACTCAGAAAAACAATGTGAAACAAAATGTTTCAACAGGCACTTAGGAAGCAGGAATCTGTTATCTCCAGCAATGTCTTATTTTCCATTAAAAAAATAAAAAAAAGTGCAAAATTATGTCCTTGTGCTAGTCCTAGGATAGATTTATGGTCTCTTCTGACAATCCTGCAAGAAAGTGTCATTATATGATGACAAAGTGGAAACAGAAGTGTCTCTAGGCAGAAATGAACATCGATTCGTAACAAAGTACAGGGAATCTCTTTAACCCTGGTCTCAATAGCATCACAGCTATATACTTAGATAAATACTATATAAGCCTTTCCTCCTTCTCTGTTTTTCCTCTGCAATAAGTCAATGTGATTAAAAAAAAAAACGACTTTATACAATTATAATTTAATGCAGATTTAATTCCAGAATTATTGGGTTAAATATAGAGTGAATGAAGAGTAAGATGCTACATCTTCAGTCAGTCACTGAACTCCAATTGAATTCAGCAGGGATACGATTCCACCACAAACATTTTATCTGAGAATTATTTATAAGTGATAGAAATAGAACAACACTTCATTTCCTTCAGTTTTCACACTACTGCCTCCCTCTCCTCAGCCTCTCTGCTTGCCATAACATCCCCTTCTTATGACTACTTTGGCATGCCTGAAACACTGCATCATGGATGGACTCCATGGCTAAGCACAAATGGGCTGGATTAAGACAGGAGGAAACAGATCTGAGACCAAGAGTAGACTTCTTCATGGTTGCATGAAACTTGAAATGTACAGGAATACAAGGCAGGAATAGAAACAGAAAAGATGTGAGGAAAAGAGGACTGTGATGTGTAATAACGGGGAGACTTCCACTTACAGCAAAGAAGAGCAGTCTGGCTATGACTCTCAGCCAGTGCAGGCAAAGATAGGGATGCTATTGGTGTCACACTATGGAACAATACTATCTATGCACACAACATCAGAATCAGAGCTTAAAAAAACCCCACAAACTACTATTGCTTGTAAAAGCACATGGAAAATTTGATGCAAGATGTCTGCTGTTTGCCTGAATCCTAAAGTATCTGAAGGAACAGCACTGCAAGGTGTGAACCACCAGAGAGATGTCATTGGCATTCAAGATCAGTGATGCCTGCTGAGTCATTAAGTCTAGAGGAACAATCCCAGGCTACCCCTTCTAGTATATTCTGTATGAGGGAAAAAATACTAAGAAGAGATTCCAGCTGACTGTCTTTCTAAGGGATGAGGAAAAGACTGTTTTCTTTTTAATCTAAATGCTCCATTCCTCAGTAAAGCTTCAGCCACCACCTCCCTCCCAAGGGAAAGCTATTCTCTGCTCCCTCTGCTCGTGGTATGGTGGCGTCATGCGAGGAGTCCCAGACTGCATCCTCAGCACTCTATGAGACTGCAGAAAGGCAAGGCTGATGCTGGAAAGATGGAAATAATTATTACTTCTCTTGCCTTTCTCAAGGGCTTTTCAGTAGACTTGCTGCTTGTTTTCTGTTTCTGAAGTGAATAGCTTGTCTTACGTGTCCAGGAGGCAGAAAAAGGGAATTACTACAGAAAGCAAAAATTGACTGGAAATTATATAGAAGCTGGTGGGGACGAAGAGAGAAGGCTGGGAGAGTGGAAAGTTCAACTCCAGTCATGATCAGGAAGAAAGAGCAGCATAGACATAGGTGGAGCTGTATTAAGACAGAGACAATGGCAGGAAAGCAAAAAGAAGGAATACAAAGATATAGATAAAGGGAAAAAAGAAGGCAGGAAGGTTGGCTTTAAAAAGAGACTGAGAAAATGAAATTCCTGGAAAAGCGAGAACATGGGAGCACAAACCTGGAGAAAAGGTGGCTGGAGTGGAACTTGAGAAGTGGGGCATATAAAGAAAAGAAAAGGGAAACTGGGGAAAAAAATATATAAAAAAAGAAAAAGAACAAAAAAAAAAAAATAGTGATCAATAACTTATCTTACTAGCATCATAGGAGAGAATGATACAGACAGAGGGGAGAATTCAGACCTGCGGGACTCCTCTGCACAGAGCCAGTCCAACCAGAAAGAAATTTATCTCATCTCGGGAATCCCAACAAAACACACCACTGTCACAGGATTTTCATCCTTGAAACATCATGTCCTCTTATGGCTCCAACTTCTGCCCACCTTTCTCTCTCAATATGTGATCTATATCTGGATATGCCCATGTACACACACATTACCTGCTCAGCCTGAGTTGCCTAATGAAGGCACCAACATCGCTATAAAACCGCCCTGCTGTGGTAATTTCAGCCATTATATCCTAGTAATGCATCCATTTTGTTGGTTAGTTTTCTGTGCAAGTTTATGCTAAAGTACAAACTTTCCTTATTTAAGACATTAGAAGGTGGAAAATTACTGAGGGAGAAAGAAATGTGTCATTTTAAGTGCTTTGTTTTTCTGTAAAGTGTTCTTTTATTTAAATATGAGATCATTCAGAGCAAGTAAAATACATTTCCCTGAGTCTTAATCATAGGCAGTGCAGCAATTTCAGATTCTTATGTATTACTTTAAATACCATCTTGGGGAGAAAGAAACAGTAAAGATTATGAACGTGTTTTAGGTAATTCAGAAAGTACCAGGAGAAATAGTTCTGTGTTTTGAAAGGTAACATAAGAACAAACTGCCAAATTAAAAACTGACTTTTGTGCAGAGAAAAGTCTTTCACTCATATTTTCTTTGAGTTAATTACTTGAAGCCAGACTGGACCCAGATTATGATGCCCAATATGCTATCTTAATTAAATGAAATAATAATGATTTTGTCTCACCTCTACATGAATATAATACGAAGTGAATCCCAAAGAAAGGATTAGGAAGGTGTTATATAGCTGAACTGGTTAAAGGGCAAGAGTGATTCAGACCTATGTGGAGCAAGTGTTGATCCAGTTCAAGTATTGGTCTCTGTTACACAAGAACTAAGTCGGTGGTGCAACAGTCTGCTTTATGTAAGAGATTGTTCGGTAATTACACTGGCTCCTGCTCCTTTATAGTGTGCTGTTTTTATTACTCACCTTGGCCTTCCTGGCTATTTTTTCAAACTGATGTTAAATGATCAGATATCATTATTTTGCATGGGTTCAATATTTCTGGATGACTGCTCTGATGCATCTCAAGATGTCACATTTACAGAGGCAGCTGCAAGGTTGTCCTAGCTGTGACCAAGCCACAAAGGTGCCCATCTTCTCTGATGGCAACTTTAAGACTTTTTAGGATCTTTTCTCCAGGAGAAGGTTTTTAGATAGATGGAGTAGAAAAAAGCAAAGTTCTTCAAAGATCACTGCTCCTGAAAGGTTCTTTGCTTTTTCCCACTAATAAAATTGAGCTAATAGAAGGTACTACTTCCATCTATACCCATCTGTCCTTCTTATCTGTAGGCCACCAAAGCCTGTCTGTGCCTACACAAAAAAATAGTTTAGTTTCATTAGGTCACTTCTACATAATATTGTAAAAATCTAGTGCATAACTTTAACAATGCACTTTTTGCTTTTCTGAGTCTCCCTTCTTTCGATTCTGCTTTCAAAGGATGTGAAACTAAACCAGTCTTAATTTATTTGCCATTGAAACTCTCTTCACTAAGAAACCTATTTTTTTTCTCTTAGAAGTAACTCACAAAAGAAAAATTACCAAGCAATTGATTAAGAGCAAACCATGGGAAAAAGCATATTTAGAGACTTGGGGCCATGTGATCAGGTTAAATACGTTTAAATCAGTTTTTAAGGAGTCATATTCTGTACGTGTTCATTATTTTCTGAAATTTTTTAACCCATTGGTCAATTATAGTAAATTTTGGCAGAAAACAGACATCTCACTGATATTAAGTTCTCCCGGGTTTTATGACAGTAGGTATTCAGGAGAACTAGGATTAGTACCCCACTGAGGGAATGACTACATCATTAGCTCACAACTTAGTTAATGCCAGAAAATCTGCATGTGGCAACAGGATGCAATATTCTTCATTTCTGGTGCACTGAAATTGTTCAAATTGTTTTAACACATTCTGTTTACTCATCTAAACATAGTGTATGACTTGAAAAATAAATTTTGCTTAGAGGCTTTCATATGAGTACTAACAACCATGTATGTTTTTCTTTGAATGGCATTTCCATGATTTTTCATTTTTCAATTAGACTGATCAATTTAACACAGAGACTCTGCTTAAATTTTACTTAGAGAAGTTTTTGGATAACATAACTGAAGTCTAGAGCTGTATTGAGAAACACAATTCTTTTTTCTTCAGGAATTTGCTGTTTCGCCATTCTGTCAACATAACTGAATACTGCAGGTGTGTGTGTCTTAGAAAATCTCCCTGTCTAGCCCTTTTGACTTTAAAGCCCAAAAATGCCCTGTTCTGAGATAAACTATGTGTTTGACCTACAGGCAAAGCATAAAACCTGAAAAAACTCTCATATCTAAGGCAAGGACAGCACATGTGAACTCAGTTGCCTTGAAAAAGAGTGGGTGAAGGAAGGCAGGAAGGCAGGAAGGCAGGAAGGCAGGAAGGCAGGAAGGAAGGAAGGAAGGAAGGAAGGAAGGAAGGAGACACTATCCATCCTTTTATTCACCCATCTGTCCATCTGTTCCTTAACTGGGCTAGTTTTAAAGGGAATTCAGTTTTCATCTTGTTCAATGTTCTGAAATGTGCTATGTCTCTTAAGTTTGGTTTCCATCTGGGAAAGGATGAGAAATATCAAAATGAGAACAGCAATACATGCAACATTTTAAGGTGGTCTGTACTTGTGAGATAGCCAGCCTAATTTCAAGAGCTTGAGAAGTCCTGATAATCCAGATAACTACTTAAAGTTTGGGCCAGTTGACCAACCTTTACTTCTTGCAGGTTTTACCTTCTGAACTGTACTGATGACCAATTTTTCTGAATGCTCTTAGTAAAAAAACAACCATAGTTCATTACAGAAGAAAATACGGAATTAGTGCTGTACAACACAGCAGTTGCTGTAGAGACTGCTCCTTTTTGCTGACAAAATAAATAAATGGCAATTTGCAAATGTATTTAACAATCATTATTTCAGTTTTCTGCCCCTCAATAACCAAGTATCTTCATTCCCAATTATGTGTGTGTACATTTGTGTGTTATATTCACTAATATTATGGTATTTACTAAATAACATCTTTGGCAGAGGGTACTTAAGATTGAAATAATGGTTTAGTAAGGCATTTTAAATACTAAAGTTGTATCATTATGGCAATGAGACTAAAGATTTAAATGTGTTTTGTGAAATTGTGGCAGAAAGGTGAATCCTAAGAGATGTGAAGTCTGCAAAATCCTATTGGTATTCATATCCTATTGGTATCCATATCAGAAACTTGTGTGAGTATCAAAGAATAGTGTGAGCTAGTCATCATATTTGTGGTACAAATTAATGGAGCATATCTCACATTTTTTTTAAAACAGTGATTAAGAAACAGAAGGAAGTTAGTTTTTCTAACAATTGAAAACCTTTGTCAAATCTGCTTGCTCAGAGGTTAATACCTCCTGCAGCACTGCTTTTCCACTCTATTTGGAGCTTCCTGTCTCCTCCTCTATCTGGTAATCTGATGATTCTGGAAACCATATTCATCCTTACTCATTTGTAATTTGTACTGAAGCTCCAGTGATACCACTTGGTAACATCAATCAGTCTTTATCTGTGATCTGTGTGGCAGCTACTATTTTTTCCTACTACATCCTTCCAAAAAAAGGCTCAAATGCTACTTATAGCTTTTCTGAATGAAGAGTACTTCTGATATTCACCAGAGTCAGTCAGATTTCACCTGATTGCCAGGTAAACAAAAAAAAAAAAAGGTTCTGTTTTAGAACAGTGCTGTAAAGAATGCTGCTATGCTCAGGACACTGTTTGATTCACCTGATTGCAAGGAAGAGTAGTTGTGCGTGACAGAAAGAAAAAAGGGAAAAAGACAGTGGAGTTTCACAAAGGCAGCCTGAGTTACACTTACATTTGTGTGACTTATTAGATAAAATATATTGATTTGGGTGCTTTGTTGTGTAAAATATGTCAGTCAGAATGCAGAACACCATTTTATGACTCAACAATACAGTCTATCTTGCTGATGAAAAACAAGGCCATTAAAAGAATAACTTGTGGATGAAAGCTGGGAGGAAAAAAGCTGTTTGAAGCTAGCAGGGAGCTGACTGGGTGCTAAAACAAAGTACTGAAGCAAACAACTAGGTGGCAGGAAAAAATCAACATGCCTTAGGAGAAAAAGAAAGCCATGGCTTGGATATGAATTTTTGTGTTGACTTATTTCTAATATGCATTTGTTTGATCAAGACCAGAAACTGAAGATAGTAATGCTTCCAGGGAGATTTTATTCTGAGCTCTGCAACAGACAAGAAATTCCTTCTGCCATGCCATCCCTCCCTTTTTGTGCCCTCCTTCCTTCTCCAGTCGTCTGTGTCCTACAACCCAAATGGCCAAAATAACTGAGTCCACAAGGAGGTAGCTCTCAAGAGAACATGTTTTATCTACACCCTATGAATTTGGTTAGCTGACACAGTAACAACAACCAGGAAAACAGTTATTTAAAAATCAGTGGTGATCTTTTCACTGAGTTATTTTAAAGCTCTCCAAGATCTCAGGAGCAGAAATACTGTTATCTTGTTAATTGCTAGGTTAACACTTACTTCTTATTATGAATTAAAAGCCCACTGCTTCAAAGCCTATCTTTATAAAATGATTAAGTGGCTTAAATTAAATGTTACTGATTATACTGGATAAATCCCAGTTAGCTGAGCTTGAAATATTCACAATGAAACAATATTTAGAGTTTTAAAGTACATTTCTGTTTGCATCTAATTTGGTTTGTAACTATTCAATGAAGGCCTACCATACATTAGGATATGGGAGAAACAGCAAATTCCTACATTTATCTAACACACAAAATCTAAACATTGCTATTTAAGTATAATCCACATCTTAAAGTGGCAAAAAAGAGCATTTGTAAGTAATGAGAAGATTTATTTAGTTTTCTTAGACAAATATGTGACAGAACCCTGAATGCCTCTGTGTGTGTGTGTGCGCTAGAATATTTACAATGTCACCTATAGATGTACACATCTATATATAACAGAAGGATATAAAAAGAAAGATTTGTAAGTAATGAGAAGATTTATTTAGTTTTCTTAGACAAATATGTGACAGAACCCTGAATGCCTCTGTGTGTGTGTGTGCGCTAGAATATTTACAATGTCACCTATAGATGTACACATCTATATATAACAGAAGGATATAAAAAGAAAGATAAGGAGGATCTGAATCAGCCTTCATCACTGCTTTGCTATGTGAACTGGGGCAAGTTAATGATGAGACTATTTGAATTTGCCTTCTAAAGGAAGCTGCTGAAAAGAGCGCTGGAGTGGGTTCAGGCACGAGGGCTCAGTGAAGTTATGCTGCAAGTAGCAAGTTCTGATAAGGATTCTAAGAAGCTTATGACCCACATTCAGGGCACTGTGCTGGAGCGCAAGAATGCAGAAGCAGGAAAAGCACTGAAAGCGCTCACTCTTGAGCCCAGTTTTACAGTGAAACACGAGGATGATGTTCAGCTGTAAGGGCGAGACATGGAGAGCTGGCTCCAGAAGAGGTATCATTGGATGGTAAAAATGAAGATGAATTCTCTGGGAATACATTAGTAGAATGACAGCCAGACAGCTCTGAAGATAGAGTTTGTTTGAGAGTGCCACTTTGGATGGTATTTGTAGCTGCAGGGGAAAGAGATGCATGAATGGCACGGGAGGTGTAAAGAGAGGAAGAAATTCTGAAGTGCACGTAGGCATGGTGACAGCAAGAACAGCTTCGATAGCAGATGATGTGGCGTAAAGAGAAGGCAAACTGGCAGGGATAGACTAGTCAATGTGGATTAGTAATAACAGCTAGAGTATAAGTAATGTATTAGACTCTTTAAACATACAGTAGGCAGACACACTTAATAATGGTACAGTGTCAGAGTAACAAAGAAAGTCACATTACAACTACGATCAAAATAATGATCAAGACTTGACAGATCAAGGATGCACGGGACATTCTCAGCGTTTGTGCATCTTGAAAAGCATGGAGAGAAAGCAGCTACAAAACAATAAACAAGAATCAGGGGAGATACCTGAAGTCTTCTGTCATCTACGTTTAGCAATTATGCTGTACTTGCTCTCTGCATGCAATCACTAAGGCCTTAAATATTTGTGCTTGTGCTTTTTTTTCCAGGACTAGACATGCACTAAAAGCAAGGGGGCCTGATGACAGCAGGGCGCCCAGGAACTGCCATTAGCATCTGTGCATAGGACCTGGCAGCCACAGGATTCATATGCATATGCAGTACCACATTCCTTATATCAGTTAAATATTCTTCTCAAAACAATTTCAGTTCATCTGCTTGCCCAAAGTTTTAAATTTCTTTAACCATTAATAGCGTTTAAGTATAATTACATTACTCACCTCATGAATTAATTATAGGTTGAGGATTATTTCCATAAGAAATATGTTCCTATAATTTATTCAGAAAGATTTTCAAGTTATCTAAAGACTGTATCTTAATCTCTGCTTTTATGAATAAATTTATCTGCATTGATTTTATATCATAGGAGAGTCCTTAAAACTGTTGTCATTACCATTCATTTTAAGGTGATATATTGTAGCCATAGACCAGTGGCATAGGAAATATGTGTTGAGATATACTGTAATAGTGAAAAACAAAAAGACCATATTGGAGTACATAACGCGATGTATGTCCCTAGTACTATGCAAAGATATCAAAAGAGTATGATATAGTATTTTTCTCTCACACACATCTTGGACACGTGTTTCCATGTATGTGCCCGAAAGTTTGTCTATGTGTGTATATATACAGATATATATGCTCTCCTGTAGACATATTTTTATGTGTACATGGACATATCTATATGTGTACAAATGTACGTCTTTGTACATTTAATGTAAAAAAACAAAGTTCAATTAATGTGTCTCATGAGAACAATATTTCAAAACAGTTTTAGTTAAATATTTAGAGGTTAATATAACTCATGTAAGGGTGTGTGCTTGTATAACTGAAGTTATAATCTACAAGTAAAAAGGTGAAAGGAAAGAAGATTCTGCTCCCAGTCCCAATTATGTTCTTTGGAAATGAAACGTCCTAGTGTTCTATATTCTGCAAGGACACATGATCTGTATCTATTTTCAGCAAACATCTTCTCACATGGTGGCCTAAAAATAGGCTAGCCATGAACTTTAAATAATGGCTTAAGTAGGGTATTAACCTCTTTCTCATATTCTAAGTTTGTCCCGTTGCTGTAAGTATCAATATTATGTAGAACGTATCTGGTGCTAGAGAATGACAAAGCAAGCTACATACACCTCCATTTCTGCTTCTCTAAAGATGTAATTTCCTCTTAAGTTCTTTCAAGGTCTGTTATATAGTAGGCTGCTCACATAATATTGGCAGAATTTCTCCTCAGTAGTGAATCTATTTTGTGACAGATACTAAAAAGCATGAGCTATTACATTTCCAGCCCCTACAGATGGGAGACTTTCTACTCTTGATGAAATGTGGTTGATTATGGAATCTCACATTTGCATAAATACAAAAGTGTTTATACAATGTGCAGCAATGAGTGCTACAATGACAGCTAGATTATTGTTTCAGGATGTCTGTGCTAGCCATTGTATTTCACAAATAATCTGTTTCAACTCCAACAGCATCATGTTCAGGTATATTTTTCAAACGATTCTTAGTAGTTCTACTCTTTTCTTACTTTTTTAATAGCCACAGACTCATCTTTGCTTCCTGCTTTTTCAATTCAGTACAAGAAAAACTCATTGTGAAATAAACTTATTTTTAGTATATGTGACATTCACAAGATCACAGAAATAAATATGAAATAGTTTTCAGTTGCACAGTTACCTAATGACTGTAATCTAAGCTAAAATTAGAACTGTTAATTATAAAGAATATGGCTTTTCTTTAAAATGTATATAACCACAAAGGTATTTACTTTATCCACAAAATAGTTTAGCCTTCTAGGAAGGCACTGTCCAATGCTTCGAATACAGTACAGTGATCAGAGCACACAAACACTCAATGAGTTAGTAAATCGTGCTCCTGTATGTGCTTTATGGCACCTTTTTAGTATCCTCTCAACCAACCACAGAGTTTTTGCTTTTCACAAATGGGGGAAAAGAAAAAAGGATTTATTAAAAAGAAAATTAACAAACACAGGCTCCACTGGACAAGCTGGGAGATAAAGATCCTCTTAGGGGAACTCCTTGCCTGTTAGAGCTCCACTCATACCCAGGCTGGCTTAGGATCTGGGGCCACCGCTGAGTAGGACTCTGTGAAGGTCTCATGAAAGAGACAGAGACAACAGATAAAAACCATTCCTTTGAACTCAGGCCAGGAGCTACCGAGAAGTCTGTACCTGCACTCACAGCACCAGATCCACATTTTGCACCAGCTTTTAACTCCACTCATCTCTTAACAACCTTGTACCACAGTAGTTTAGTACCAAGTGGAGGAAGACTCTTGTTAACCATTAAAAATACTAGACACTAAATACCTTCAGTGTTAGACACTTATATTTAAATTAAACATGTGTAATTCAACACCTTGTGCATCGATACCTATGCTAAATTTCATTCTCTGTCCATTTACAAATAATTTCAACAATTTTTTAGCAATTCTCATTTCCATTTAATGTCTTATATAAAAACACTTTTACTTCCACAAGATTATTTTGCAACTGAAGAAGAGAACCCTGATTTTTCAGGTACTAAGATTTTAGGGGAAAAAAAAAAAAAAATCAGTATTTCACCACTGTGTTACCCACATGACAATTTTTGGAGAAAATTCTACTTGCTTTTTGTGCTTGCTAGAGAACAGTAACAGTTCAAAACTATGGATTAGACAGAGTTCTGTGCAGGTGCCAAAATAAATATGTTTTTTTTTGTTCAAGTGGCACTAGATAAAAACCAAAAGAATGACCTAGCATAGCCATGAAGTTCAGAATTTAACTTGGATATCTCCCATAGCTTCAACAAGATTTACCTTCTTAAATCACCAGCGTACCAACCGGAAATTAAGTTCATTAATGTGCATTCAGAACAGATTTTGTGCTCTGCTGATTTTTTGTCCTCCTTGTTTTTGCCTTTGAGATCATGTGCTTTTAAAAGGCAACTCCAAATTTATGCACAGGAAATGGTGTGTAGCCTTCTGTATGTTGTTACTACCACAATCATAATGTGCAACTGAGTGCATAAAAATAGGCACATGCATTTGCTTCTGCATCAGACAGTGCATGGCATATTTATTTCCTCTTGCTGGTGGTGAGTCACAATGATAATCTTTATTTCATGGACACTGTCACATTTAAAGGGTGCCAGCTCAATGCAGAAACTTCTGAATTACATGACCCTGAAGTACTTTTACCAATACCAAACATATATGCTTCAAAAGACAAAACAAGCACAACATTAAAAATTGCATTTACGCAAGAACTAATTCAGAAGTCATATGAATTACTTTGTTATCAGTTTTAACCTCCTAAGAATCAGCAATGCCATCTAAAATTGCAACAGCCTATTCAGACGTAATAGGGATGAACATGCTGTGGTAAGCATTGTCTAATATGTAGTAATCTTTCCTGGCTTTCAGCAGAAACTGCACAAACTGCACAAAAAAAAGTCTTCGGCTTTTTCCACCTGCTGCCCCCAGCACTACCTGGGTACCAGCTAGCTGAACAATTCTTCACTCCATTAAAAACTGAGACATGATGGGCACTTGGAAGCATGATCTCAGACTTGAAGAGTGTGACATTCTCCTCTGTGGGACAGCACTCCTGTTGCATTAGCTGCTGTTATCTCAATGCACCACACTTTGTGCCCACAAAAACCTTTCTGATTCTGCTCTTCAGACAAACAGCAGTTCAGACAGGAGCAGGCGTAGACTGGATTTACTCCTCTATACTGGGATTTTACATCTCTCACAACATTTAGTTTACATCTAAATAGTCTGGTGCTTTTCTCAAACAACTTACCTTTCTATAAAGGACAACCACTGCACAAAGATTTGGGTATTTGGTTTGGATCAGTATTTTTGATGAGCTGTCACGTCTGAAGTATTTATTAAACAACTAGGACAAAGGAACCTTACAGGTGCAGTAACAAGACTTCAAGATCATATTTACTGAGAACTGATAGTGTATTATTATCTGTGTTATTGGAAGCAGTTGGACTTGACAAATAATTTTTCAGCTAAGTATGGTTTTGCTAACAAAGCATGTCAAACACAGAAGAGACTATGATGGAAGTTTTTTGCATATTATCAACAGCAATGCAAGTGGGTGGCAATTTAAAAGCTGTTTCTCAATTGCAGCATGTACACTCCTGTATGTACAAGCACACATTAAGGGGAAAACACACTCCCCATAGTTGAGGAAATTAAGCTGCATTGTCTCAGGTCCCTGAGAAACAGATTTAAGAGTGCATATAGTTTGTTACTGTGTCACATCCATGTGCAAAAGCATCTTAAAACACAATAATCCAATCAGCTGGTGATTGTCTGCCATTTCCAACATTAAAGTGGCCTATTTGTTACTATTTTTAATTTTAAAAATGTAATTATAGTCCTCTCTAGGAAGTTTTCAAGGCTTTGCTTAAGCCTTGTATACATAGACCATTCTTCGGACATACCTTACACAGAACTTTGAAAACTAGCATTTTATTTTTTCAGCATTTGTCAAATAAATAGTGCTGTGGTATATCAGCATTTTTCCTGCAAGACTGACATGCTACATAATTCATTCATAACTCCAGTACTCCAGAGTATGAACTAAAGTTACCTTTTATCTGTGCCTATGTGAAAAAACTTTTAATGCACTATATAAAGAAGGATTCACTCTTTCCATATAGTTATAGAAAGGTATATTTAAATGAGTTCCAGTATGATTACATCTATAATTTTGATGCATTTTCCCTAGTTACCCTCTTTAAGCTTCAGAGGAAGTTTCATTGCATACAAAAATGCATAAAAGTACAGTGGCTTATAAGGAAATAATTACCTGAATTTATGGATATAATTTGATACAGAAACAAAATATTTGGAATCTCCAGTAACTTAATATTGACACTTAATTTTTGTTCAATAAACTAATTTTATTTTCTACCACTATTTTAATATTTGATGACCTGTATCAAAAAATCATGATGACTACACTATTAAAAAGGATTGAAGCATACTATCACCTAATCACACCACGTTTCCACCTCATACTATTAACTCTGGAGACGCTTCATCCTTTTTGCAGAGGATTGCAGTATAGTCTAACTGACAACATAATGTTTTGTGATTTCTGAAGATAAATATTAAATAGAAGAAAAGATATTACAAAAAGAAGTAAGTTTTAATAGGGAAAAGGAGAAGGTTAAAAAATCAGAAAAAAGTTAGCAAAGTTACCAAATTGATAAATTTACAATTTATTCTGGAAGGACAAAACACTTTATCCAAAAATGTACTCAATTTGTCTACACATACCAAACTGATGTGGTTTTAGTCCTGTTTCTATTTAGATACAATCACTATTATCAATTATAAATCCAGTAATGGAAGCTTTCCATTATTTTGCTGTGAGAGTACCTCCCTTACAAGAACTGTCACAAAATGCCACCCTTGATGCAACACTAAGCACTGTGCAAGATCTTCTTCATAGTCTTACACTTGACTCATTAGGCTGTAATAGGTAACATAATGTACTTCCACTCACTATCCCTAAGGGAACAACAAAGGCCAAGAACTTCAGACAGTTCTGCCCAATTTCAGAAACAGCAGTGTGTAAAGATGAAGAAGTTAGTTAAAAAGAAACTAAAAGAAGGTTCTTGTGGGCTGGCTGGAAATTACTGGAGAGCAGTGTTAAGTGATACATCTAGACAAATACATAAAATAACGTATCCATTACCTCTTAGGAGTTAGGTCTTACAGTTACAATTTTTTTTTAAAAAAAGTAAACTTGATGGTTGAAAATGATTAAAAAAGCAAATTAATATTAGGAATTATTAGGAAAATAACTGTTTCTACTATTATAACATCAGTATGCCGGCTGCAGATCTGGTGCTCTCATCTCAAAAACACTATAGTAGACTCAAAGAAAAAATCTTTGAGAATGGCAAGAACGATGATCACAGGGGTAAGCTGGCTTCAATGCAAGAAATCATTAAGTAGAATAGGTCTCTTTACCTTCAAAACAATACAGCTTAAGGATGTTATCATAGAAGTCTACTAAATCATAACCGGCATGTGAAGGGTGGGTAGAAATTGACTATAACTTCCGCTACAAGAATTAACGGTCATCAAAACAAAACAAAACAAAAGGATTCAATCCCAAAGGAGGTGGTTTCTCATGCAGCAGAGTACAGGTCTGGTCCTTGCGAAAGGAGGGTATGGTTGCAGAGAGCAAACGTGGATTCAAGTAACTGGAAGTGGTATGTACTAAGGATTACCCAGTAGACAAAAACACATTAGTCTCAGAGAAGCCCTTGAACTGAAAATATTGGGAGTCTAGGAGAGTCATTAAGGGAAATGCCACACTTGCCTTGCTCTTGTTCATGGGCATCCACTTCCAGGCACTGCTGGGGAGGTGGAGGCTTAGACAGGCACCAGAGCTTCTTAGATTGAAATGATTATGTATATGTCTTTAAACTTTTGTAATTCAAGTGTCCTTTTAGAATAGATTTATTTTAGCTGTGGGTTGTTGTCTGGTTTGGGGTTTTTTGGGTGTTGTGGGTTTGTTTGTTTGCTTGTGTGTGTGTGTGTGTGTTTGGTTTTGTTTTTCTTGTTGTCTGTACTATCTCCACTTCAGGTAATGACAGTTACACAAACCGCTTTTGGGACTATGGCCTTCTGGCGCCAAATGATGTTCAAGTATGTAGGTGGCAAGAACTCTCAGTAAAAAAAATTGAACTTTAGAGATGTCTACAAGTATCTCTGCTGAAGAACCAGAGATTACATTTATATAAGGGAAATATGCTAATTGCTACCAACTGCTAATTACTATCTCAAGAAATGAGGGAGGGAGATAGTTAATTGCAAATTCTATTAAAGACAGAACTTATTTCACATGTCAGCTGCTGTTTGAAGATGAAGCATTTTTTTCTAGGCTAGTCAGCTAGGTTTTCTTCACAGCAAGAGAGTGTCTGTGGGGGGTGGGATGTGCAGAGGGAGCCTGGTGATTAGCTCAGACTTGCTGCAGAACTTGTATGGAGCTACAGATACGTTTGATGATTCCAACCCTGCATGGCCTGGAACAAGTGATTTAAAATCTGCCATGTCTACTGAAATTGTAACTGCCAGGAGTTTCCTGACTATCTGATTCTCAAGGAAGCTGGACAGTTATTATCAGATAAGTGTAACTGTGAAAAATGGGATATGCTTTTCAGTAAGAGTGAAATTTCTGAATTTAATGAAAAGAAACCTTTAATTCTTTACTTTCACCAGACAGCACTTTTCCGCACAAGCAGGTAGCAGCACACCGCATATGGCAACACATGCTTAATTCAGTTTGAGTGTGTAGAGCTGAGGATATCTAATTAACCATATTACCATGGGACTAATATACCCAAATTGTGCAACTAACTTAAGCAGGGAGAAGATAAAGTTTTTAAGTCCCATTTTCTAATCAGTGTCTGCCTTAGTTTTCAGTCATTGAAGGGAATCTCTTCATTAATACAAGATTATCCTTGAGTGACACAGGTCAGCTATGGATCACCTAGAGAGAGCCTTGTAAAATTTTAAAATGCTCAATGTCCTTTTTCTCTTTTGTTTATGAAGCTCTAGTTAATTCCCCACAACCAACATGATTCCACTTCTGTTACCCAACAAAACTTGCCACTTACACATATATATCAAACCTTTTCTTAGCTTTTCATTGTTTTAATCAACCAAAATGTTCCATACATGATTTTCAGAAGCTCTGTAAAGTGAACACTCATCCTCTTTTACCAAAAAAGTCTTACCTCTACTATAAACATATACAGATTTATTAGTAGCATTTCTCCTTCAACAATTAATTCTACACCAGGTTTTGGTGATAATTCTATGTCCTTCAACTATTTTTAAAGGTTGAATGATCATATTTGTATCATAAATACTTAGTTATCTGCTAAGAAAGCATGAGTCAAAATTTTAAACCATAGAGAAAAAAAAGGTCACCACTCCTGAAGAGAACTTAGCTGTGGAAAATTCCAGCCCATACAGTAAATTTGAATGGTTGAGAACAAGAGGAACTGAAAATAACTTTTTTATAACATTTGATGATATTCATGCTATAATTATGCAGTAGTTTCTGTGGTTTCTTTTATTCTGTTTGCTGTAAGTGAGGAAATAATGGTTTCAGTTTAATGTCTTCATCATAAGCTGCTTTCATCAGGCTAAGCATGCCCTGTGGAGACTCTCAATGTTTATTTCTTACCCTATGCTAAACTCAAGGTATAACAAAATGCAGGATTAATGAAAAACTTAAGAAATGCAGTAAATACTTATTCTTGAATGATGTAATTAGCATATCTGTGGTATCACCTGGTTGTTACAACCTTCTGCAGTTATTGAGACATAAGATGGTATATCTCATCCAATATAAGAACATATGTTCTGCCTTTAAATGTCCAATTTATTATCCATTGGTAATACCAAAAAGCCCCTACCTGCACTACCAAGCTGTGCATACTGAAATAGCACCTAAAACATAATTTGAAACTGCTAAACTAAGCAAACACCCAAGTGGTGTTCCCAGGGCACAGGGCAGGAGCTGCCATCGGAATCTGGACAGATTCACTGGAAACCTGTTCTGGCACTGGCACTGTACAGCTATTACTTTTTTTTTTTTCCTCCTCTTACCTTTTGCTGGAACAAATTCTATGTTGTCATCAGGGCACTGTGCAACCTGATTGTAGTGTCTGAGGAACACACCCTACTGAGTAAATAAATATTTTTCATGTAACATGGAGAACAAAGGAGGCATGCTAACTACTGCATGATCACAGCAAAAGCAGAAGCCATTCCTTCAGAGAAATTCTATTTTTACTCTATGTTTTAGTGGCTCATTAATTTTTTAGATTTTCCATGTTTGACCTCTCTCCAGAAGTGCTTTTTTGTTTGTTTGTTTGTTTGTTTTTTTATGCTTGACCAAATTTGCTGTGCTGCTCTTAAGCAACGAAAAAAAGGAAAGGAAGGTGACAGTACAATAGGGGTGTGAAGGAGGAAACAAGGAGAGAGGGAGAAGGAAAGGAAGAAAAGACAGGTATTAGGGTGTCATATAACTGCAAATTGTTAATAAAAAAGTTTTGCAATAGGAGCATTTTAGATGTCATTTATGGAGAAATGCTTTCCTTAAAAGCAGAAATAGAAGAAACCATTTCTGATGTCAGTGACTGATGCATCTGGATATGCACCTGTTTTTTAACAAAGCTCCATAGTGGCCAAGATTCATGTTTTGGCTGCCACTGCACTCTAGGGATAATTTTTAATAACTTAAAAAATAACTTTTAAACTTTTCTCATCCTACATGATAGATTTTTATAGTACATTCTCCTCAAGATATTTCAAAAGATACTGAGGGGAGCCCCAGGGTAAATTGGCAGAGGCAGTGCAGAAGGCAGAGCCCTCTACCTGCCCCCCAAAACACTTACAAATTCACAATATAATTAAAGGATTCAGACTGCCTCTATGTTAGGGAATTAAATGGGTCCACACATTGGGATCCAGTTGTCTGTACTTTTGAATTGTTCATAGTTTGGCCTGATTTTGATTTGAACTATCTAGCTATGACCCAGCAACTTTGTGCAGGATTCATCAGTCCCAGTTGGCAGTTTGTAAGGAGAGAGGCCACTATCAGACTTTAATAACACAGACATGGCCAAACTGCACCAGCTGGCCTCACAGCCCATGAACAGGCAAGGCATTATTTCTTGTAACTATTTTAAATATGGAACTTGATTGATTTTGGCAATGGATTGTATTACATGTTTTCCCTCCACAACAAAGAGCAATATTCAGTGATACAAACAATCCATCACAGACTCGTGTTCTTATGACACAAAATTCGTGAAAAAATAAACAACCTTCACATATCTTTCCAAAAGTACAGATGACATCTGGTGCTCTGCTGGGTGTTATTGTATTCATTATATATATAATATTTGTATATACATGCACACACACCCATTCAGCACCACTCCTCCCATGGCTGAAGATACTAAAAGACATTACTGAAAATGACATAGGTTTCATCACGTATCAGACTGTTCCTCCCTTATTACCCCCTTCTATTGTTTCTTTTCTCCTTTCCCTGTTTATGCTTTCTTCTTTCCCAATTCTTCAACTTCATTCTTCTCCTTTGGATTTTTTCTTCCTCCTTTCAGTAGAGGATATTAGCAAAATGATAGCACAAACACCCCTGAGCAGGTCAGGCATGAGCATCACCCAGCAGAAGACAGTCAGATTTGCATTCTCATTAAGCAGTTACCTCTGCTATAGTAAGAAGAATGCTGCCTTCCTCCCACACAAACACCTTGCCAAAGAAAATTCCAACTGCTGTCACATATAACACAATATAAAAAACCATAAATAAAATAAAAAACCCACACAAAACCAAAAACAAACCCCCAAAACAACCACCAAAAAACCCACAAACAACAAAAAAACCTGGAAATTGTTTTAACCAAATTAATTTTTTAATGATTTATATATCTTATGCCAGCTTTCCCATCTCAAGTCTTAACTTCCCCATCTCACTGTCTTAACCAAGGATGCTACTCCTCAGAATGAAACAAAGCAGCTCTCCCTTCGCTAGTTTCATCTGAACAGATGCATGGCTAGCAAGCAGAGAGGGCAGAAAAAACCCTTCACTGAGTACCATTCTAGTCCAGACAGTCCCTCAACAATTAAGGATGAGATTTTACTCTTTGATATGTTTGTGTTGCAGTGACTCTGGCAGATTGGTTCTGAATACAGTATAAGTCTGTTTATTTCTTTGTGTCAACCTAATATAAAATTCATTCTCCTGGTCATTCATTGACTAGGTCAAATGAGATTAAATGCTACAGAATGGTATTACAAAGAGCATTTCAACACAGAAACAGAGAAGACATGGAAGTTTTCCATACCATGAAGAACCACTCAAATGCTTTAATCTTACCTCCCTGAGGGGATCATTGAGCTCATTGAGAATGTTTTCTTCATCAAAGATCTTGCCTTGGTAGCGGTGCTCATAGTAATCATGGATCTTCTGGCGCATTTCAGCAGGTAACTTGTGGAATGACATGTACTGTTCCACTTGTTTGTACTGTCAGGGCAACAAAAGGAAGACTCAGTTAAAAAAAAAGAAAAAAGAAAAACAACAAAAAACAACACAGCCTTTTTTACTGTCTAAAAGCATCTTCAAAATGAAAATTCATTTATGTACCCACTTAAGATTGATATATTTTATAAAGATAACATTTTATTCATATATTGGAGAACTCTCACACAAATATTAGTTCATTTGGTATTACTCATGTAACAGCACAACAACTACAACTTACGGAAACTGCCTTTAGTATCAAAGCTGATATCCACATTAGTATACAAGTTTTAGAAGCCAAACCTCACACTTGTCACATGTTCCCTAAAATCACAGCTCTACAATTTTTAGCCCATTCCACGTGGCAGATAGGGAAGCTGAACAAAGTGTGTATCCACACGTCCAGTGCTGCATTCAGAGGGAGTTTAACACGTGAAATTTCAGGAATTGTCTGCGCTGCATTAGTATGCAACATATTAATGTTATATATGCTTATAAGATGACCCCCTGTCTTGGTCTTGGTCTCAGCTGAATGAAGCACTGAGGCAGAGGATAAAAACCCTTCCAGGCTTATAGGTAAGTTAAAACTTGACAGAAACTTGGTTTATTTATGTAAAGAGACTTCCTTTTTTTTTTTTCTCATTTTTTTCCTGCATATTTAGGCAATTTTATCTGTGTTCAAGGAAAAAGATAATGAAGTCTTAATTAGGACCAGCATCTCTGCAGTACAATTGAATGAATTTATGATGTACATGCACTCCTTATGAAATGCAGCACATATCCTTTAACTTTGAATATATATACATTGCATAAATATGTATGTAAAAACATATATGTATAATTGGACGCTGCTCCATCCTCTCAAATTGAAATTAGTTTTTGCTTTACAAAGCGTCTAAATCTTAGATGGAGCCACATGTATGACATGCATTCCCTAAATAAGAAGAAAGTAATTTGGCATGGGACTATTTAACAAAGTATGATGAATATATAAGCCTGATTCAACCTTTGCACAGCTATTTTGCACCTCTGAAGCAACAATTCTTCGCCCCCATCATTTAGAAGCAAGATTTAAATTTGCATGCTCATATTGGTTTCTATTCTGATTTGGAAAAGTTTATTTGTATATTGTGGGTATGAATCAGAGTTCTGGGCCATCTGCAGACACGCTCTAGCATAAACAAGGTATTGGCTCTATTATAAGATTGTCCCACTAATCAGTTGCAGCTAATCTAAACACCGATTCACCTGGAAGGAAGGGGTATGAGATTGCCCAGTGCTCTCTATATTAATATCTCTCCAAGGTGCTCAGACAGTCCCGCTGCTGTGCAGTGCACCACGCAATGTCTTTGCGCCTGTGTCCAGCCCATCATGGCTGTGGCCTCACGTATGGACGTGTCACATAGGCCACACGTCTCAGCACACGCAGGCAGGGAAAGGACTTCACTGTGCTCCTCAGCACAGTGGCTGCACCCCTCTACTCAACCTCATTCACGTACTAACATGCTTGAGTGACACTAATAGAAGTAATCCATGCCCGTTAAAAACATACATTCATGGAGATGTATAACACAAGCGAGCTGCAAAGGACTTTAATACCAGAATGACCTTGAAGAAGAGAACATTCATGCTAAAAGCAATTTGCTTTGCCAGCCATTTACATCGCACTCTTTCATTAGTGCTGTTATTTGAACAGGTGCTTTCTCACACACAAGCAAGTTATTTTCTCTACCAGAGTTAACGCTTACACATGAGAATTTTAGAGAAAGAAAAATTATAAAACTGCGTAGCTCTATGTACGCAGAGCTTATCTCTGGTGTGTCTCAGAATGTTTCCAAGTAACACACATAAAAGTAGGGACAGCTGCATATAAGTAATATTATCTTGAAAAAATGTACAACAAGGAAGTAAAGTCTTCCACAATTCCCAGAAATATTTAGCCATCCAAAATACTATCAAGGTCTTTTTCTATGTCAAAGTATCTGACTATCATTATCACCCTGTAATAAATCTTTTCCTGATCTTTCTCAGTGTGATTTTCATATTCTGTATCATTCATGCTACTATTACTCCCTTCCTTGACATTCTGTTATAGCATTCGTGTGAAGTCTCCTCTCAAAACTTTTAACTTATTATTTTCTTCAGTGACTGATATCTTTCACTAACTCAGACCAAGTAAAAATTCATTTTTATTTCTCAGAAAAGCAAGTTCATTTTTTTCAACCTTGCTGTATGTTATTAGCAATATTGAGCATCTCCCAGATGAGTCATCACTTTGGTGTGTCACATGCCAGTGGCAAAAAACTGTGCTAAAATGAAGACAAAAAGAGACCAAAATTGATAACGTCTTGTTCATTTTTTTTTTTAACATAATAAACCACTAATTTTCTCAAGTTAATTTAAAAGAATGGTTTATCTGTGAGTACCACAGATATCAATAATGGTTAGAAATGGAGGTATTTTTTTACTTTTAAATAATTATACTGATTTCTTGGTAGTTTTTTGTTTGTTTTGGTTGTGGTTTTTTTTAGTTTGCTTGTTTGTTTTTTTTTTTATTCTCTTGTAAAAATAGCAAATAATTTAAAGAGAACAGAACTACTCTCTGCAAAAAAAATTACAGGTCAAAATGGTTTTAAAAGTCTCATTAGCACTGTGAATCCCTTGAATCAATACAAAAATCCACTACCTTCTACCCCTGATTTTTCCAAGTGTGATTTTACATATGAAGTTGATAAAATTGTCAGTGAAGTTAAATTTTGTATTTTGTATTTTAGTCATATTTAAAAGAACTGTAGCTGATCCTGAGTCATCCATCAGACCTGACACTTGAACCTGCATCTTCATATACAAGTGGAATCATTTTTCTCTAATGACTTTTCTCATCGCACTGTATGCTGTATATGCTGTATCTTTTTACTTCTAAAAATTTTCACTTGCCCACCCCGCCGCCTTTTTTTTTTTTCTTTTTTTTCTTGTTTGTTTTGGTGTATTCAGAAAAGAGATGTCTGAATTCCACACTCACAAAAGCACTTCTGGTGCTTTTCTTCTATCTGTGTGAAATAACTGTTAGTGTCACAGCAGGTTCCCTCAAAACTGACTTTAATTACTTTTTTTCTTTTTTTTTTTTTTTTTCTTTTTTTGGGTCTTTTCTTATGGCTCACAAGAAGTCACAGACTACATTTAAAATATAAATGACTGTGTAAAAACTTGCCTTTCCATCCACACCTGGAATATTGTGTCCAGTTCTGGGCCCCTCAGTTCAAGAAGGACAGGGAACTGCTGGAGAGGGTCCAGCACAGGGCAACAAAGATGATGGAGTGGAGCATCTCCCTTATGAAGAAAGGCTGAGGGAGCTGGGTCTCCTTAGCCTGGAGAAGAGGAGACTGAGGGGTGATCTTCTTAATGTTTATAGATATGTAAAGGGTGAGTGTCACGAGGATGGAGCCAGGCTCTTCTCGGTGACAACCAATGATAAGTCAAAGGGTAATGGACACAAACTGGAACACAGGAGGTTCCACTTAAAATTGAGAAGAAGGTTAATGGAACACTGGCACAGGCTGCCCAGGGAGGTTGTGGAGTCTCCTTCTCTGGAGACATTCAAAACCCGCCTGGACACATTCCTGTGCAACCAGATGTTCCTGCTCTGGCAGGGGGATTGGAGTGGATGATCTTTTGAAGTCCTTTCCAAACCCTAACATTCTGTGATTCTGTGTGATTCTTGCTAATGCCTGACACTGAGGAGAACTACGTTTTTCCAGGAAAAAACACTTCGTAAGGGACTCCATGCGTGCATGTACAAAGAGATGTAAGAGGCAACAGCAAACTACCTCCAGTTCCCGAGTTATGAGGAGAAAAATAAGAGGCATCCAGCCTATTGCGCAGAGACTGTGCGGGATTAAGACACAGCAGGACAAAGGAAAGATAAGAAAAATGTTTTTAAATTGTTTTGTCTGATGTTACCACACTCAAGCATGAATTTATTTCCATAAAACTCTAAACATTGTCAAGTTAACCTAAATATATTTGCCTGTTATCAAATTATTTCAGACTGCTTTAAATCACTTCTTAATGCATAATGATGTAACTGATTGCTATTAAATGGAAAGACTGTGATCTTCCCTTCCTTCCCCTTCCCCTTCCCTTTCCCTTTCCCCTTTCCTTCTTTCACCTGGATCACCTGGCTTATACTCTGAATTCTGGAGATCACAAGCCTTCTGATCCTACTTGATGCAATTTTAAATGCTTTTGTAATGCATAGAAATACATATTTTTTTATCCCACTGTGCTTCTATAGTATCTACACTTTGTTTGGTCTGTAGAAAGAATATATTATTTTTGCACTTTAATTTTACTCTCTCTCAAATTAATTACATGCTTACCTTATATATTCATAAAAGTAAACAGTATTTTTGAATGCTGATGCTGTTTTCCATACCTGTTACAACTACATATTCATGATGTTTTCAATATCTCACTGAATGGATAAAATATTGTGTTGCTGACCACTCCAATCCTATCTCTTTTTTTAAGATTAATATTGAACTGTTTCTCCTAAAATAAGTACATATATTAATGTGATTTATATATGTACTGCCATAATTTCTATAATTTCTATCTCAGTGTTTTACATTCATTGCCGAAATGAAAAGGCCCAAAAATGCTACACAAATAAGCAAATAAAATTGCTGAAATAGGGACGAGCTAAGTGGATTTCAAAGTCAAGTAATATTTCACAGACTTTTACTGAAGAGCACCATCCAGTAATAACTGTTTCTTGTTCTTTCAGCCATAATCTTATTAATGGGATCCTTGTATACGGTAAAATTCTGCCACTGTGTTCCTTCAGTAACAGGAAAGTAGTATGAAATCAATCATATGAGGTCCTTGGTAGAGTTGGTTAGGAAACTGGAGTTATTCTTAAAAAAAATAGATATGGAAAAAAGGCAAAGGAGAGAAGTGAGGTCTTTTTCACTCCTGAATGTATTATCCACGCCTAGTGTCAATATACCTTTAAGTATTTTTCTACAAGGTTTGGTCCACCTGCATATCTGGAAAACTCCTAAAGGGCCCACAACCAAAGCTGGGGAAGCATTGGCAATAATACACGTGAAAGCAAATAAAATTTCTGTCTTATACTAGCTTTGTTTGTGAGAGCAGGATGAGGTATATACACCCTAAAGCAAATAAATTTTGTGTAGATGACACATTACAGTCTGCATAGCAAGTGACACATAGAAGAGATCCCAGAAACTTCTGATACACCTTAATACTTACATGATTCTCATCTTCGTAAACGTTCATCTACTAATTCAAAAAAATCAAGTGAATCAAAAGACAGCACACCACTATCACCAAAATTGGACTTTGAACTGAAACTTTTAGAATTATAAAATTAAGACTGCTCTCTTTCTGTGTTAAACAGTCTTGAAAAATGTGAACTGACAACAAAAATTGGAAAGTTATTCATGTGATACCTTAGTTCAGCTTTCTAAAAGTCAAGTGTCTAATTTAAACCAGTTATCCTGATTCTTTCTCATGTAACCAGAGCAAGATCAGAAGGGACAATTAATCTCATTCTAAAATTCACGTCTTGCATAGATGGAAGAAACTCACCTTTGTCATCCTTATCTCACTCTCCATTCACCCTAGGGGAGGTCTAAATGATGATTAATGACCAATTTGCTCATCATCAACTGTAACCGTGTATTTTAAAAAATAAATTATTTGAAGTTTCTAAAATAAGAACCTTTCTATTGTAATACACACATTTATAGCGTCTGATCCAACATGAAAATACCAAAGGTATCCTTTCAAGTTCAATCATTTGCTCTTATAACCGTGCTTCTAAAAGTTCAGGCTTCAAGGAATAAATTTAATAAATCTGATTATCAAAAGAAGAAAGTGAATGCTACAGGGTGGCATTGATAAATCTCTAGTTATCAAATGCCAGGTGAAGATTTTATATTTGCATTCCAAATTCCTTATTAAAAAAAAATGGGTTCTCTGAGCGGGAAGGGCAATTTATGATTCTCTCTGAATCGAAGTAAGGGAAAGGTTGTTAGTATGTCAACACATCACTGAATAACAACTAACAGACTGCACTGAACTACAGAACTGTCTGATACATAAATGATTAAATTTTAGTAAAGAATTATAAAATTTAACCCCTAACTTTTTAGTAGTGACTAAAACCATGGTTCAGGTGACTGTCAGTTATCTTACCTGGCAGAACATATGGCATTTCAACAAACAGCTTTTCTTAATAGGTTTTCCAGTAAGTGTTGAATAAAAAGGTAGAGCCCAAATATGTTCATGTTACTCAAACAGCATTTTCTTGGTAGAGTGTTTTTATAAACATAGAGTTTAAAATGTTATGAAACAATTTTCTAGTATGTCTTAATCCCTGTGAAAGTTCACTGGGTTTACACCTCCGGGGTTGAAATGTAATTCCTGCACTTTCCACAAAATATAAGCAGGCATCATTGATGTCAAGATCCGTTTTCTCTCTGCTATTGTGCTGCAAGGCCTTGAAATGAGCCGAAGGAACCGAGCAGCTTTGCCTCTGGAGATGAGAGCTGTATGGACACGGACAGAACTGAACAATGATCACACATTTGCAAAGAATAACAGCTGGGGAGAGGCTTTGCCAGGTTTTATTGCCTCTTACTCAAAATTATTCAAATGCATAAGTGGACTTGGAAAGCAAATACTTAAGGAATTACACACACTACTAAATATGCAGGAAACATATTCCTGGTTAAAAATGAAACGTATGGAAATAACTTTATGGTTCACAATTCACAGAAATAGCTGTAATGTCTACTATCCTTAAATTTGGTATTCAACTGAGTGCTGACTTATCACTCAGATTACATTGATGAAGGAATTAAAAAAGCACAAACTGAAGCTTTATCTGACCAAAAATTCACAGGCAATTAATTTTTAAGCGGTATATCTATATTTCATTCATTGAGATTTCATTCTGCAGCAGAAGGGCAAGTGCAAGTGCAGTGAATGAGCACTGAAAGAGTATAAAGGGGAAGTTTTTCAGGGGAAGTGTAACATCACTTTTTTAAAATAACCTTTCAGCAAAATATACTTTTTAAAATTAGAGGGATAATATTTGAAAAATTCTGTGCAAAGACGACGTAATGAAAGTACGTAACTTTCACTTAAAGGTACTATTTTGAATTAAAACATTGTGTATTTTAAAGCACCCACTTTGCTAAAACTTCATAAACGTTTTCAGTTAAATTCCTTACATTCTATTTATGCATCACTATTTAAATGGCACGTACAAACTACATGTTTTGTGTCCCCCCGCAGAAAAAAGAGAATGGGTAACTTCCGATGGCACATTTCCCCCTTTTTATTATATGTAGCTCTCTCTGACATGAAATAATAAATTAATTTGCTTTTTGCACTCAGTCGTTTGAGAAATTAGATAATAGGTTGTTTACAAGCTTTTAAAATGACCTCTTAACCCAGTATTCAACAGTTCCAGCTCACTAGCTGAGCTTCATGGTTGTATGTCTAAATATCACATGATATTTCTTCTGTTTGCTGAATGAATAATCTAATCTGTATAAATAAAAATAATGTCTGAAAAAAATCCCCGAGGCTTGATTCTCCCATGAAGACTTTTAATAACATGAGACAATCACAGACAGCAGAGGCTGCATTTTTTATCCCTTTCCAAGAACTTTCAGTCTAATTTCATAAGTGGGTTCTATGTTAAAATAATAGTAAAAGACATTAAGTTACAGATTAATGGGAAAGGAATGAGAATAATTGTATAGCTTATATTTATTAATGGATATTTAACAGATTTTTGATTCAATTTTCTCTTGTCACATTTATTCTGAGAACCTGGTATTTTTCTCTTCTTTAACTCCATAACATGTTACCAGCTGCAAGCATCACTCCTGACACACAGTGGTATAAATGAGGGAAACCCATTATTCCTGCTCTCAAAAGATGGGGACCTCTCTTTTTGGTCCAGCCATTGTTTGACCAGGGGAGCCTGGGCAGGGCACACAGATATTGCAGGATGCTGTTTTGTGCATCTTTTCCATCTCAGACTGCAAATGGTGCTATTTAAGGAACCTGTCAGCTGGGTGATATAAGGTCTCCAAAGTTATTATCTCCTCTCTTGCAGTCGTTGTCAGTCCTACAATACATTCACCAACTGTTTGGTGCCTTGATTCACAGTTACAGAACCAAACAATAGCATCCTGGGTCTGCTGCTCCGGAATAGCTATGCTGATACCTCCAGACTGCAGCTTAACCTACTGGCAGATAGAAGAGAGTGGAGAACACCATCACCCATCAGCTCTCCTCCATGGTTAAGAGAATCCTGTCTCACTAATGAGTATTCCTCATTACTGCAAGGCCCTCATTTTAAGCAAACACAGCATAGGTCTAAGCTTTTACCTACTCCCTTTGGTTGAGAACCTGAATGATTTTTGTATTTCTGCAGGACAGAAAGGAAAGAAAGGTCACAAACACCTTCCCAAGCTATAAAGAATTCTGGATAAATATTCCTAAATCATTTAAGCTCAACCTCTATTTAGTCTCACCCAGCATTTAAAAGCATTATCTTCAGCAGCTGATACTATGTATTTGCTATTTGTAGTGTTCATTTTCTTCCATATGTCAACAGCTTTTTCATCTGTATAGGAGTAGACTCATCGATTCTGCCCTATAATTAAAATAATCTCCTTAGCCTTCTGCCTCATCCTCACTAGAGGGCTGCAGATGGTTTCCATGCACTTGGCCAAGGGGGACTCTTGTCTTCCACTGGAAATTCAACTAGGAATCAAGAAACCCCTTGCAAGGGTTATTGTACATCTCGTGTTTGTACAGTTCATCCTTTAAAAATACTTTTCATCCTAGTTTTGGCTGGGAGTATTAGGAAAACAAAGAAAGGTTTTGCATGTGGAAATATCTCCATGTTTCAAATGGGCACAAGACTCAACTCTCCATCCCTTTTGTACGGGTTCCCCCAATTACACTGGAAAAAACACCTCTCATTTATGCGCAGTCCTTTGGCCCACAATGGCAGGTTATTTCATGAGCCAGCTGAACTCTTGATCTCACTGATGAGGCATCGAAGGATGATCTCTAACTGAATATTTGGTCAAACTTCATGTCAGCACTAAACATTTACTCATAGGATTATTATCTGTAATGATAACTGTATATACCAAAAATGAGTAAACACAGATGCTTCTCAAATGACCAGAGATCTGGTTGTGTTCAGAAAGGACACCAAAGAGTGAATCTGCCAACCATTTGGTGATCTTATTTCAGCAGTGGCAAAGTAATAAGCTCACCCATCCATCCCACAGTCACCAAATGGCTGAATTCACTATGAATTCAGCTATATTTGTACAGTCTACTTTACTCACTGTTACTCTGTATCTTACAGATATCTTCACAGAAAAAAACCAACAATAAAACCACCTCCAAACAAACAAAAACCCCAAACAAACCCCAAAACCCCAACAAAACCATTTTATAATTAACCATAGATCAAAATAAAAAGTTTCCTGCTTAATGGTGGAATAGGTTCACTTCTATGTTCTTTATCATGAGATGAAACCAAAGTGATTTGTTTAGCCTAAAAGCTATCATCTGTTCACTATCTATTTTTCGCTAATTACCCCCCAAAGAGTACTGTTGCTTGCAAGAATGCTTTAAGCTGTCATTTTACTCAGACGCAGTAATTAAACATTTCCTTTCAATTGCCTCAAAATACACAATCTCTTACTATTGTTCTTTTCAATTAGTGTAATTGAGAAATTAATTAAGTTATAGGGAATCTTCTGAATAGGATTTGTTTCCTTAGTCTCTTCTTTATCTTGTCCAAATTTGCTTTTTACTGTTTTAAAGAGGGGAGGGGATGGAAGGAGCATGAAAACTAAACTCCAAGTTCTGTCATTGCCTCTGTGAAGAGAGGAACTAATTTAATGAAACAACGATCAAAGCCCCGAGGCAAGAAAAGAAAAGCATCTCTTCTCAATGCTACTATAGGTGAAAATGCATCAAGTCCAAGGCAGGACGATTTTATTTTTTAATGAGAAAAATACTGTACAGATGACAGCTTATTTAAAAATATCAGATATGCTGTAATGGTCTCCTTAAAAGTGCCAGTTTCAAAGTGAAATTTAATACCTATTTAATACCATCTTGTACAATTTTCCTTTATCTTTTGAATGCTTTGGATTTTTTTTTTTTTCCTTTTCTTTTCAATTTGCTTATGCTGGTAAAAATATATATATATACATTTTAAAATGTGCCCTGAGTGGAGGGAGAGGAGGCAGAAGGAGTTATTCCCCACATTCTCTCTGGGTGAAGTAGGGGATGAGGAAGACCAGCTCCTCTGCTTGGTCACTCCTTTAGCTCCATTCTGGCACAGGCAGCAGTTTCTGAAGCTCAAGGACCTGTGATGGGACATTCATCCCTGGGCAACGAATGCATGCAACACATGACCATCGCACTACGCTGAGTTCGGCCTGTGCTACCACGCCTTTAGCTAAACGGGCACGCTTCATTGTTAGCAATTCGCCCACAAGAAATCCAGTTATTTCAAGAAGCAATTTGAAGCAGTAATTTAGAAGAGGAATACAGAAAATAAGGTATAATTAGGTTGAAATTATGTAACTTTATATCTATTGTGTAATGGTTGTAATGAAAAGAAGAAAAAAAAAAGTTTTATTTGCACCATAATTGTTACATCTGCTTGGTGTTGTGCCAACAGCTAATGCTACTAGAAGCACCAGCACAAGCAAGACAGAAACACTGGCATGATACAGCTGCTGATCCTAGAAATTCTGGCTGTGATAAGACCTAATTATGGCTTGCTAGTTCTTCTTGTGTTAATTAGTGGAAAACGCCAATTCATCAAGAAGCGTGTGCTTTTTAAATCGACCCATTTCAAAGACACTTGCATGGCAATAACTTTATCATGCATGAGGAGGTCCGTCCAAAGCTAAAGGAAAAGACAAAGATATTCTTCAGCAAACAAAGATGGTCCAGTTGCTCTATTATAGGATGTTTTGCTTTTCCTGACCTCTGATCAGAGACCTGAAACTGCCATTCCCTCATTTCACAGCAGTGCCCTAACAATGAGGAAATGGTTCTTCTAGGCTGCGCATCTATCAGTATCTTTTCTGCTTTGCCTGATAAGCATCTATCAAGCTACAGAGAGACGGAAAGTTATCTTGTTCTTTGTAGAGATAGAAATAGCAATGTAGATTATCACATTTCACTTTGCTTTTCCAGTAAAGTATAATTACTTGCAGAGAATCAAGGTGGTGAGAAAGAGTGACAGAGACTCATCCCATGCAGAGGTACTCATGGGAAAAAAAGTCTGCACAGGACCACTGGCTGCAATTAATCGACTTCCTTGAGACATTTAACATGTAAACACCTGAGCCAGTGTCAGACAGCTGCAGTACTAACATTTTTTTTAAAACTAAAGGAGCTTAGAGGAGACGAGAAAACCTCTGCTCTGAGCATATAGCTTGTTACTGCCTGATGCAAAGAGCCCTTCCACTTACACGGGAGACCTGGTGATTATAATTTATTGTTTTAGATAATCTAAAACTGTCTGTCAGACTGTTCAAGTCTCTAGCCTCACCTGAGTCACTGAGGTTAATGCATAATATCACACAATATTCGTGATTCTGAGCCTTCTGCACCAAAAACTGCAACAGTCTGACAAACTGTTCCTCTTCTTCATGTTCCCAGCTGTTGTTTTTCATCCATTCTTACAAAATAAATGTAATCTTATCTTCTTTTTCTCCTTACTTTGTCTTTATCTAGTCTCGAAGTACAAATACTTCAGAGACATCCCTAGGGAAATGAATTTATGGCACCTGGAGTCTTCTCTGATAAATGACAGCCATGGCAGTAAAGTAATACTCCAAGCAGCCTTTTGTACTCCTTTTAAAAGCATCATTGTAGACCTGATGGTTCCAGAGGAATGCCTGTGAGTGACAAGATGTATCTTCTGGTGTTCCAGAATTATGAAACTTATTCACTAGGAACAGAAAAAAAACTTACTAAGTTTTAATAAGAGTTAAAAATAATTCTTTAATTAAAATAAAAATGACAAATAAGAGAGCTCCAAAAGCCTATCAGGGATAGAAAAGCCAATGGAACACATTCTGCAAAGAACATATTTTAAGGCAATTTATAACTTTCTTCAAACAAATAGATTAATAATTCTTGTGATACTCATGGCTGTGAAGAAATAGTTTGATGCATCAACCATCCAACTGTACCAAATCTTACATAAAGAGTAAGTCTTATTTTTTATTCTCCAAAAAGACAGACAAAAAGTTCTTAGTAATAGTGGATTACTTCCCACATCTCTATGGAGATTTAACTCTCAAACAAATGATGGTACTGTATTTCTGTGCTCATCATTTCTGCAAAAAACACTCAGGGAAAGTGTAGCTGGTTCGCCCAGGGGTGAAGTCACAAAGCTGTAACTGCGAAAGAGAAATAGCTGCCAAATAATACCTTTACTTTCCTTTTTCCCTTCTTCCATAACAAGAAGAAGAAATGTAGAGAGCTTTGGAGAAGTAGGCAAAACATCTATAAAAGGCTATGAAAAAATGTGAAAGTAATGAAAGGCAACCAGAGGGGTCTTAAAAAATTCTACAAAGAATTCTAGACTAAAAGGATGTAAAGGATTTTCTTCAACTTAACAGAAATCAGATTCATAAAATTCGTATCTATCTCTTCCCATCTTAAGCATTTTAGAAGCACTGCTGAGCATCTGAAATGTTACCAAAATTTACCTTATTTTTAGAGTAGAATAAAGAAGCCTTTGTTTCCATGGCAAGAGAAGCAATTTGCACTATAGTGCCACTGGCTTTGAGCAAGATAGACTCAATTTTGTCTTGAGAAGAGCTTGGTTTTTAAGCATGCGATAGACAAATGAAAGATTACCAGGCCCTTCTTCAGTCTTCAACAGCCATGTGGTCTAGACCGCAAAGTTTTGTGTGATGGCCATGAAACTGTAGGGGAGCCTTCCCAAGAGAACAGAACAGGTAACAAACACAGGTAAGCTGTTAAGGCAAGGAAAGGCTTTTCATTTGTATTTTGTTCCTCAACTGAATGGGAAAACACAGCTGGAAAAATTTTGAATGTCTTCATAATGAATCAATATGCTTTAAAGCTGCATAGACCGTGAAATGCCATTTTGAGTAGTCATAATCAAATATATAATAATACATGGGCTCTATGATGCTAATTCCTGAGGACCACAAAACCAGAATATTGCTTTGGCTAAAACATCAGTGTTATGCAAGAACCTAACTTTAAATAATAACTGCCTGTGGTAACCTAATGATTTTAAGGGCTAAAGCAGCAGTCACATCAAGTATGGGCTGGTGTTTCCTTGTGTTTTTCATGTCTGATACTAACATTTTCTCAAACTGATGGCCAGCATAGAAGTCGTCTCTGCCCCACAGGGAAAGTATGTTATATACTATATAAAGTACATTATCTAGAAGTTTCATACAATGTAAATTACAAAGATAATATCTTTTTTAACTAATTTCATGCCTTTTGGCCTTGGTGTGATGCAGAAACCCAGGCCGACCCACTGAGGAATCGCCTTCAGCCACTGCAGACAGCAACAGCTCATTTTCTCAGCCTGCCACAGGATCATTCCCTACTCTGCCCATAATTGTACTGCAGATTTAAATGTCACATGCAATGTGTCACATACCTAACATTAATGGATATGCCACAGTACAATGCTTTCATTATTCAATTTTTTCTCTTTTTTCCTGCTTTGTCACATTATTATATGTAATTATACCATTGCACCTTCCCCCAGGAAGCTCTCACTTCATTGGTGTAAGTGGCACAGCATCCTTCAGAAAATGAAAACACTCTTTTCCTGCCATGGTAAGACTGGTAAGGTTTAGATAACGGTCCTGTCTTCTCTAATGCCCACAAACCAGAAAGTTTCTGTGGTGGGTTTTGAGGAAAAAGAGGACAAATGTCCTCTGTAAGATGCAGAGGATGCCTTGGACAGGGGCATAGGGATTGTGGGGCAGATTGCTGGACTGAGAAACTACGATGCTCAAAGCAAGTAGGGGGGATGGGGGTGGAATTAAAAGTCTCAACTCTATCACTTTTCCCAAAAAAATCATAGGGCATACCAAATAATTTCTGAATTTCTTCCAGATAAGGTCATGTCCTGCCCATTGGGAGGCTCTTCTCAGCAGATGAATTCAAGGGCTGTCAACAAGTGACCCATTATAAGCTCCTTTGTCTTTGTTTTACCTAAGACATGCCACCAGCCTCTCCTGGTGGTGCAGCCCCAGTTCTTTCCCCTCTTCATCCCTCCCTGCCTCCCACCTCCCATATCCTTTGGCTCCTGCTACTTTCAGCTTCTTTTTTCATCTCAGACATCTCATGATAGGAAAAAGTCACAGATGCCTTTCCACTACCTCTGTTACACCAATCGATATTTTTTGGGGGCTCTCTGCCTCAGTTTTCCTCTATGTTAGCCTTCTGGGCTGCTGCTGGTGTTAGTACTCCTGGCTGAGGTGAGAACAAGTCCATCTTCTGATGCTGCCAGACGCTGCCCAAACGAGGGCTGAAAAACTCCCAATGCTGTGCAGGAGTCAGGCAGCATCAAAAGGAGCTACTCTTCTGCCAGTTGATCATCATCTCTTCTTGCCTGCTTACATGCTTTACAAAGTCAGGAGAAAAGAAAAGCCTATGCCAGAAAGAGGAAAAAAAGTTGTAAAAGGAAAAAGTATAGGGATGTGCCTTAATTTGGGGAATCATCTCCATTAAACTCTCGTTACCAGCTCCTATCAAAGATCTTGTAATAAAGATGCAAAGACTTGCCTTCGCTTTTCATTTAAAAATTGATCAGTGTTTTCTTCAAAACTTTATACAATTATTTCTAGATTTACTTTAGATTCTGCAATGCCTGAATATATACAGGCCTCAATATATACAGGCATCCAGCACTGTATATACAGGGCAGCTGATGAACAAATATTTTGGCTAGAAGGAGACTGTATAGAAGCTTATGTGAAAAAGGACATTCTCCTAACCCCAAAACGTATTATACAAACTCATAGCATCGTGCATTTTTATGAAAAGATACTATGTTTTCAGTAAGTACTTTGTGTTTAGAAAAATGTGTTCTAAAGGTTCAGTTGATTTTTTTTTTTTTCGTTGCAGAAATCTGCTGTAAAAGGTAAGTCTGGTGCATTTTATGAAAATACATGGAGATAAAAACATTTTCATTCTATATTCATTACAGAGTCTTTGTTCTAGTAGTCTTTTCTTGGATTAGTGTTAGAATATTTTTTCAAGATTAGTAACCACTTGGACAAACTGTTAATTTAGCATAAAATACAATACAAAGGACTGCTTAAAACAGTTTTTTGCAGAGAAAAAGCTTCAGTTCTACTGCTATCCTATGCACTCCAAAACCTTTATAAATCTACATTGCATGTCATAGTTATACAAATTACTATGTTCTCAAAAGAGAGATGCTTTAATTATTCAAACCTCAAGAAACAGGTTGAACTCAGGAGAGAATGATGATTTAAAAGTCAAGATTAAAATAATCAATCCCTTCTTTGCTTGCTCCCTAACAAGGCAAATGAAACAAACAAATCTGTACAGCAAGGATTATTTTCTCACTCAAAATATTATGTTAGATAATATCGAGTGCTATTTTCTTCTACACATATGAGACACAAGCACAATAATTCTAGTGTAATGGGGATAATTGCTACCGGTTATATCTATCTGGTGTGAATCAGAGAGTTTTCTCTTGTTAAAAGGTAATTTGTGCTATATTTGAACAGAGACATTGAAAAACAAAAGTCGGTTCTTTTTTTCCTTTCCTTTCCTTTTTTATTTTTAAGTACTTTAAATTTAATATGTAACCTACCCTATGATGATCACTGTGGAAAACAAAACAAAACAAAACAAAACAGCCACACCCACCAAAAAAACCCAAGCAACCAAACCAAACAAAAAAACCCCTAAAAGCAGGATGGTTGTAAAATCTGGCTCTGGTATAACTTCATGTCTTTACAGCTAATTTTATATAGTTATCATAAACATGGCTGAAATTGTAATGAGCTTGCTCTGCAGTTTCATATGGAAAACAGTTAGAAACCTAATCCATAATGCAAGACAGCAGAACACTTTACAGGTAAATTACCCACAACAGAGCAATAAATCAAAGTAAGTCCCATCTGTCATTTTAGAAGCAGTGGGAGTCTATTACAGTTTGGCACAGGTACGATGCAGCCGGGTGGATTGCACTTGGCTTGCACAGTACCTGCTATTGGGAGGAACCAATCGCCTTTTTACAGATACAAGTCAAAAATAACTGACATGATTACCCTAGCAAGAGTGACCGTAACGAGAAGCTGAAACACAATAATGAAGTAGGACAAAAGAGGAGAGTAGTCTAGTGAGAATGTTCTGACTGATTTATATTCCTCTCCTAAAGCATTGCCCTCGAACTGAGCATACTATTCCGTTCCACTTGAAAATAAATACACACGTTTATGTTGTTATTACTGTATTGTTAAAGGTGAACAACTTCTCATTTTTTATTAGGAGGAGAGGGAGAATAGTTTTTGTCCATGCTTGTTGCAATAACATCTGTTCTTTCCCATTTCAAAACTTCAGAAGATCAAGGTCAAATTAAATACCACAACTACATGCAGTAAAAATTCAGGAAATTATAATAAATGCAAATTGATAAAGATGAGCTTACAGAAAGCAAGCGATGCCAGTAGAGGTTCTATCCTGACACAACAGATGTTTTCATGTGCAATGAATAAGACTCTGTGCAGCCCACACTGGCTCTAGTGGCTGTATATACATATTCATTTATATGTCAGAGGGTTGAGTCCACAATGTTCTCAGCTATGCATCAAAATATTTAAAAGAATGCACAAAATTAAAAGAATTAATGTATCTACAAGTTCTTTTCTTTGCATGTTCTCTTAAACAACACTATGCACTCTGTGAAATAATATATCTGAAAAGTTTTTTCTGAGCTGCAGCCAAGTGTTTTGTCCCTTTCAGAATGTTTTCTACCTCAGTTCTACCAAACATCTTCTAATAACTTGCTTTATTCTAAGAAATCTCAGTGCTTTCTACAAAGATCAGTAAGTGTCTCAGAAGGCAAGAATACTACATCTATCCATTTAGCGGCTCGTCACCTGATATTTGTGAAAACAGCATAAGATCACCCAGAAATAAGCCAAAAGCCAAGACTTCCAGACCCTTTTCTTACTATATGACACCCCGGACTTCCAAATAGAATCACAAAACCAAAAATTACAACTACGAGAAACAATCCACAGATACCAGATCAGGCAATCACTCTCACTTACGACTAAATAGTCAGAGAATAAAGAATTTCTACTTTGCAATCATGCAATGACTACAATACTTTCGGCACAGTCAATACTTGGTACAAGAGTCCCAGACCTTTGGTACCTGATCATTGGTAACACACCTCAAAAATCGTTTGCTATTTAACACACTGTGCTGTGGCAAAGCTAAATAGGACATAGATCTGTGCAAGCTGATGAGATTTTTATAAAGACTTGAAAAACTACAGGTTGATAGTCACTGACAGTATTTTGCTTTATTTCCTCCTTCTTTTCTTTTCTTTTCTTTTCTTTTCTTTTCTTTTCTTTTCTTTTCTTTTCTTTTCTTTTCTTTTCTTTTCTTTTCTTTTCTTTTCTTTTCTTTTCCCCCTGTGAGGAAATGTAGCTACAGGATATGGTCATCCATCCCTCATTCTCCAAAATAAGTAATTCCTTCGGGGTGGCATGTATATTGTAGCACAACTGCACAGAAAAGATAAGATTTATCTGCCAACTCACTCACCTCCTCCAGCAATCTGAGCATGACATGACATGACCTATTGCTAAAATCATGCTGTATGAGTGAAAACGGGCTGTTGTAAAGAGAAGGAGTTGAGACCAGTCACATAACATTTTTATGTTGCACTACTCTCAGGCTTGCTAAAAACCAGCATTGGAAAAGCAAGAGGTCCGTTTTTAAAAGGAATGTGGACAGCATGAAAAGCTACTGAATTTAGAAAACAGTATTTAGTGAGAAACTTTGCTGATCCAGGAATTACATGCTAAAATTCTGGTATTGCAAGTTTGTCCAAGTGTTTCAAACTCAAGTTCTGCGAAAGAAGCACACAGAGGTGGTTCCCCTTCCCAGTTCTTGAAGGAAGGACCTCAGATGTCTCATTGCACAAGGTACTCCAGCCTGGTGATGGGTAAGGGTGATGGAAACATTTCGGCAACTGCCCCAAAGCTGCCCCTGAGAGCTTGATGCCTCTTGAGAGTGCACGTCGGGTGTCTCCCCATGGACCACATGCACAATTTAGATATCCAAACTGGAGCTGTGAGCAGTAGACTTGAAAAGCTGGTGCAAGGCCTCATGCTGAAAAATCTAAAGCTGCACTCCTGCCCTAAACCCATTATTCATTCGTAAACACGTCTTTGGATGCTTAAGAAATGAAAAATGAGCCATCTGTGCTTCAAATCCTGATGCTGTCTATGTAAAAATATCCAATACCAATTAGTAAGTTGCTTTCAAATTCTCTTTATATGCAATTATTGCTTCTTCTCTGTAGAAAAGTATGTTTAGGTCTTTTTCTCCCTTTGAACCAGATTTATTTAGCTGAAGATGTGCTAAAAAACCATAAATGAAGCAATAAGATAAAAGAAGATTATAGGGTTAGAAGAAGATGTCCTTTGGGACATTTGAAGTGGAAGTCAAGGCCAGAATTATTTCAGGGGTTCAATAATGATTTAACACGTCTTCCAATGACTGGGAGAGCAAGCACTATATGGAGATAGTTGTCATTTTTTCCATTTCCTATGATATGTGTATAGTTGAACTAAATCTATTTTATGTCTCTTTACTATTTGTAATTGGTAAAACTGCTTTGATTGGTTTTTCTATTTTTGAAACCTTGTGTGACTGTTTGAGTTGCTTAGCAATACAGAAAAATCAAAATATACAAAATGATAGCACAATGAAAATGGATCTAATAGCTGTCACTTTATCAAACCATTTAAAAAATCTTTATGAGCATGAAACAATCTGTATGCTAGTACAAATCTTGTCTCTATTAGCTTGTTGTGACTTTGTTCCTGGACAGTCTATGTCCATGACAGACTGGAACAGAAGAAATATACACTGGTCTTCAATCAAGGTTGTTCAATGACATCCACAGCATTACGTGAACATCTTCCTATTAAAAACGTCCAACTTCTAAGGGAAGAAATATTTTACTAATCATCTTCACCTAATCATCTTCACCTCCTTGTCCAGTGGCTGTTCATTTGGCTGCTTTGTTTCACACTAGTGGGAAGAAATATTTTACTAATCATCTTCACCTAATCATCTTCACCTCCTTGTCCAGTGGCTGTTCATTTGGCTGCTTTGTTTCACACTAGTTTGTGAAGAAGTTCTGCATGTGCATTTCTGGTTGTTTCAAATAAATGTTGCCTTTGCAAAAGCAAACATCTTTCAGACGTGTTCACCTCTTAGATACTAGAAAACATCAAAGGAGCTATCCTTCAAAATATTATTTTTATTTATTACTGCATTCATCTTTGACTTATAATAAAGATGGGAGAGTGCTAAGATGCCATTGATTCATTCTGACATTTTATAAGGTAGAATGCTTTGTCAGACATTCTTACTGAAAAGGGAATATGCCTTGAGTTTATGTGGCTTGGATATGTCTTTCTCCTTTGTCAGGTATTGGTCCTTCACTCATTGATACCAACATCTGATGTACGTATTGAATCCAAGAGGTGTTTTTTCCTCAAAGAACAGTGCCACTTACTTCAGCAGAAAAACATCTGAACTTCCTCAAAGTGACTAAAATGTACCAACATGCCCTTTTTTGCAGCATTTCCTGGTACATGGTTTTATTGTCCACCTTCCATATTTGACAGCTTATAATCACTGTTAATTTCCTCTGATAAATGATGTCTTTGGCCCATGACAGTAAGCACGTGGAACATATTTGCTTTCTTACCATACTCAGCATGCAGTGCTTGGCACAGGTCAAATTCTTAGCTTGTGCTCTCAGATGGTATTCGACATATCTGACTTAATGAAAGCTCCCTCTTGTTTTATTTCTTCCAGTTTGAATTATGTATGTTCTAGGTTTGCATACCATGAACATTAGGAGGATCTGAATGAGGATGATACAGGTGTTTCAGCAAATATGTCACTTATAGCTGCTTTCTGTGTGAGGAGGACCAGAACTCTCCTTCCATCAGTTGCATTTGACCTATACATTTATGAAATATTACTTTAGCTACAGCGGAAAACACAGTCATAAAAAAAGGGGGGGGGGACACACATAAGATTTTGGTATGAAGTTACAGAAGAACAAAAGAACCACCTCTTTCTTCGCCTCTGCTATCATTCTAAGTGGCCTAGCAGTTCATATTAATTACATGATTTTCTGTAACTCTTATACAGAAAACAACAGGGCCAAGACAATATCCTGTATACATAAGACTGAAAAAAAATAAACTGATCCTAGCATTTAAGCCCAAAAAATCAGAACAAGTCACAGCCTCCTGATTTTTCCAGTGTTTTAATTCCAGGAGAGGAGAAAGCAATGCACTAGGCAAAAACAGATATTGCAGCATATATATTAAAACTCTGAAACCTATGGCTGGAAATTTGATTTACTTTTTTTCTCATATCCCAGGTAAGTGAATTATGAGCTATTTTTATCTGCTAATAATTGAGAAAATACACTGACAATATGGGTAACACAGACTGGCCTTTGAAATACCCATATATCTAGTTTGCAGAGTAAAGAAAAACATATAATAAGCACCAGTAGTATATACTAAAAGCTTATAATTCTTAGGCTATAATCAAAGATCTATTTCAAAACAGATAATTAAACTATGATAAAGCAAGAGACAAGAATATACAAGCATACCAGTATAGTTGTTATAGCTGATAACATAGATTTCAGGGTCTCAGAAATCAGCAGAAAAAAAATCTTTAATTAACATAACCTTTACATCTAGCCCACAGTAACTGGCATACAAATGGCTGCCGAAAAAACAAAAACATTCTTCTAAAGCATAGAGACATGCAATTTCTGACTTATTTCTTTCATTCTTGATTGTCAATGCCATGCTATGTTTTTGCTTCTGATGTCATGAAACAAATGAGAAGTGAAAACTAAGAGAAGGATGAAAATGTTGAGAACTGCAGGAAATGAAAAATGCCAGACAGTTCTATGCTAATGCTTAATAAAGTGTGTGCATAAAAAATGTAGGGAAAAAAAAAAAAAAAAAAAAGCTTTGTTTGCTCTCATGTGAAAACACGAGAAATGCAATACCACTTGATTGCTGCTGGGTTTTAATTTACACCAAAATCTCCAATGAAACTGGCTTTACTCAGTATAGTTTAAAATATATGAATATTTTTACACATGCACTATATTTCTGGCGCTCAAAAACATTGTAGTATCATGCTGCAGCCAGCAAGGTCTGAGAATAACAATTAAGATGAGGTTTCAAGTGGATGGTGACATTTTCGCTGATTTCACACATCTGTGTATGTGTATAATATGTCGACCCTAACCTCTAAGAAACTGGATTTCTTTCTCTATGTCTTCCTTCGTGTCCATGGTTAAGATGTTTCTGCTCCATATCTCCCTACAAGTGTCCTATTTTGATAAAATTCCTTCCCTTTTAGCTGGCAGAATAGGCCCAAAGAGACAGTCCGTTTTGGTGACATGACCTGCCAGGATTAGCCCTGTGACTTTATACTGAGATGGATTAGGGGATTTCACGTGGTCACTGACAGAGCTCAGATTTTTAGAGGTATTAATGCTCAGTCATGTTCTCCTTCTAAACCTTGCATTCTCACTTAAGTTTCAAGATAACACTGTGTGGGCTTTCTTGCTTTCAAACTTCTGCTTTAAACAGCTGCAAAATTAATGTGTCAGCCAGTGGCTAATTTTTCTGTTACTGGACTCCTAGCTCATCCCTTACCTCCTCCTGTCTCTGATACACTGACACCATGGTCTTGTTGCAACTTGAGCTTAACAAAATCGAATGTAAACTCTTTTTCTCCCACACGTTCCCATTTCCTCCTTCTTTGCCTACCTGTAAAGAAAACACTTCAATCCTTCCTACTCAGATCTTTTTTTGGACTTTTCTCTTTTTCTTGCCCAGCAAACTCAGGCCATTCCTCTTCATCTTCAGCAGATGCCAGGGTCACCCTCTCCTCTGCTTACTCTCTGCCAGGTTTCTCCCCCAGGCTTGTGTTATATCACACTGGGATTTCTGCCCAGTTTGACTTTCTGGACATTCTTATGGACATATGCCAAATACTATTGCTCAGCCTGTGTTTCTTATTTGCTGATACAAACTCTCTGATTTCACTACCTTGCTCAGCTGACCTTTCTCCCAGTATGGCCTCTCCAGTTCCCCATTAACTATAATAACCTATTTTGGCTTCTTTTAAGCACCCCAATAATGCCACACATCCTTACTGCCCTTGCTGAGGTTCACTCTGATCCTTTCTTCCTTATGCCACCACTCCTAACCTCATCACCTGGTTTAACAGCTTCACCCACATCCTGCCTCTGCCTTTCATTACATAGCCTCATTCAAGAAAGACCCCACCCTGTATCCATTTACATATTTTTAATTCCAATCATACCTATAAGGAATCAAGCAACTTCTTTCCTCCTGTTTCAAGAAGAACTCTCTTTCTTCTACTAAAGTCTACTTATCTACCCTTCCACCACGATCCTTTTGTCCTTGGAGAGGACCTAACAGGTCATGGATCAGCAGGTAAACAATACCATTATAAAGCAAAGACCTCTTGTAAGCACTTCTGTGAGGCAGTTCCAAACAAAACTAACTGATTTGGTTTGGTCCTCATTTCAAGGTCATTCTATTAACATGTTCAAGGTTATCCCTAAACTGCAATCCAGAGGAATGACAAGCAATTGAATAGATACCCAAACTACGGAGCTCAAGGCCCTTGTTCAAGTTACCTAAACCAAGTACCTACAGGAAGTCACACAGGGGTACATAGCATAGTCTGAACCAGGGGACAGAGTTTTCACAGAAGATTTTACAGAGTTTAAAGCAAGTTTCACATCCAAGATTTCATTCAATGCATGCGACATCCAGAACTGTTTGCTCCCTAATAAAAGTGGGTTCATGCAGGAATAAGGTGAGCCCATGGCACGTTCTGAACTCCTTCGAGTTCAATGAAACATGCTGCAGGATTCAGATGTTACTAGATTATTTCATGTAATCTTGTACAGCCTTTTCCACAGTCAGAACATTCCATTAATTTATGTCAAAACTTAAGGAGTTATGTTAAAATGAGTTACCTTTTCTTGATATTGTCGCCGTGAGGAATCCAGAGACTGAATGAGGGCAGTGGCATGACCTACAAACATGGCGTAACAAGTAGCCCCCACAATCATACTCAACATGGTTATCCAGAGGTCGGACATGCTGACGGGGGCGCGGGCTCCATAACCAATGCAGAGCATATGGCTCATGGCTTTGAAGAGCGCATATGAGTACTGCTTCCCCCAGGAATCGTTCTGCAAGAAAAGAGACAAGTGACTGAGCCAGCAAGCAGCTGAAGGGAAAAATACATTTGTACTTGTATAGCGGGATCATAGATTACTGGCTCTGAAAGAGCAGTCTGGTAATGTATTCTCTGTGCGTGAGAAGAGATATTTCTTCTAAATTAATTGTTAGATAAAGCATCAGAGAGTCTGCAAAAATATACTTAGCACAATGAGATGAAATAAAATTGACTATATATGATTGTATTCTTAAATGTAGGTGTTAACCTAATTACAAAGAGACTGAAGGTCAATTTTATTTTACAGCCCATGGCAGAGAGACTGAAAGGGTAGTGTCTCAAACACTGTGGCAAAACCAGTTCTGCAGCCACAGGAGATGGGCCATCCCTAGACGCATGAGATGGGGCATCATGAGAAGGTGAATTGCCGTTTACATGTCAAGAGCAAGCTAACAAGCCACAGACAAAAGGCCAGCTGGTACAGGAGGTAGGGGGGATTTGTCACACAGCTCCTTTTTCTGATAGGCCCAGCATGGCAGTAGGGGAGAATAACCCAGACTGCTCAAGACCCTTCAAAGTTGCCTACGACCCTTCAGGACTCTTCCATCTTTCACAATCACCCCCCAGTGACACCTGGGCAAAAGACTGAAGATCAAGCAAGCAGGCGAACCACAGGACTACAAGAAGCCCCCTGATAACAGCACTGGCAGTGTGCCCACCATCCTGAGGACCACTCTGCCCACCAGTGTCACCACAGGAATCAAACCAGACACCAGAGGACGCTGCATGTCGATCCAAGACCACAAGCCTCAACATATACACATGGCAGAGCAATAAGGGTGGCGAAACCCCTCTCTCTCTTTCCCTTCCTTTTCTATTTTCCTATTCTTTTATTTTCCTTTTTATAAGTAATACAGTAACGTAAAGTTTACAGCCACACATGTGCCGCAAACTTTTTATGTTTACTAATTGAGCCTAAATAACGTAAATCCTTGTGCCACCAAATCATTTGTCAATTGGGCCACGCTGCAAAATTCAAGTCTTTCATTGACAGATCTTAAGTATCTTGTGTACTCTTTTCCAACCAAGGGGACCCACGAATCCGAGTCACCTGTCCCCAAACCCATACCTCTGGGCAGGACATGACTCAGATGGATCACAAAGAACTGAGCAAGAAGACTCATCAAGTGCAAGAAGGTAATATTTTGTTTTAATACGCAAGAACGTACTCTCATGGCCCCATTTCTTTTCAGAGTTGTCCACACAACCACATTTCATCTTATCAGCTGTTTCACTTTCAGAGAACAGAAGAAAAAAAAAAAAGAGTATTATTTCTTGTAATGTCTGCTCAACCTGTTTTTTCTTGTAATATACGAGAAGCATCTTAATTTAAAAGAAGTCTGCAGTCATAGCAAACCAATGTTCATAGCCACGGTCTGTGAAACATAGCTCAAAAGAAAAGATGAATATCTGGGTCCTGCATTTCTGATCTGTAGCAACCCTTTCCCTTTCTCTCTGGCAGATTAGAAGGACCCAACAGCTCACTCACAAGCTTTTAAAATTGCAAAGGTGTTGTCAGCATCCTCCCTTTAGCTTTACATAGAGACAGTCAAAGGCAGTGTTCCCAGAGAAAAGCAGTCACTTTAACACATTCCAAAAAGCCCTGGGACTCCTTGTCAGATTTTTCTATTTTCCCTGCCAAAAGAATGAAACAAGATCAATTTTATAGCTGTTGAGCATCCGGTATCCAAGAAAACAAATCGTGCTTGGAGGCACACAGTGTACATGAGAAAACGCGGTATTTACCACACGGAACTGAGAATAATTTCAGAAATGAAGAAGTAAGACCTGAGAGGACATTAGTAAGATTAGGCAGTTATCTAGTACATTGTCTACTATACAGGACCAAAAATAATCCTGTTAGCATAAACAAATCTCCAAATCAGCAGTAGCATGTATATATAAAATTTACATATAAAATATCAGTATTTGTGTCTCTCACCCGTATAAGCTTTGCTCAAATGCTCATTTCTCAAAAGAGCTGCAGGCTTGCCCTTGTGCCATTTAAATGTCAACATTACTAAGCATTCTTCTGGTTTTGGTCTATTAAAATGCTTTTTTCTATACCTCCTATTAGCTAAAATAACTGGTAACAGGAAAGAAGCTAACAATTCTTGAATTGCAGATGATAAAGTTACTATTTCTTCACTAATAAGACGTTTTACAAATTAATGATTCCTTTATTTAACGTTGTTTCATTTTCTAAGTTAAAGCTTTTCAGATCTGTGACCTGTTTCTGTCTTCACAAGTGAAAATTTTGTGTTGTAAATATTGCTAAGGAACAGGTTTACAATTTCTCTACTTAAAAAAAAACCAACATAGAAATAAAAGGAGAGTTATCTTAGACTGCTGGGAATCGGGTAGATTTCACTGCATAACAAGGAAATGAGTTCCCTTTGCTTTGGGGCTTTATAAAAATATTTTTTAAAAAATGAATGAATGGAAGAATGTTCCCTGAAATATCTCCAGTTCAGGATTTGTATATGCAGTTGGAACACAGACAGTTCTTCCTGTCTCAGTCAGTGCAGGTATTTTACTGTAAGTTCCCAATCTCTCAGGAATGCAGCTTCCAGCAATGAAGGCACATTCTACTTTGAAGGACTTTCCTTCCAGCTGGTATCAGTCTCCTTTCGGTAGAAATAATAAATAATGGAACTATCAGAGACCCATACCAAAGTCTTTAGCAGTTGCAGCTTTACATAGAATACATTGGGGAAAATAAACTGCCTGCTGGGAAAAAAAATAATAGCCTGTTTTTTTAGGCTACAAGTAGTGTTGTTAGAGCCACAGTATTCAAAAGCTGGTAAGATCAAAACTTCAGTTCCTGCAGGGCTCTATACAGTGGAACTTGCTCATAAACTGTATTTTTTAGCATAACTATTATTAATATTAAATAAAAATAAAAGCTGATCTAGATCTGGTCTATCATACCCTTGTTGTGATAAACCTCAATTAAAATTATTTCAGTAAAATGATATTTTTACATCATGGCTTTTGAGCTAATCCAAACACTAGTTGATTTCATTTGTTAACCGAAATCCTTTCCAAGTCTATGAATTACAGTTTTACGTAAAATTCTTTAAGAAAGAATAAGAAAAAGGGAGTGAGTAGAAGCAAGAAGAAACAAAATACAAGCACGGCTTTCTACCAAGTATGGAACAGGCTGAGTGAAAAATAAATTAAATACTACTTGAGAAGTATTACTATGAGGCAATAAGTAAGCTGTAATGACAGAAGAGAAATAACTAAAAATGTACAACAAAACAAACAAATCTATGTTTTACCATGTATCTAGAATCTAACACTTCAGTCATGATTGTATCTGAATCCAGACTGGAGGTCAAGGCCCTCCCAAATGGCCATTTTGTATACAAGCAGCATTAGATATTACTATTTAACTTGTGATAACCTTGTTACAGGCCGGGCACATTTCAGACATTTGTGAATGGATGGTCCTGAGCAGCTGGTCTTCAGATGGGTAGAAAGGGTTTAGCAGAAAGAGAAAAAGACCTGGCGAAAAACCTTATGAGGTTAATATGGCCCCCATTCTCAAGCTTGTCCAGGTCTCTCTCGGTGGCATCCATCCAGCCTGTTCTTAATCCACTGAAAAGTCCACCCATCAAATCCATACCTCTCAAATTCAGAGAGAAGGATGCTGTGGTGGACGAGATGTCCCAGATAGACAACATCCACGGATGTATTCACTCCATCGTAGAAGGCCACTGGGTTGGGCAGGCAGCACTTGTCCCTAGTGAAGCCGTGCTGGCTGTCTCAATCACCTCTCTGTCTCCATGTGCCTCAGCTTAGCTTCTAGAACGATCTGATTCATGATCTTCCCAGGCACATAATCAACCTGTTATTCTAGAACCAGTTGCAAACATTGCTCTTTTTGGCTTCTATGGGGAACAAATACCATTGTGGAGGGTATAAATTTCAATACAGTTACTTGTGCTGCTTAATGATTTATCCTAAATATAGAAACCATTTTAAAAGAATGCTGGTTCTAATGTCAAATCCTATAAATCATATATCTTACTACCAATATTACTATATGAATAATTATTACTATTTAATTATTTTTCTACTTGTGTTGTATAACCTAAGGGCTTGGCAGGACAAACTAACTTTGTTTCAATGCGAGACACTGGAATTTTCCACAACCCCATTCCGACATGCTTTGCTGTGCAAAAGTGAGGAGTGGCCATTCCTCTGCTACTAGCCTACAGAGGTTTGGTTTTTTTTTAATGAGAAGCATTTTTGCACTTGCATCATAAGGAGATTTTTTACATAACACAGTCACAGATAATATCTCTGAGATAATAAAAGCTTATTCTATGAAATAAAGAAGCCTGTGTTTACATAGCCAGTGTTTCTTTAATATAATTCTTAAATATTAACATTCATATAAATACATGTTAAATGTAATATTCTGGCTTTAATGTATACATTAAAAAGAAACCCAACACACAAACAAACAAACAAAAATGAAACCAAGACAAAACACAAACGTCTATGGGCTGAAAAAATCTCCTACCAATCAGTAAAAAGGGCATTTAATTTCTTAGTTGACAATGGATTGATCACTGTTTCCAGATTAGCAGTAATCGGTTTAAAATGTTTTAAATGAAATGACATTAATTCGGAAAAACTATTAAAGACTGTAATTGTGAGAAATACCAAAGCTGTTTATCCAAGGACTGATTAGATAATCTAGCTTGATGACATTAGAAAATCCTCACATTTGTGAAAGGAATGATCACTGATCATTTGCAATTAGTTCTGTGAGCATATACATTAACTTAGCCGTTATCCTGAAGAATACATTAATCACAGGGCACATCTGATTTTTAAAAGTCTGTTTCCAAGCCTCTTCCTTCATCACAGAATGCTATCCTCTGTCTCATAATTTCACATAAACCTGCTACAAATATATTTTTGTAATATTAACTTTGCAGCTCATAAGAAAAAAATCACGGTAAGGTCACGCAGCACCTTCTATGGGACAACAACAAAACACAAATTATTTTTCTCAGTGGATTAAGAAAGGTATTCTATTTTACTGGGATCTATGAAGGTTTTCACCAGGATATTTTGTTTTCATGAGACAAATCAATTCTACTCCCATACTGTGGTCATTCCTTCAGGCACAGCTTATCTTCCCTCAGCCACATGTGTCCACTGAGATATAAACTGTTTTAGAAATGTCATTAACAAGCAGGCTATTGCACAGAAAGCAGTGGTTTCCACATTTTTGGCTCAGTTTCTTTTTCCTTTCACATCATGGGTGCTGCATGTGTCACATAAACGGTCCTCTCAGTTTGCAAGAGCATGTTTTACAATAATGGAACAAAGACTGATCTAGGAACTAAATGAAATGGATTCCTGAATGCACACTCCTGAGTCTCCTTTTCAAAACTATAGTAGGAGGCTGTCTCTACGCCAAAGAGCTTGCCCTATACTTAGTCACGCACATCCATTTATGCCCACCATCGCCTTCAGGTTCTTCTGAAAGTGATATCTAAAAGAGGGAAGCTGGATACAAATCTTAACAAGATATAGATGGTTTGTGTCTATCCTAGTAAATTAAAAAGTATCAGAAATAATTTCCAAGCTCTGGAACTTGTTTCAGATGGGTATATGGTTAGAAATGCCCTGCTGTGGCACTGGCCACATAGCATGCTCACAAGCAATACCAGGTTTACTTTGGAGCTGGTGTGGGTGAGGAACTATTCCTTCTAGGCAGCTAGCATGATCTCATCCTGTGATGAAGCCCAAATGAGATTAATACTGTGGAAAATGTAGGTAGATCCTATCCTAGTCCTTCCCCAGCATCCATTAGAAGTGGGCACTTTTAATTTACGAACATGGAGGGAGGTAGCCAGTCCATAAGTAAGCCCTCTAGTTTCAGCATTTTCACAGAAAGTTATTGCACAAAATGAATGTAAAGTTTGAGTGGGGCTTCAAAAGCTGAAGAAAGCACAAAGCACCCCTGCTTTTATGGCAGCACAAACCGTAATGCAGTAGTGGCCCCAAGAAAACAACTGTCTGAAATATGGAGGACACAAGCCACTGCTGGTCGAAGTTACTGTAGAAATTACAGGTTTTTCGAATGGGAATTCAGTTAAGCTGCATTTGTGTCTTATATACCATAATATGATGTATTTATATATATTTATTTGCAATATATTATTTCCAACAGTTTCTTAAAGACATCTTCAACTAAAGAATTATTTAAAAGATAATTTAATTAATTAAAAAAAAAAGAATTCTAAGAAAAGGCTATAACTGTATGTTAATGCCATTTCTAATAGGTATACCAGACAGAATTAGAAAAAAAGATACATTTCTTAGCAAATCCTGAAAGATCGAAGTTTAATCACCAAACCCTTCCAACTGTTATACTTAACTTTCCATAGAAGTTCTATTGTCCTCAAAAGTTTCTCATGCTTTGGATTTGGCATCTACACATTTTCAAATTCTAGCTCTGCTTTTGAATTTCAGAATACACGTTACATCCATTAGCAGTAATTTCCCCAGGTCAGCTAGTTATATGAACATAACACTGGCAAGATACTAGAACTGGGCCTATGAAATCTATGAAATCATAGAACCACAGAATGGTTGGGGTTGGAAGGGACCTCTGGAGATCATCTAGTCCAAAACACCTGCTAAAGAAGGTTCGCCAGAACAGATCACACAGGAATGTGTCCAGGAGAGTCTCTCCAGAGAAGGAGACTCCACAACCTTTCTGGGCAGCTTGTTCCAGTGCTCTGGCACCCTCAAAATACAGAAGTTTTTTTCTCATCTTAAGATGGAACTTCCTATGCTTCAGTCTGTGCCCATTGCACCTTATCCTACATTAATCTAGTACTTAAATTTTCCCTGAAAATGTATTAGTAATTTGTTATACTTTAGAACATTAATTTTTCTACTTAACTCCAGGATTCACTTAGGATATGTAAATATCTTACTTAATTCCTAGAACAACAATCCTCATGGACCCAGTACTGACTCCTGGAGAACCTCACTAACTACAGGCTTCCAACCAGACTGCATCATTGATCACAACCTTCTGAGCTCTGCCACCCAGCCAGTTCTCAATCCATCTTGCTGTGCACATCCAACCCACACTTACCTATGACGATGTTATAGGAGACAATGTAAAAAACCTAGTTGAAGTCAAGGTAGTCAACATCCACTGCTCTCCCCTCGTCTACGCACCCAGTCATGACATCATAGAAAGCTACCTTTTCAACAGTAATCCATATATACATTTTGATATATTAATAGATATATAGTTTACATACTTGTCCCACAGTCAGTTGCATAATTTACTGCCTCTGGCTTCATACAATACCTTTGAAGGACACATTAGTTAAAATTTCAGGAAATTACAGCAAAATACCATCTCAGCATTTCAACTTTCAAATAAGCTGTTTGAATATTGCAATGAATATCCAGGTTGGCCAATGGGAAAGTTGTGCAATATTTACTGATTCAAAAGTCATGCAATGGTGAATGTTTTATCATGCAAAATCCCTACTTGTCACAGCTATTATTACTAAGAAACTCTTGTTTTCTAAAACTAGTAAAGGCAAGGTGGGATCAGACTCGGAAGACTAAAAATTCTCCTGTTATTCTAAAAATCTAAGTGCAAGAAGTAGAGTATATTTTAGGAAGTGTGTAAGTACATATGATACATGGAAATAACCCTAAAACAGTAGGCTCAGTGGAATAAGCAGAAGTCTTCAGAAACTTCTTAACGTTTTTCTCTGCTGATATGTGCACAGATAACAGATGGTGCAGATGACTCAGCAATACTTTCAAGACCAATACTGGCAGAAAAAAAAATCAGAAAGCGTTTGGCATTGTGTTCCACAGGAAAAGAGGTTTGACTGGAGGAGAATGACTAAATATTATATATTTACTTTGTTCAGAGTCCTTACGAGACATTGCTGTCATTACAGCTTATTCATGTTTTGGTGCTACGTCTTTGGCACTAGCCATCAAACAAAAACAATGTTGTATAACAGATCTTTTTTTCTTTTGATTATTTATCCTGATGCAGAAAAAAATGAATAGTTATCTGCTAACACATTTGCAAGTAGCAAGAATATCTGCCTGTGATCACCTTTTAATGGTAAGGATGAATAATTTTCAGTATGGAAATCAGTGTGGCAATTCACAGACAGCAAAAGAAGTGCAGGTATTTGGCCTAAACACATAGCCTGGTCTTTCACATATGAGTTATTACGTTCACATGAATAGGCCTATTGTGTTCAAAAGGATGGCTCACATGAGAACAAATGCTCAGAATATCATAGGTGAGGCTTCCCTGTGCACTGCTCAGTACTGCCCTTTGTTCTGTGTATCTGTATCTAATCAGAGGTAAAATCATTAATTCCTACAGCTGTATATATAAAGTTAAGAAATAATAAATTAAAGCTAATTTTAAAATATTTTTGCTACTCTTTTGCCTATGAATCAGCCTGCTCTGACTCATCCTTTGTTCTGGTCACTGTGCTCCTTTAACTGAACTCAGAAGACTGAAGTAAGTTTGTAATACATGTATCCTCTTTAAACTAGCATTTAATAACAAAGATTTTTTAAGGAATTATAGCCTACAAAGCCGTTACAAAGCTTTTATAACGTTTAGAGTAAAATGTTTACAGTACAGACTGTGTCTGTTTTTCCCATGTGAAAATTTTATGGTGCTAGGAAACATTCTACCACCATTGAACCTGATTTTTGGTACTCGGAATTTTTCAGAAAGCGATGCTTTTGGCTCTGGCCAATTAGTACTCTCCCAAACAACTCCTGAACACAGCCTGAGCGTCGTCACCGGTTCACTCAAGGCCTTGGTAACAAAGAAGGCCAGTTTCATTGAAGCAGGCTGTGGAGGTAGCTGACTTCCAGGAGAGAAAACCGGCCTGGACATGATCAATCCACCAGCGTTAATAAAGCCCCCATGCCGATCAGTGACAAACTAAGGGGCAAGTACTGGTGAAGGAACTTGCTAAAATGCACCTGCTACTTCATCTCATGCCCATCTGCAGGAGAAGTGAGATCAGAATGCAGTGAAGCAGCTGGGCATTTTAAAAGGGTTTGTGCTTCAGTTCCTTAAAGAATTCTTATAGGATGCAAACTGCTTCTGCAACGGGTACACTGAGGGGCTCTAGACTTTGCCTACCAGTTGTGACTATTTTTTTATATATCTGTTCTGAAACCTATTAGGTGGCATCGTCTTATTAACAATTGCTACCACTGCTCCAGCATTCCCTCTCCTCTCCTTTAAAACCCATTTCATTATTACAAAATATGTACAAAAAATTCAGTTTTTCCAAATGCATATCACTGAAAATGCAGATATTACCATGCCATTCTATGTGGATCTATGTTCTTCAAGATCCTTTTATTGAATTTATCAAATAATCTAAAACTCCGAGGAAGACATTTGGCTTTTGTTGTCCGGTCTCACAGCACACTCAAAGTTTGATGAAGTTCAAATCACACTGGTTTTTGATCTTGAAACTGAAGTGCCATTGTTTACAATGGACTAACTGGAACAGATACACATTGTTTGCCAAAGGGAAAATATGCAGTAATCACAATAAGTACACAATAAGTATTGTGTGGTCACAATAAGTGATTACAAGTACATCCACAGGTTTTCAGCAAACTTAATTTCACTGGAAAACAATGCATGCCAGAGAGAATGATGTTCTTACAAGAAAAGAAAGCAGGAGTCAAAACAATGTCATTTCTAATAAGAGAATATATAAATCCTGCAAAGAAGCGTTTTCAATGAGAAACTAAAGTTCATGAAGTAGCGCTATTCAGGAGCTGTAAAAAATCAGACACACCGTATCTTTTTTCCTGCTCTTTTCAGTTAGTGAAAGGGGCTGGATACAATGCAAACCAGTTTACTTAACAAGCCTCAAGCATTGAATCAAACCATTTATGAAATGTTTTTCTAGTGCAACCATGGAGAAAAGCTTTTAATTTTCAACTATTGGATAGCCAGGAAGGCAGACGATACTGTGGGCTTAATACAGTACAATTCTGGGAGACAGCTGAAGCAGCAAAGTGACATAAACCCGACTCATGACTCCATAGTATACTGGTTTACTGAAAACTGTTAGGAAGAACCTCCACCATCACAGAAAATACTTCCAACCAATTTAGAAAAAGGAACTCAGCAGAAGGGATTGCATCTCTCTGTTCTGTGAACAACTCAGACTAGACAGCAAATTATGTGATGCATCTGATCCCAAATAAAATTAAAAATAAAAATTATATATTTTTGGCAGTGGACATTTAGCTTTCTGAATGCTATCACGATTCTCTTTGACTCAAAGTGATTTTCAAGCTACATAAAAACAAGGAAGGAAACAACTAACATAGCAAGTGGCAGAAAAGGTTATTATTAGGAAAAGACTAGGCCAACTTGACATATAAATTGAAAGGTAAACAGGCATGCACAAAATCAGAGTATCACAATGCTTATTCCCTAAGAACATCTCAAAACATTAAAAGACTGATTTTCCAATAAATACCTTCATCCTTTTTCTATATACATACATAGTCTAGCAAAATAATTTTTTTCCAAGTATTTGTAGGAACGTGTCCTTAGGAAATAAAAAAAAAATTTAAAAAAAAACAAAACAGGATTACAGTAGATTAAAACAGTCTAATATAATCCACTCATAAAGGCAAATGTGTCCACGTAGAGTCTGAATATGTTTTAATCTGCTTAAAAATGAATCAAGGTGAACCAATGCTACTTTCACACGGAGAAGCAGAGTAAAGGGTGGGCCTAGGATTCAGGAGTTCCAGTCCTTTAAAAAACAGATTCTTTCCCTGGTAAAGTGATGCTTGGTACCACATAAGCAAATTAAAATATTTTTTCTCCTTATTCTAAAGATGTAATTTTAATAATGTTTTATTTTCTCTTTAAGTAACATTCCTTTTAAGGCAGAGGTTCAGTGCTGGTTTTACGTATTGCTCTTCACTTAGCTGATATTGAAAGCAACACTTTTCTTGTCAGTTTTTCCATTTATTTCCTAATGTGATGCCTTTGAGACTTCAGGCTACATCTAGTTAGTTTATCGTTCTTCAGGAAATTAACTTACTACAGTATCTGAGCCCTCAAGCGGCTGGTCTGCTTTTTTGGTAAATCACAGTCCTTTATCCAATACTATATCCTATAAAAAGCTGTGTGTTATTTTATTAGGTAGTGACAGCAGGAAGCAAAAGAGTTTTGCGGCTGAAATTCTATTTTGGCTCTACGAAAAGAACAAACCTTTTCTGTCAAAGTAAGTAGGCTGGATCTAGGTCAGAGGCTTTTCTTTTTCTGAGAACTCATCTGAGCTTTGCTGATGACCTGTTCTTAAATTCAGTTGCTCTAAAACCACAGGTGCTTACCACAGTCTGCAAGACTTGAAAGGTAATAAAATAATATAAAGGAAAAATTATTTACCAGCCTAAACATCACCCACAAAATTATGTCTAGGCATTAATATCATTAAAAAAAAAAAAAAAAAAAAGACTGAGTAACTCATAAAAAATTAATTTCCCTCTTCCATCAAAGGGAGGTTAACCTAAAGCATAGATGAATATCCTAACTTTTGGGATACCAGCTTCATATTCTGAAGGACAGGATGGGGAACATCCTCCTTTTCTCTTTTGAAGCCCTTGAGGGAGTTGACAGAGCATCCAAGTGAGCCCACAGTTTTCATCTAAGAGGTGAGGAGCACTCAGGCCCCAGCTCCAGCAGCAAAGACAGGGACGTCCCTGTGCAACCATCAGCCCAGGCCCACTCGATTACTCTGAGCCTCCTCAGGTGAAGTCACCCAGCACAGGGCCCAGTGCCAAGGCCAGCCAGCAAGGCCAGCTCAAAACCATAACAGCTGGCAGAGTCCTGACACTGTGACACCATGCCCAACTGCCTGGCCTAGCAGCAAAATGCACATGAACTCAAAAAGTAATTGGACAAACTACTGGAAGGAACACATGGTGATGGCTATTACACACATAAATGACAGCTTTGGATTCAGAAGTCCCTCAGCTGCAAATTTCTGAAAGCTTGTAGGATATGCTAAAGGAAACATCACTCTCTGCTTGCTGTGGTTTGATCTTCCCTGGGCACCTGCTCCTTGGTCACCCTTGGAAAGGAGCCAGACAGACGGTAGGCCAGACTTCCCACAGACATTCCGTCAGTCCTGTCATCCCACCTGAATGAACTCTCAACTGCTGAATCATTAACTCGGATGCAGCTATGCATTCATTTTGTCTTTATTTTATTCTTCTCTTTTGTCTGCCCACCTTCCTACCTCTTCCCCAAACCTCTTGTAATCCTCACCCAAAAGTGAGGTGTGCTAAAACCACCGATGCAAAGTTACACTGATCCAAAGTTACATTCAGTCTTGTATAGACTGTTTCATTGCATTATTTTTACCGGATTAGTGATCATGTGCGATATAGCCTCTCTTACTATCACAGATAGTTTTCAAACAAATAGATTATTTGCTGCTGATCAGAGAAACAGCAGTTCAACGTTATTAATTCCTTATTCTAAACTATCCACCTCTATTATTTTCTTTAGATAAAGAAGAGGGTAATGATGCACTTCGAATAAGTCAATCTGGAAAGAGCTATGCCAAGTCATAATTAGGCTTCATTGATCTATAGTTTATTTCCACAGATTAGTGAATAGAGAAAAGGACCAAGTAATAAATTACCTACTTTTATTGTGTCTAATTTTTCTTTAGCCAACTTGCCTTCTCACAGCTCCATAGTAAGTATTTATGAGACATCCATTCCATCCGCGTAGCAATGGTAATTCCATTTAACTGTGCAGAAAAGCTTGGAAAGCATATGGGATACTTTCACAGTTGCAACATAAAAGGTAAGAGAGTCTCTCACTGCATTTAAGAATTAAACTGCACACTTTGATTACAGCAAGACGCACAAAACTATCCTGCAGAGCAAATATGACATCCACCTGCTAATCAGTTCACAGGAATTCAGGTTCCTCAGACTAGATACTGAGGATGAAAATACTCTGATTGAAATAGGTAAGGCTGAAGCAGATGGCTCAGCCCAGGGGACAAACCCTGGGGAGGGGCAAGTCATGGGCAGTATAGCACTGATGTTTGAGGGAGAGAGGAACAGGGAGAACACCACAATCCTGAGTGATGGAGGATGAACAGGAATAATAAGAGTGCATTTCTTTTTGTATCATTCACATGTGAGTATCTACAATGACCAGTGGCCCAACTTGTCCTGGGTTTTGTTTGTGAGGATGGGCAATAAGGGTGGAAGGTATAATAACATTTCATGTCAGCTAACTTCAGGAACTTCACTTTGATGGCTGAGTTGGCCAGTCTCTCTAGGCTCCCCACACAGTCAGCAAAAATCACACTGCTGCAGATGGTGATTCAGAGCAGAACTTTAATGCAGGTGCTCTCTATTGCCTCCAGGGGAGAGCTTCTTTCTGAATCAGCTGCAGCAGGATCCTATTTAGCTAAAGTCACCTCCATTAGTTCCCTGATCTCCCCTGCTGAGTGGACCCGTGTTTTATTGGATGGACATGCCTCCACGTTTCTTTCTTGCTCCTATCCAGTGGGGACAATAAAATTCTTAAAGATGGCCTCTCCTCTCAAGCGACAATTTTATTTTATGTTCCATGGTTTTACTTTCACAATTGAATCTGACATTCAGGTTAAGAAATGGGTTTGCCAGTGCAAGGGCTGAGAAAAGTCAGTGGGGCTCTGTAGGGGGTGCTGGAGACTTGCCTAGATTAATTTGGTTCCAGTGCATTGGCTTTAATTTAAGCATACTACAGTGAGATGGTATCATAAACCACAGACAGAAGCAAGCAAGAGACAAAAAAAAGATATCTAATGAGAACAGAAAAATGCTCAGAATGCAAACTTCATAATTATTCAATTATATAGATAAAGTTATACAGCAGAGAGCACACAATGAGAGTAAGGGTTCTTGGATTCAGGGCACATATCTGAATATCCACATTTGAAGGCATGGCATTTACTTTGCTTTAAAAAGGTTGGGAAGGATGTTAAATTGGAAGCATCTTAAAGGAATCAGAGTCTAATGAAAATAGTGTAAATTTAGAAAGAACTGTGTTATCTAACTTTCAGATAATTGGAACCTTTCCCAACTAGAAGATTCATCTTTACTGGGCACCTGCTAAATGACAAGATCGATCTTAAAAATCTGACAGATTTTATATATTTAGTATAATCAAAAGAATAGTCTTTTTTACTATTATTTGGTCAACTGAAACAAAGTAATCAAACCATTCACTTAAGTAAAGTTTATTTTGAAACCAGTACCATGTCGTGTTTGATTATGTTAATAAATCTAGCAACCCACAGCATTATGTCTGGCACTAAGTATGAATAGTGATAAACAATAATTTACTTTTACTGCAAACATGTTTTGCTTCCTCCAAGAACGTAGGTACAGACAAGTTTCAGCTGACATACAAAGAGAAACAGTTTTGTAATTCCCACCAAAAATGTACAGACTGAAGTTCTCGTCTCATTGAAATTGAGTTTAAAGTGGTCTTGAACTGAATCTAATGTCATAGAATCATAGAATACTTTGGGTTGGAAGGGACCTTCAAAGGTTATCTAGTCTATCCCTCCCACCTTTAACCAGATCAGGTTGCTCAGAGCCCCATCCAGCCTGGCCTTGAATGTCTCCAGGGATGGGGCATCTACCACCTCTCTGGGCAACATGTGCCAGCATTTCACCACCCTTGTTATAAAAAATTCTTCCTTATAGCTAGTCTGAGTCTCCTTTCTTTTAGTTAAAAACCATTACCCTTTGTCCTATCACAACAGGCCCTGCTAAAATGTCTGTCCCCAGCTTTCCGAAAGGCCACAATAAGGTCTCCCCAGAGCCTTCTCTTGTCCAGGCTGAGAAACCCCAAATCTCTCAGCCTGTCCTCACAGAAGAGCTGTTCCAGCCCTCTGATCATTGTTGTGGCCTCCTCTGACCCATCTCCAACAGGTTCATGTCTTTCCTGTACTGAGGGCTCCAGAACTGGGCAGAGTTCTCCAAATGGGGTCTCACCAGAGTGGAACAGAGGGCAGAATCACCTCCCTTGACCTGCTGGCCACACTTCTTTTTTCATATCACAAGGCTCTTTCTTTGTTTTGAAATTTACATTAAAAATCACATAAAAAATTTAAAATATATTGAAGTATGTTTCAGTTCCAACCTTTAGAATCAAACCTGCGAAAAAAGAAAAAAAATCACTCTATGGGAAGAAGTCATCAGAGGAAGTATATGAAAGGAGCTTTCATTCTTCAAAAAAGCAAAATGTCTTCTTCTCAATTATATTTTAAAATAAAATTGAGAGCTATTATTGATTAGAAACACAGGTTATATTGTATTTAGGTGAGTTTTCATTGATACCATTCCTATTTAGTTGTTCATTCAGATTATGCACTCAGTGTCACTACCATAAGTGAATAATTTAAATGGCAATTCTTCTGTCTTGAAATTTGAAAGATTTTAAAAGTAAAAGAGTAATACCAGCAAGCTTTGTTGAACGCTAGTATACCTTCATCTTTTATTTATTTGACCACATTCGAACTTTATGCTCCCCCAAATCATCTTGAGATGGATGAGTGCACTGGCTCACGTTTATTTTTTTTTTTAAAAAGAGACTTCAACTTCAGATGTTGCATTTCTATTTAAACTGCCTCATTCCTTATTTCTCCTCCACACATGATTTGTGTGTGTTTTGCCTTTACACTTCAGCTAAGCTGGTTTAGAGTTAATGTATTTTATTGATCTGCAAAACATGTTCAGATAGGAGCCGTGCAGTTATACCCATATTTCTGTGGGCATATGGCATTTCCAGGATATACTTCCTGTCAGCATTTATTCATTATCCTTTCCATAAACAGCTGCTTTGTAAAAATACTAAGTGTAAAAGCCTAAGGGGAACCTCATCGTTGCATATTCATACAACTAAGACATAAACTTTTAGAGTAAGTTTTATAACCACTCCATTTAGGCACAAAAGATCATCTAGAAGTTGGAAGATCTTGTTGAAAGCATAAAACCGTGACAGCCAGTGTTAGAGAATAACACGAATGTAAAAGCACATTTGATATATGCTGTATTGCATCTGCATTGAATATACAGAGATGAGGGCAAGAAACAGGCTGCCCTGAAGTGAACAGTATGGGTTATGAGAGCTTACAGAGAGAAAACTCCCTCAAATATTCTTCTCTCAGTGTTGTTTGAGCAACATTTAACCAAGTTTACATTTTGCATATTTTTTTTAATTGTATCTAAGAGACAAATTTCAAGGGTTTTTTACTATTAGAGATAAGCATAGTTATATTGCATAATATTGGAAAGAGTGACAAATGATTGGTGCTGTCTTTATTCCTGATCACTACTCAATTATTGTATGTAAAAGAGAACTACCAGTCTGAGTAGAGTCTGCTTGAAAATACGACTTCTAAGTAGAAAGCTGTTCAAAACCAGTTATGTAAGTCCCTCCCTATCTATATCAATATAGATAATCCTTCTTTGATTATATGTACTACTGTCAAAGTGTCAGGCTACCCTCAAATGCAAGCTAACTTCATCCTCTTCCAAATATAAAAGATCATATAGAATGCCTACACTCTAAATGTATTTTTGCTTAAAAAAAAAACCAACCAACCAAACAAAAAAACCCCAAAACCAAAAAACAACAACAAAAAACCCCACACACAGAAGAGGACAAAAATATTTTATGGAAATCCAAGAGCAATTACATTATCTTATTTTATTACAGATTAAGGCATCTTGGATGGACTAAAATGATAAAAGAGATGGAGTGGAAAAGGTACATGAGTCATCTGTAATGAATATGGGAACTATTTTCTTGTCTCAAATGCCAATTGGTGATTTTCAAAGAGGTTGTTTCAAAGGACCTCTCTCATTCTATTAGCAGTAGCGCAAAATGCAGGTAAAATTGCATTATTGAACTAGACCTGATACTGTATGTCTCTCTCTGCTCCAAACCTATTCATATGAGATTGTCATGAACCTTTGTAATAAAATCCAGCCATTCAAAATAAAGAGACAAAATATATTAAGGTAATGTCAATAATGGTCTTTTGAAATCTAGGCAAAAGTGGTTTTCTTTTTACAGCTAGATTAAACAGCTTAGTAAATTATTTATAGCAGTCTTTTTAAAACAGATATTCAGCAATTTTTTTAATGCTAAGATTGCTATTCCTTCCATATAAGAAAAAAAAAAAAGCACTGTAAATTATTAGAAGTGGTACACAGACCAAAGAAAGTCTCAACACACGGCTTTGTTCTTTTCTTTATGTTATCAGTGGTATTACACAGCCCAGAACAAAGCATCTTGCTTTGATTTTTTCTAATGTGAAATGTAAGCATTCTAACTGTGCATTTTCAGGTGGCCAATTTTTATGTCTAATTGGATCTCAATAGAGACTTTTCTCCAGATGTACTTTGGATATTAGGATGAGTCAGGTGCTGAATAGCCATGTGTAAGAAGTTCAACCCCTCCATTTAAAGCAGTACAGTCAGTGCGCTTGAGAAAACCTGATGGTGATATGGCTGATAATGACCCCTTGGCAATAATGTGCTGCTTGTGCAAAGGCAATTATCTTTGTACAGTCTTAAAGCAGACAGATCAAGAATTAGACTGTGCATATTAATACAGGTTTGCAATGAAAAAGACAAAGAATTGCTGAAGAACAGCTGTATATGAATGGTATTTATCTGGATTTATCTACACCTGGATTTATTCTGGGATATCTGCTCTGGAATCAATATTTCAAGGCTTCAGTTTTTGGATATTCTAATCACAGAAGAAAAGTCATGGAGAGCTACTTGAGAATAATTGTTCCATACTGATATCCCAGTTCAACCTGGAATGCCACCACATGCAGATAAACACTTACTGTTAAATGTATAGAGACAGAGCAAGGAGACTGATCCAGCTCCCCCAGAACAAATGGAACACTCTCTTCTACAACAGAAAAGCTTCATTTGGCCATGAGGTGCTTGTAATTCCTCCTGAATATTCATTCTTAGGCAAATGGGGGATACAACGTTCAAAAATATGACAGGTCCAACTTCTGGTTCTGCTTTAGTTCAAATTTTTTATTAAATAAATGGCTTAAGGCATGCTTTATGGTGTCTATTATTTTTCCCTAGAATGCCTATCAAATGCAGCATTATAACCATGTTATGTGCAGTTCCTAGTACTTCTTCAAGTTTAAGGCTGACATAAAATATTTTGTAAATTACAGTTAGCAGAAATCCCTTCAAACATACTGCAGTATATGCATTTATGAGTTGGTTTGTTTCTTCAGGGGGCAAAAAGGAAATTAACTTTTGATGATAAATGAGCAAGTCCCGCCCTGCATCCACATTTTGATAGTTTTCTGCTACCTCTTACAATAACAGAGAAAAACTGTGGAAATAAGTATCTATTAGGTACATCAACTTAATTTTGCATACTTCCTCTAACTAACCGTTTTATTATTTCTATCCCATATAAGAAAGATTAGCGTTCAGTCTGAAAAAACAGAAGCATGCAAGGCAGCCAACTAATTCAGTACAGAAATCCTCTGCTTTGTCACCCATTATCACATCAGTAGCACAGTGCTACAATCAACGCTTACAAACATGGGTGTCCTAATTTAAAAACTTTCTCCATAGCTCTGACCACCAATATCTACTGAAGTAACTATCACCATTAGCATTAAATAATTATATCAAGACTACCATATTGAGTTTAAAGCATTTTAATGAGAGTAAAGTAAGGCAGGAGGGCTTATGACAGTAGCTGAGTCTAAACCCTTTCCAAAATTGGTGGAGTTGTGTGATTACAACTAGGAATTCCTTCTTTGAAGGACTGTTTTCACTTTTGTCTCAGTTGTAAAACATGTTGACTATTTTAAACTTTTAGGAAGTTTTAAACCTCCCTGTAAATGATTTTGCAACTTTCTTTTCAAACTTTGACCTTCTACATCTCAATTAGTTCATGGATAACCTGACAACACATAAATGGTAGTAAGTCATGAAGATCAGTACATTTGTAATTGTTTTAGGTTAGGAAACCAGCGAGGCCTGACTGTCACAGAATCTAAAACAATTTCTGCTATATTTCAGATTTTTAGAAAGAAGAAGAAAAACACTGCTCTGCACCAGTGCTTCATGGCTTGAAAGAGAGAAATAATAAAATCTCAACTAGAAAGTAAAAAAGAAACAGTAAGAAAACAGTATGAAACAAATTAGTACAATTTTTACGACAAGAAAGAGAGCGCATCTGGAATACTGTGTCCAGTTCTGGGCCACTCAGTTCAAGAAGGACAGGGAACTGCTGGAGAGAGTTCAACATAGAGCAACAAAGATGATGAAGGGAGTGGAGCATCTCCCTTATGAGGAAAGGCTGAGGGAGCTGGGTCTCTAGCTTAGAGGAGACTGAGGGGTGACCTCAATAATGTTTATAAATATGTAAAGGGTGAGTGTCACGAGGATGGAACCAGGCTCTTCTCGGTGACAACCAATGGTAGGACAAGGGGTAATGGGTTCAAACTGGAACACAAGAGGTTCCACTTAAAATTGAGAAGAAACTTCTTCACAGTGAGGGTGACAGACACTGGAACAGGCTGCCCAGGGAGGTTGTGGAGTCTCCTTCTCTGGAGACATTCAAAACCCACCTGGATACATTCCTGTGTAACCTCATCTAGATGTTCCTGCTCTGGCAGGGGGATTGGACTAGATGATCTTTTGAGGTCCCTTCCAATCCCTTACATTCTATGATTCTGTGAAACAGCAGCCATAATGGAAATAACTTTTAAAGCCTATCGTATTGACTATGGGTTTGATCACAGGAACTTCCTTATTATTTTGAATCAATTTCCTGTTGGCAGAAATCAGTACATAGAAAAATAACATACATAATGAAATATTTCCAATAAATAAGAGGCAGAGGAAGTCTAACAACTGTTTTTATGCAAGCACATCAGAAATCTACTGTCAAAAATACATAGTCCAAAAGTACAGGTGACAGCAGCAAAATTATACAGAATATGATATCAAAGACAAGAAGGTAGGAAGGAAAAGTTACTTCCCTTTCTAGCCCTGCAACAGTGGATGACCTGCTAACCTGTCAGAGGACAGAAAAAAGCATAAACTAAAACCTATGTGGTCTTCCTAAAGCCTCAGCAGTGGTTGTAAAATTAAGAACTTGGTTTATTTCCCTTTTCATTGATCATGACACATTGAGTTAAATCAACAAAGTCCTCAGCTATCCCATTTCTCTGGTCCTCATTAGCTTGGCATAAAACTTCAGTATTGCAATTAACACATGTCCACAGTCTGCATTAAACATACCTTGTTATCTAGTACTGCACATCTACAAAACGTAGCTCTACAGTCTCTTACAGTGCCAAATCACATGAACGAATATATTCTCCTGAGCTAATATATTTTTAGGCCTAACACTTGATCCCAACCCACTGAAACAGGTCATTACTTCATCATCTTGATGCAGGGGGAAATGGACTAATCTCAGCAGCTGGGTTGGTGCTCTGTGCAAGAGAGCAATAACTGAATTCTGAGTACCTGCACATATTAGAAGGGATATTATTGTTCACCTTAGATTCCTAAAATATGCATACCTCAGTCCCAAGAATGTCAGTTACATATTGTTGTTACTGGAACTACCATATTTCTAAACTGTGTTGTAAACAGAACACTTACCTGTGTTGGGCAATTTTGACCCCAGTTCATCTCTGTTAGGTAATTTCAATCTTTTATCTGTTCCTAGAAGCATTTGCTATAACTAAATAGACATACATAAATATAAATTTATGAGTATAAAATGCATTAGAATAGTAGCATATCTCATGAGATTCTCAGTGCCTCTAGTAATCTTATGATTCCCATATGTTCCATATTTTCTAGATACTCTGTTTAAGATTGTGGGATTTGTTTTACATTTATTGCATTTATTGCTCAGCACTGCAAATGAAGTCAGAAGAATCTAATGCTTTAAACGTGGCTCTGCAATACCTTTCCATATAATAAAAAGGCACTAAAATACACTTGTGAAGCTCCAAGTGATGATTACCATGTAATGATCAAATGCAGAAAAATATCATGAGAAAATTACCTGCCCTAATGGCCAACTATAGAGAAGAAGGTGCTAGGCTGATGCATTATCAGAAAGGGGAAAACTCAATGGTGAATAACACATCAAATTACTGTAATGCATTCCTTGAGCTCCGTTCAATAAATTACAGATCTTATTGAAAAAAAAAAAATAAAAGCAATTGCTTAACTGAAAGTGGTGTTCATTACTAAGAAATGTTGAGAATTAAAATTGAATTTCTGTGTGTGTTATTACTAAATAGTTTTGTGCATATTATAAATATATTAGCATAGTTCTTAGAGCACTATAAATCCTTACCATCTCTTGCATTTCTGAATTTCCCCATCAAGTATTCATTTAAGTACTTCATTTTATAAGAGAGGGACTTTACAATTCTATGGCTGAAGTGCCCGGATTCTTTTACTAGCAATGCTCATATTGTCAAAGATGAAGATCTGAAGTCTAACATCTGATTTCTTTTGCCCATGAGGAAATTTATGACACAAAGAGGTGTTAATATAATGCAAAATCCCACCTCACTAAACCCAAAACCTAAAACTCCCAAGAGTTACAAGGACAGTAAGGAAAAAACAAAACAAAGAAACCAGAGTACCTGGAGGGTTCTTGCTGAGCAAACATTGACTGACTGCCATGAGAAATGTCAGCAAAGCAACCCCTTTCCAAAAGCTTTAAAATCCCTTTTGGCTTTTAAAAACTCGCCTTCAAGTTAAATTCTATACTTCCCTTCTAGATTTTAATCTCACTGAGGGAACATTATACATGACAAATCTGGAAATGCAGGTAAATATCTTGTTTAAAGGACCATATGTTTTTCTAACCATACAACCAATTATTACAAATATAGACAGGAAAATATAGGTTGGGGACCTTCAGATACTGTTACTTTCAAGGACTAACATGCCTTGAGTCTTTGCCATAGGTGGTATGAAAAGCCAGAGCAAACTTCCAATACAACAAAAAGTAATAATTTACTGCAAGGGATGCTCTACCACAGGCAGTCATGCTTAGATGGCCAGATGACAAAAATGTCACCTCTCATCTCTACTTGCCTAAAAACTCTGTCCCATATATGACCTGGCTATAGCTGCTCATCACTTGGGACCAAATCAAAATGCAGAATCTCAGTTTGCACAGACTGACTACAGGAGAAGATCACTATACTTTTTTGTTTTTGTGCCTCCCCTGGTTTCAGCAGCAAATTTTACTCCTGATTTATAAAGAACTGTTGGCTCAAGCTCTGAGTTATGATAAAGATGATTGGTCTATGAGTCATAATGGAAGTGCACCAGTCTGGAGCAATGCAGATCAGATAGCTGAGGATAAGTCACACAAGGAGCTGCGGATAACAGGCTTTCTGAGCCAAGGAGAAATCAGGCAGTTATCATTAGGGAAGTCTGTGAAACTTCTTCAGAGGAGACTTTTTCGGTATGAAATAATCTTAATATTAAAAAAAAAAAGGCAAATACAAACAAAACCAAACTGGGAATAGCATCAGAGAGCTATATACTCTCAAGGAAAGGTTTTTTATCTGTAATGGATTGGTTGGAACATGACTTCAAGTAAGCAGGAAAAAAAAAAAACAAACCAAAAACCACTGCTGCTGCTTATTTTTATATTATATTAACTGGTTTTCTTATTTGTAAAGAGAAGTGTGTTGGTATTCTGGAAGAACACAAGATCCTGCCTGCCAGTAGTAACTCAGTATTAAATAAAATCAGTGCATTAAATGGCAGTAAAAATATAGAAGTGGGCAAGAGGGATCACATTTAGAAAATTTAAAGGAAGATGTGAGTTCTGGCTTTCATTTCATAGCAACATGAAGGCTAATGTTAGGAACTGGCCAAGAAGGCCAGTCTGGGAGTACAGCTACAATCTGGGTTAATTATTATTGTTATTGAGATAATATCCCAATGTGGTCTGAACATGTTTGTTGAACTACCTGGGCTGTAAGTTGGTGCAGTATTAAGCCATACTGATCTTATTTCCCTTTACAGAGGAGGCTTTCCATTTAATTTTACAGTCCACTCCACTATGACATTTTTATTATCCTTTCAAAGTCAAAAATCCAACCAATTTGTTTTCCTTTAATTGCGTTCAGTCACATTGTACAGAAAAGCAGCAAGCAAAATGCTGCTTTGTTTCATTGTCCTATTCCTTTATGACATTAAATTTAATGTACTTTTTTTTTCTTAACGGTATTTATGAAGTAAAATCAAGAGCATGCCTGCGGAATTCAAATACTTTCACATATCAGCTCATACCAAAGCAACAGCTTTCAGGAGAAGGCTTTTAGAAGAAGTTCTTGCACTCTGCAGCCTGAAGCAACTAATGTGCAAGACAGAATGGATCTATGGGCTAGAAGAGCACAGTGGGCTGTGTCAATTGAGGAGACAGCATGTCATCCTCATGGCATCCTCCCTTCCTTTAGCATCAAGTTATCTGCAGATGCTCTGGCTTGCAGCTGACCACTGGCTGTGCTGTGTATTGGAAAACTAACTTTTTCTGGCTGAGCACACATTGGCTTGAATAAGTCTTCAAGCCAATGATCACCATGAATAAGTGTTAAAATTCTATTTCAAAGTAAAATTGGTGTATTAGCCTGAGGTTAGCCCTTGTAACAATGTCATTTTGAGGAATGTACATTGTAGCCACAGTGCGAAACCCAGGAAATGCTCACACAGTCCCTCTCCTGCTCAAAAAAAGATTGAAATTCAAAGAGAGAGAGGCAATTTTGCCTTTCTTAGAGTAGTTGTATTCCAGAAGTATTTGACTCAGAAATTTAAATAAAACTCCAAATGTATGCAGATGCAAGAGTTATCTTTACCTATTAATTTACTAAAATCTCAGACTAAAATCTGAGTAAAAGGGAATACTTTGACAGAAGATGTATTAGCTGGGGCTAGGGAAAGACCTCTTTTTCCTGACAATATTGGCCTTTAGGCATGGCCATAACTATCAGTTCACAAACAGAAGAAATGATAAGATTCTTATCTTTCTGTTTCAACAACATTTGAGGCCAAACCCCAGTATTATGTGCAGTCATTTCAGTAACACAAGTTTTAAAATTCAGAGCAGATTAAAGAGCTATATGCTACAGCACACCAGGGGAGTAAGGCACCCCTCTTCCCAAATCTCTTGCAATCTCAGGAACCTGAAGCCCTTCCAGACTCCAAAGTCAGCAGTCCATTAGACTCTGAATACACCAACAAAGCATATAACTATCATCATCATTATCATCATCACCCTTCTGTTCCCTCTATCATTTCAAAGGACTGATATCTCATTGAGGCTTCTCTGCTTGTATTCAGTGCTAAAGAATTCACTTCCAGAGCCTGAAAAGCAATTAGGAAATGTCTCATAACGTCATAATAGCATCAGAAGAAAGGTCTAGTTGTTTGCCCCAACAGTGGCCTTAGACACACTCCAGATTCCAGGCTGCCAGTCCAGGACTGCGTCTCTTGCCATAGGACTAAAAGATTGCTCATACTGTGAACATAGTCTTGCTCAATTTCAGATCTCCCCACAGAGTTCATCAACAGCAATAGATTCAGTTGCTAGATTTAAAAAATAAAATTAAAAAAAAAAAAATGCAAATTCAAAAAGGATCTTTCCCAGAGTATGTGGCCAGTAAGGACAGAGTATTGTTTCCATAAAATAAAATGACTGTGGGTAGTCGGAAAAAAGTGTCTCCCTGAGCACGTGCATAGCATGCACAGCCTTCTTAGATTAGATGTTGCTCTTGGTATGGAAAGTGGGAACTTAATAGTTCAGTGTTCTTTGAAAGTGAAATACTTCAATTAAGTGTAATCCAAGGCTTCCTTTCTCTCAGCGTTGTTTTCATCCACATCTTTAGCAAGCTGATAGAAAAAGTTCCCTTTCTAAATGTGAATGGGAGATGTTACAAAGCAGAACCCAGAAAGCAGCAGAATGCAAAGACATGCCAGTCAGCATCCTGGTGACCTACTTTCATTGTAGCAATCCCATTTTTGAAGATATGTCACTACTTTTTTTAGGAAAGTTGCACAATGAGGTGTCAGCAAACATGCTGCTTATCATTAAAGATGTAACTTGATGACTGTAAATACTTGTCTGTATGACTGACAACTTTAGTCAACGAGCACCCACAGTAATGTGCAGTATCACATTCCTAAAGGAATAAATACTGTTATGTTTCTACGATAGAAATACGCAGAACTGCGCAAGATGCCCACCTACAGTAAAGGCGCTGTTTTAAGGATTCTAAAATTGTAAAAACTGGAGAGACACGTTTTCAGGTGACCAATGGGACTGTTGCTTGGGGATTTTTCTTCTTAGTATTTGAACAAAACAAAAAATTATTAATTCTTCACAGCCACTAATCTTTAAGGCACATGCCAAGCAACCAGACCCATCATTACCCTCCCTTACAAACCGGGCACAGCCCAATTCCCTCTGTGAACAGTTTGTTCACACACACACAAATGTAAATCTGTGTATTTCACTTATTTAGTTAGGAAAACACATGTTGACTCTCAAGTTAGCAACAACTTGGTAAAGGGCTTCATGAGATGATACAGAAGTGATGTACAAAACAAACTGAGGACAACATTAGATAAAACAAATTAAAAAAATATACCTTCAGGAGCATTCTGAAATTACAGCCTAAAATGAAAGCACTAGTGAACTGAGTGTTTTCAGATTTCTTTTGGTGACTTTTTTTTGAAGGAATGAGGATTAATAACTTAAAATGACCTTCAAATTGAAAATATTTTCTGGCTTATTTACTAATAATGAGTCAATGTCATTTTATCAGTGGTAAGGGCTACAAAACAAACTTTAGTTCATTAGCAAGCCAGCCAAGAACACCCAAAAGTAACCTCAAATAAATAGCTGGGCAGCGTATTACTAGGTATGTATTTTTACACTTAAGTCTGGAGCTAATTCTTTAGAAAAATAATGTTTAGAAAGCACAATGAAAAATGAACAATACTTACAACCATACCGTTTAGGGACACCCAGCAATCTGGTGGGAAATCCTGGAGTAATGGTACTAAAAACTGCAGGCAACCATCCCAGTGGCACAGCAGCAACATCATTCCGATCAGATTAAAGATTCTCACCACAGCACTGGCCAGATCATACGTCATGTGGAAAATCTGTGGGCAAAAATTACAGGTGATGTATCTGATGCAAATGAGAAATGAAAAACATTTACTTGTCAATAGGCAGGTTAAAGGCAAAAAAGTATCATCCTGAACTTCTAAAAAAGTTGAGATTTCTCAGAAAGGCCCAATAATTTGGTCACGCTAATTTAGGCAGAGAGCTGTGCTGAGACACCTGATTCTTGGCTGCACACCAGTGTTATACAAACTGCTGAAAAAGACATCTTTTGGATAAGAAGTCACCAACTAAAGTGTTTTCTTGAAGCCTACAACTACTTCCAATTAAATCAAGTTTAAAAAGCTTGGTAAACGCAATGAGACCACTACTTGTCTGTAAACTTGATGCTTAAATACTCATAAGGCTGTGAGAGACAGAAATTCAACAACCTGTTCAGAAAAGACTGACCTTCGTATTTCTTACCTTCTTAAAAGCATCAAAATCTGAGTGAAGAAACAATGTAAGTAATTCTACATATTTTTGGACTTCTATTTCTATACTGTGTATTTATTAATCCAAATTGCACATACCAGTCCACAAAGCAAAATGACAAAAATATAGTTCCTTGCTATTAATCATTAGCAGTTTTTCTAAAACACTGAGAATCTTGTACGTTTATATCAAACTAATATAATAATCTGGATTTCAATGTATTTCTCCTTTCTTAGACAAAAGAATGTTTGCATCTGAAAAATGTCTTACAACAATCACACATATAGTCTTAAAAACCACACAAACATTTTCAGGCTTGTCATGGGCAAGTTCATTGGAGAATTAGCTTTAAACGGCAGCAGTCAGCTGCCAAATAGTATGGAGAAAAACAAGGTATTTAACACTTTTCTGCTATTTGGTTTTAAAGCACTTTCAGGCTATAAATACAGGCATATTCTTTACTTATTACACAATTCAGTCAACTCAAGATAAATATGTTGCATTTTAATATGCGTAATTATCACTATCCAGGAGTTCCATTTAGAAGATGAGGAATATCCAGTGGGTATTTCCTGGAATTGTAAGTAGAAAATAGTATTTAATTGTACAGATAGACATAGGAACCAGAGGCTTTAGTGCTGAAAACATCAGATTGCTAGAGGTATACAGGAATATTGGACCACGACATACTGCATTTGTAAATAAAAGAATTCACATACCGAAGAGGGAAAGTTTGTATCCCACATTTTACATATCTAAACTGAGAGCAGAGATTATGTACTCACACTGTAAATGAGTGCAAGTGCAAATACAGAGAGCGTGTTATGGTCTTTCAACACCATTTTTTGATAGTGGGAGTTTGCCCTTGTTTAAAAATGACGGCATATGTTTTGAGTCCCAAAATGCAAAACCTACATACTAGAAACACACCTCATTTATTAACTTTATGTGCAACACATTTTTTCCAGCTAGGCCACTTTAAGAGTATATATTCCAAATACAGGTCTGATAGACACTGGAAAAAGATACTTGTAACATTATTCAAAATGTCATGTCTTATCCAAATACCATGTAGCTCCTGTCAAAATTGAGAAGATGACACTGGTATTTAGGATATACTGTAAATGGAAATAAAAAGAAAAATGTCACCATTACACATTTCTGTTGTTAAGAAATTTATTTATGTTACAGCTATTTCAATAGCTATAGTTTCAGTAGCATAATACAAAATGAGAGAGTAGCTGTGTGCACTGAAATAATTTCATTTTGAAGAACTGGAAAAAACAGCAGGGATTACTACTGGTTTGGAATACTAACACCCATGCAGATAACAGTTTATCTACATGGTTATTATAGTATAACCACAAAGTACAGATGAATTCCTAACCAAATGAAAAGTTGCAGAAGTTTTGTCAGAGAAAGCAGGATCTGCCCTAGATTATTTGTCTGAGAAAGTGCAGAAGATCAGACAGAAATAATACATATTTTATACAGAAACAACAACATCTCTACACTAAGGCTGGACAAAATTCAGAGTTCCCACCCACGCTGTTTTCATACTCCCTCAAGCTTCCTATTAGGCTTTACTGAAAGAGACCAGATTTTCAAAATAATTCACTGTGTTGGATACTGAGTATTTTTTAAAAATGTGTTACAAATATAACAATCAGAGCCAAACTGAGCACAAACATCTCCATTTCTATACCTAGAACGTGAACTTTTCTGAAAACATGCACCAAGGTGCATGTGATAAACTGGGAAAGAACTGGTTCTCCAAAACCATCTGAAGTCCAAAAACCAGCACTTGCATATACCCAAGGCTCCTGAATCCTTACCATGCCTCTGCAACAATGGGCTTAGGCATCAAGACAGATTATGCATGCATCCTGTGATCATAGCTGCATAAAAATGACCACTCTGTGGCTCTTTCACTTGGATGGAGCCCATTTTTGGGCATCAATTCAGATTACAGAAATGGTCTAAACTGCAAAGCCCATGTCTTAATACAGAATTTCCAACATCCCAGAGCATTCTGTGCTAGTACATTTCAATTTCAAATTTTAAAATTATTTAATTGGGTAATGTGCACTGCAAAAAACCCAAAAGGTATACATTTCAGCACTTCCAAGATCTTGCCTAGCTCTTACAGACATATTACTCCCTGCCCACCCCACAAGATCACGCAATGGCTCAGTAGGGGTTCCCAGTGAGCCAGCAGAATCAGGACACAGAAGGAGATATTACAAAGGGAGACTAAAATTCAAGCCAAACATCTAGGGCAGTGTGTTCAGACTAAAAGGCCTTGCTGATGCAAAGAGGTCTGCCATTGGGTTTGGGCTCTGCAAGGACTATTCTGCCTTATCACAGTGGTATGACTGAATAACCATAGTTTTTCCTCAACACCTCTTCATAAGGAGTGTGCCTCTGCAGAAATGGTCATGTGCTGCAAGAACAACAACATATTGAAAATTTCATGTGAAACCACAACATATTGAAAATTTCATGTGAAACCAAATCCAACAAAGGAAATGACTGCAACCGGCTGTATATGACACTGCAACCTTCTACCATTTCTGAAACCTGAATTTCACTCCAGAAATAGCTCCTGTGCAGCTTAGTATTCAGGATCTGTATTATTAAAAATGCATGAACATATTCTGGTATTATCTAGACTGCTTAACATGGTAACATTCTATCAGCATTTCAACCATACTACTGATTAATTGTAGTGTTTTATGGCTCATCTTTTGCTTATATAGCCTAGTATAATCACAGTCTAATGACTGTGACAATTTTGCATTAAATAAAATAACTTAGTAAGAAAAATCTTAAGCAAATGTTGAAAAAAATCTTTTAAACATCTCTATATATTCTCTCTTCAGTAAACAAAAACTGGGAAATGTGTGCTTAGTTGCAAAGAACATTCAAATACCCAAAGCACACATTGTAAGTAGACAATAATATTTGTTCATAGTAGTTTACTGACATATTTACATTTGGAAAGGGGGCTTTGTTTTTTAAAAGTAATAGTAACTACCCTGTGGACTGAAGTTATAAATTACATGTTTAATATTTTATGTTCTTCCATTCAGGAATCGATTGTGACACTCTGGAACAAGAGAAGTAAAGCCACTTTTTTATAGCATTTTCTTTTTTGTAATCACAAAGTACATTTTCTGTATTAATTAGAGGAACTGGAGGAAAGAAGGCTAATGCCACTCATTTCACCAGACAGTGGCTTGCCCACCAGCTGCTCCTCCAATGGGACAAGAAGAAATAGAGGAAGACCACAAAATCAATTTACCTTGATTTTGCAGCGTGGTACATTCAAATCAAATCTCTATGTTTGAATGGATATCTTATCAAGATAATATTCACAACAAAAATAATTCAAACCTTGCACACAACTGAAGTCCTAAACCCATGACTCAGGTAGTTAAGTATAAATAGCCTGATTACGCTTAAACACTTACCATTTGCAAACATCATACAAATAAGCAGAACTGCAGCTGTAAAACACATTTTAAAATCTGTCCACTTTATTTAGACTCTTAATTTCATACCTGAAGATTCAGCTTAACCAGCAAAAGGTACAAATTTTGGACAACATATTTCAAAAAAATTACTAGAGTGAGATGAGATTACTGCAACAGAGAAAAAATTGAAATTCTTTTATAAACTAACTTCACATTTTTATTTTACATTATACAAAAGATTTAATGGATATCTCTCATTACTACTCAGTTTCATTTCAAGTATATATGATACCTTTTATGTTACCATGTTGGGGGGGGGCACACTAAAATAGTGTCATTTTTCTTAGTTTCCGTATACTTCAAAATCAGATTTAATAATTAATTTAGTTTATGAACTCACTTCAGAGAAGTGAGAATTTCTTCCTATATTATTTTTGTAACCTTTTGTCTCCTTCAAAAACTTTTTTTTTTTTCCTAAAGAGCTGGCAATGTCTTTGACAAAGGTTGAAATGTAACCACAGATTAACAGCTTCTAATATTTTGGCAAAATATTGCTCACAGAGAATAAGAAATTGCTGAAGAAGTCAGAGTTCACATATTTTATCTCAGTTTTTACTCACACTTTATTAATGACTCTTTTTATTCCTATGTGTGAAGCAGGAAGTAGACTATTCCTTCCTCAAGTTTATAATGGAGTGTATGTTTTAAATCCTGCTAACTCCAATTTCTGAGCCTGACACAGAAAAACTGTTCCGGTCTTACCAACCCACTTACTTAACAGTATTTGAGTGCTGTCATATTAAGTTAATAGCGAACATTTAGTTTAACTAAATGAACACAATATTTGTTGAACTGTTGTCTTGGAATGCATAGGTAACATCTTCTGCCTTCTGATAATTAGCATGTGGTATTTGTTCAGTTATGATTTTTAGTTCAGCTTGGTTTTTAGGTTCAGCTTATATGCAAATTGGTTTATATAAACTCTGATAATTTAATTCTGATTGGTTTTTTTTTTTTTTTTTAAAAAAAAAAAAGGGAAACTAACTCAAGTAAGTCTTAGGACTTCCTGGAAATGTATTCAATTCTCACATCACTGAGTTCATTTAGATACCTCTTTTCTTCCATCCCTCAGAAGTACTAAAGGTGCTCAATATTACAAAGCTAGTTTGGGTTTAATCTTCAAATTAGGATTTGCAACATGCCTCAGGCAAAATGAAATGACACTTGTACTAAGCGAGCTGTGTGGAGTCTGGAATATTAAATAGCCACAGTGGGGAGGCAGAAAGAGCTGCACACGTGCATGGAGACTCTGGAAAGCACACTGAAATCTGTACCAAGGACAACACTGGAAATTCAGGCCGGACTGCAGGGCAAAGTAACAGTTATAAAAACGACAAGGGATTTTTGGTTCAGCCTCTGTGTCAGTCCAGAATTATCAGGTTTAATCCTCACGGCACCAACTAGACAGACATTAAGAAGAGCAGGATCCAAGTTTTCCCACCTGAGCTAAATGTTCACTTTTAAGATAGTGGTTGTAACAAAGCTCCACAGAAAATAAAATAATATAAAAGAGGGAGGAGAGCACAAAGCTTCTTTCTGAGCATCCATCACTCCATTTACTTTAAACAATGAAAGGCAATCATGGCTTTTTGTTCAGCCATTTCATATTCTACAAATCGATATTAAAAGACATTATTTGTAAATATCACTTGGGAAACTATGGGTCTGATCCAATTCCTATAAAAGCCAGTTTCTTTGGGAGTCGTTAGTTATTACACACTACACTGGAAATACATCTGCACAAGTAAATGTCCATTGATTGAAATGCCTGGCTATGTCCTCAGGGTAACATTTTACACTCAGCTGACTCCTGATGTGTGTGCCTAATTTTATGATAAATAATAAATCATTGATAATTCAGTAGTGGGGAAAGGTATGTAGCACTACTTAATCTAGTTGTGTTTGTGACCTTAAGCTGATGGTAAATGCAAAGATCTTCTTCTTTAGTTGGCCCTGAAGGAAAAACACCAGTGATTTTATAAACAGAACAAACTATTTTTAATCAAACATATCCAGAAAAAAAAAAGATAGGAGAATGGCCTATTTTATGTGACCTTTAAAAATTGTTATTTTGTAGATGGAGTCAATTTGACATTAGGTTTTATAATAGAAGTCCCATTTATTCCACTTCAAGGCATGTACAAACGGAAGCCAGCTTCTGTGGAGCAAAAAGAACAGCACAACAATATATAAATGTGACAGTGTGCTAAGTCCAGGTTAAACCTGAAAGCACTAATAAAACTACTTTGCTAAGGGAAGAATTAGACAAGCCTTGAAAAGGTCACATATAACCAGGAAGCAAAATTTATTTACTATATAAAAATTCTGCAATATGTATTTTCTACCTTAAATTTGGCAATGCTATACTAATATATTACCTCTCTCACAGAGGTTGCAACTTCACTGCCAAAACGTGTGTTTTTGTTATCCTGCTGTGATTAATGTGTTTGACCTGTATTGCCACCTAAATAGAAAGGAGCAGTCACTTCAGTTCTGTGATGAAGAAAACAAGCCAAGAATGACAGACCTCAGGATCCTGAAATAAAAAACACAGTGCTAATTTTCACCATCTTTTTACAGAGGTGGACGTCTCATTCATCACTTACACTGATGACAGAATGTACCTTATTAGGCTAAGCTTTTATCTTTGTTAACTGAAGCAATGTAAAAACAAACCAAGCAAAACCAGTTCACAGCTGTCAGAAAGACACAACCATGCAATAATAAAACCCTGCCTCTGTCACAAAGTTTAGCTGAAGCTCTTCTCCTTAATTTCTAGTACCAAATCAAGAGTTACCATGTGGCAAAAAATACTTGAGCTGCACATGAGCACAGAGATTGAGAGTTTTGTCCGCTTGAAACACAGCTCCAGTCCCATTTCAGCATTATTTCAAGCACCAGCACTGTCTGACCTTCAGCTCAAGCTTCTTGATGGGCCAAGTATCTCAAGTGACAGCATCACTGAACTCAAGCTGGAGACCTCTGCGAGCAGAGCTGAGCTTGAAAGAACATTGCATTTATTATCTTTTAAAATTATTTATATCTTACAAAGAAGGCAGCTCAAAGATAGAGACAGACTCTAAATGGCCCAACCTATTATTTTTCTTAGTACTCGAACAAGAACAACTGTTTTTCATATTAATGTGCAGATGTATTCTGGCAGCAACAAGAAAAAATAAGTTATTCACCATCACTGCTCTGCCCACAGAAAGGCCAAGGCAGGAACTCTCACAGCACTGAAAAGGGCAGCAGAGAAAACGATGTGAATCCTAAAAAATATCAGGGCATGAAGTCAGAAAGCTGTTTGCATTTTTAGGAATTAATATCAGCTTCTGAATCCTATATTTCTCAGTTGTAATACACAAACAGTTTTCATCCTTAATGAATAAGAAATAAAACAATAAATACCATATACACATTTGCAAAGAAATCTACCATAAAACATGTCAAAAATGCTGAGACAATTCAGGGAGATTCTTAGAAACTACCAAAGTCTTCCAAAAGTGCCACATCCAATAAAACCATTTTACGCCAGTTTTGATCACCCAAGTCTCACAAACCCTGGAGTCTTTTGATTTCTGTTTTTAAAGCATAACTTTGGAGATAATCACGCTCCACCCCCACACATGAGGCCTTTTCCTCTGAGTCACCTATTGAAGGAGACGAACGGAGCAGCGCTCTGGCTGCACCTGACATTGACACCAGCAGGACATGATCCAGATTCCAGGACCCAAAAGTGAAATTCAGTAAAAACTAATAAATGCAAAGTACATACACTGCAGGAAGTGTTTAGAAATACATACAAAGTAACAGCTTATATGGGAAAAATATATATTTTTACAACCAACACTGTACAAACAGAACACCTGTAACCACCCCCTTTCAACCTCAGTATTTTCCTAAACTTCATTTTTTTTGTTAAGGTAGTTATGTTTTAACTGCCAAACTCAGTGAATACGGAGTGAAATCAGACACTTTTTGATAGCAGGAGAAGCACTAGAGCACTGGCTGTACACAGAAACTGGAAAGTTTGCATGTTTGCAAAATTTTATCTGAAACTGCTGTTTCTGTAGAACAATTTTGTTTTTTCTTTTCACTAGATCTGTGTGTCATGACAGGCTTCAAATACTTCAAGGAGCTTCTCTTGTCTCAGCCAGAATCAGGCTTGGGAAGCAAATGAAAGCGTGTGAGTAAGAGTTTTCACTTACGTCATTCCAAACATCCAAAAGAACCAGCTGGAAATTTAAGGGAATGGTTCATTAATGTTCTGAAATCACCAGTTCTTTTTACATTATGCCTACCCTCAAAGTCACACTGCTGCATATCTGAGCTTCAAACTAATTGTCCTAATTATAGTACAGCAACATGATGATCCAATAGCAAACAACTGAAATAATGAGGAATATTTATCCTGGGGATTGAAGTTTGTGTCTTACTGAAGCTGTTGAGGTTAATCTTCCAAACACGGAAATAATGGGCAAAGAATTGAAAATGAAAGTAATCACATTAAATTTCCTCTGGAACAAAAGTTCTGAGACAAAATTGACTTGCAATGCTTTCTTTTAATAGTGTGTTATACCTTAATCTTAAAAAGCCTATAATCTTTATATATTTAAGTTGTTAAGATTAAATATAAACCATGAAAAAATATGCAACATTGCATACAACATTAGAATCTAAATTTTGCTTTTTACAGTAATCAAAAATAAGGGTTCAGAAGCCAATCCTTATTAAAAAAAAGTGTCTGTATATATGTGAATAAATTATTGAGCTAATTACATATCAATTATTTGAGGCCTAAGTCAGTGTTTCAAAATATTGACAAATTATTTTTAAAATTATATGGCAAATTAAACTGCATTGTAGAAAACCTGTTTTTGGGAAGTACAAGTGAAGCTTACAGTTGAAATCTTACTGTCACTCAGAATCACATAAAGGACCCCTTTTTTTGATTTTAAAAGTTAGATACAAAAAATAACTGATGCCTAGGCAGGTAGAAGGAACACACCAGAATCACAGTCTTAATAATTTACCTCAGATATTGTCAGCCGAAATTAAGAATTCAGCTGCCTGGTAAAAACTTCATGTAGTCAGAAGTTTAAAGAAACTACTTTTGACATTTGCATATGATATCCTCTCTTGTAAAATATAAGGATGGATTAACACTGGGCACAAGTAGAGCTTGGGAGACATGTGGCTGGAGAGCAGCCCTGCAGAAAGGGATCTGGGGGTGCTGGTCAACAGCAGCTCAAGATGAGCAGCAGCGTGTGCCCTGGAAGCCAAGATGGCAAAGCGCATGCTGGGGCTCATCAAACATGGTAGGACCAGCCGGTCAGTAGAAGGGATTGTCTTGCTGCATTCAGCGTTGGGGTGGCCTGAGTTTGAGCACTCTGTGCAGCCCTGGGCCCCACCACTGAAGAAGGATGTGAAGGTCCTAGAAAGTGTCCAGAGGAGGGCAACAAAGCTGCTGAAAAGGTTGAAGGAATGTCCTGTGAGGAGCAGCTGAGGACTCTGGGCTTGTCTCGTTTGGAGAAAAGGAGGCTGAGGGGTGACCTCATTGCTCTCTACGGCTTCCTGAGGAGGGGAGGTGGAGAGGGGGGTGCTGATCTCACCTTCCTACTATCCAGTGACAGGACACATGGGAATGGTTCAAAACTGCACCAGGGGAGGTTTAGATTGGACATTATGAAACATTTCTTTACCAAGAGGATGGTCAAACACGGGAAGAGGCTTCCTAGAGAGGGGGTTGATGCCCCAAACCTGTCAGTGTTTAAGAGGCACTTGGACAATGCCCTTAATAACAGGCTTCAACCTTTGATCAGCCCTGTTGTTGTCCAGCAGTTGGACTAGATGATCATTGTAGGTCCCTTCCTACTGAAACAGTCCTATTCTATTCTATTCTATTCTATTCTATTCTATTCTATTCTATTCTATATTATGTTTACTTGGTTTAGTACATAAAACTACCTTGAGCAGAAATTTCAGATCCTGAATTATGCTATTTTTGTAACTGCGTTCAACATTTGATAAATACATGACTATCATTATTATGAAAAGTGAGCGTATGCTTGTACACCCACAAACATAATTTGCACACAGTATGGAATACTCAAAAGTCTCTACAGATCTCTATGGACAGGCTATGAAAAAGTGAGAGATTGAAAAAGAAAAAAAAAAAAACAGGACAAAAAAGGTATATAAGTGATATCAGGAAAGAGTAACCACAGTAAGAAGCAATGTTGTTCTATGGTCCTATTTGTGTTCTTTGATTTTTGCCTATTTCCAAATATAATTTAAAATAATCCTTGCTTCTGATGGGTAAAAACACTGAGCAATACTCATGTTTGTCACCTGTGCAAAGGAAAACCATCTCTCGTATCACATTTACTTAAGAACAGACCACATTCACCTGTTGGTTACGGAGTGGGTTTAGTGTATGCTAGCCCCCGCACAGCCTTTTTCCAGTCTCCTGTTTCTGCTTTCTCTGTCTTCTGATACTGAAACTGACTCCACAGTCCAGCTGGCATCTAACTGGCTACTGAGCAGCAACATAACCCACACATGACAGTCGAATGATTGGCAGCCAATGAAGAGAACATATAGTGAAGCAAAACTTGAAGCTAAAAATTTGGATATAGTCTCATGTACCCATGCTTTTTCTAATTCTTCCTTGAACAGAAGGAAAACATTGGGACATTTCGTTTGGGATACTTAACAGTTTTACCTTCCATTCTCTTTCCATTGCTGCTAAAATATGGAGATTTTTCTTCCTCCTGTTTGAGCGTATTCCTCTACAATACAAGCTGCAATCTCCTGCTTGCTTTCTTTTTCAGTCTGTTTTTGACTAGCCCTTAGTTTGTGCAGATCTAACCACTGATGTTTTTCTCTTCTGCTTTCTTTATATAGCTCACATCTAAAACAAATGAAAGACTGCTAAAGCAGTATCAAGTAATATTTGTAAAGAAAAGAGTATTCTTACTTTCTTCTTGTGGATTATAAGCAATTCCAAATTGTTGTTGATATTTTTACTCATATTTTTAAAGGCAGGTTCTTATGTTACTAAATACCTGGAGGAAAAGGTTTTACTTTCAGTAAGTAGACCAGAACTTCCTTCTGGTTTCTGTGCTTTCTCTTATTTTTGTTCCCCAGAGCATCCCTGCAGTACATTTTCAGCCCATCCCTTCCAAATGTTCTAATTTTTCTATACTCTGACCCTGTACTACATCCTCTTTTGTTTTTCATTGTTTTTATACACTCCCACAGAGAGCATGAAAATTGCATCCAAAAAAACATCCAGAAATGGTTGTCCAATTTAGAGCAAGTAACTCTGTCCATCCTTTTTCTGGGTGATCGTATCCAATGGCTGCCATTAAAGGTTTAGTACTTCAACTACCACATTGTGATAATATTGCTCACCCCAAGCCAATGCAACTGTGTTTCAGGTGACCCCATAAAACTTCAGATTAATTTAATAACATGATTTATGTTTCTCATATTTGTGTGCCTATCAAACTTATCTCAGAAATTGGTGGGAGGCTAAAAATAGCTATTAAAAAAAAAACAAACAAACCAGTAATAAATCTGAGATGTTTACAAAATTACACAGCTCCAGGAACTGGGACATAGAGAGAAAAGCAATGCTGCAAGGTCTACAGTGAAATTGAAAGAGTTTGCAAGTTTGTGCTGATATTTCAATCATTTACTACATTTACTCATTAGTCCTAAATTACAGAACTCCTTTATTTTCAGAAGGCTAAATCCTGGAAATGTTTATCCTGTATGCTCTCAGTCCCGTAGTTTGCATCTCTGGGACAGTGTTGTGACAGAGACTGAATAGCAAGAACAATATTTATGCGATTGCAGAGTGAGAGTGAAATGGAGAGTTATTTTTATCATTGAGTTCGGCAGCACCAGTTAAGCCCTGTGTGCTCCAAGTGTTTTAAAAGGCCTAGTTTGCGCATGGTAGAGCTAATAGCCCAGGAAAGTAACCATAAAAAACAGAGAGGTAGCAGGAGGGAGGAGGGCAATTGTAACCAGGGCATGCAAATACCTCCTCAGCACACATGAAAATTGGCTCAGTAAGATTGCACACCATTCAGGCAGTGCCATCAGGAGCACTGAATGACAGTGTCTCACCGCAGTCAGCAAGGATGGAGAATGCAGCAGTGTGGAAGCACGTCCCTGAGTAGCAAAGGTGGTAAGTGCCAGGAGAATCTCCGGCCCCAGGCCACTGGGGCTTCTGGCTGCCCCTTCCCCATGCACCTCTTCTGATGTTGTCTAATATGGTAATAACAGCTGGACATTCAGCTTTTGTCCTTTTTTTTCCCACTGACTAGGTCTGCCCACATGCCACGATCAGGCATGTAAACTGAGCGCTTTTGCAAGGAGCTCCCAAGTAACCCCACCCCACAAGTCAGACACTGTTTTATCTCCGAGTCCTTTTCCAGCTGCACAACTGTTGTGTGCCTGTGGGCTGTGTGTGTGCATGGCATCACTCAAGGAAGGGAGAAGGGCAAGAAAGAAGAAAGGAGAAGCCACAGCTTTACAGAGCTGTGAAAACTATTTGCCTACCCAGTCCTTCCCCTGCAGAGACAGGCCATAAGCAATGAACACAGGCTGCAGGGAGTTTTCTGAAAGACTGCTGAAATGTGGAGTAGCACTTACTCAATTCTCTACCAGGCGGTGTTCCCTCAAGTATAATTTTGAAATTACTCTGGACAATTTATCACCTGCCCAAATGACCCTGTCACTTGGCTAGTCCATCTGCCTGGAACTTGCTCTAATATTCCCAGCCCCAGAAGCAGCAATAAACAACTGCCATTTTTTATAAATCAACCTGCCAAATACAGCTTTTTCATCCCTGTCTGATGCTCAGAACAAATAATAGTCACTCCTGGGTCACCCACATGTTTTCTAGACATTAAAATGTCATCATTTTCACTGCTAAATAGAAGAAGGAGAACAAAACCCAACCACAATCACGATCGTTCTGGGAAAACCTTTACGGTCTGATCAGCTACCATCTGACTTCTATTTCTGGAATAAACACATTAAAAATAAATGAAGAGGCTGTCTTACTTTTTTAGCATGCCTCACGTTAAATATTCAGACTGTGCTCTGCACAAGACCTCCACTTATTCTGCTCACTTGCTTCTCTTTACAGTACGAACTGCAGAACGGCTCATTGCTGAGAAGCAGGAGACAGGGACACCATGGCTTGTTCCTGGCCCCCCACATCTGCCTGGACAAAGAGCAGCTGCCCAGCAACCAGAGGACCCTCTGAGGTTGCTACACCCTTTCTTGTGCACCCAGTACAAGGAGGTCATACACTTCCCTTCCTCTTTACTCCCTTGAGATTATAAAGTGAGAGTGCTCGCTGTCTTTACAGTTATTATGAGAAGAAACAGTGATAAACATTACTTAAATTAAAAAAAGCATAAATAGTTACTTTTTTTTTTTTTTTTCCCAAGAACCAAGGAATTCATTGCATCAGAGTAAAAATAAAGTGAATGTTAACTCGGAAAGTCAAAACAACACAACTGAAGAAGTACATCATTATTTTCAAAAGATGGAGAAGCTTTTGTAATCACTGACAAAATCCTCCTTAAATCACAGTTAGGTCTCTCTAACATCTTCCTTTCAAATTTTTAGTTTTCCTCTCAATTGATTTGTCTTCCCTTCACACTTCAGTGATTATTGATTCTTCCCTTCTGAAGGAGCACAATTATAAAACAATTATCTGGTCTCTCAGTATTTGCCTGTCAGCTAGAAGTAGCATGTTATTCCATTAGTGTACTGTTAGATCTTTTCTCCTTATTGAAGTGCAACTGTTAAAATGGAAAAACGGTGTCCAATCTGTTTTCTGGTTGTAGACATAATATACAAACGTATGTATGATATCATCTGTATATGTATATATATATATATATATATGCACACATAAATATATACAGATGACAAATGGCAGTGATGTATGCAGAAGTAACACTGGGCTTTTGATATGTGGCTGAAGCTTGTAAGCAATCAAACCCCATCTTCTACCTTAGCCACACTCTCCTCAACAGTCCTTCACCACCAAATGCACCATTTTTGTGTATAAACACAGCACCAACCAACGCCATGCTCAACACTCAATTCTTTTCCATTTGCCCCATTTCTTCTTCACTCTCAAAAAGCCCTTTATCTAAAATGTGAAGAGCTCCTTCAGAGGATGCATATACCTTCAGGTATCTTGGGGAAATCCTTGCCTCCCAGAAGTCAGTAGGAGTTTGGTATTGCCTTCAGTGGATCTAGCATTTCCTCTCATGTTTGAATTAAACTAAATGGCAGTTAGTATGTCCCAGCCCTAAGAGGAGAAAGGATTTGGGAGGCATGAATCCGACAGCCAAGATGTCATACATTTTGGTATTATGCCTGAAATAACAAAATGATCCATTAACATTCAGATTCGGCTTTTATTTGTGAGCCTGCACTCCTGGCACTGTGAACATGGACGTCTCCCTTACCAACAAACAGCACCAGGATACCAGGCCATGCTGGTGAACATACTATTTTCTGAATAGCAAACTAGGGGAAAACTACTAGATTTTGCATCTTTTGCAGTTTACACAGGATTCACATGGAGACTGGATTTTATCTAACCAACCGAAGACTGCTGTCATGTGGGTATTTACTATTCTCATATCATCACCTGATGACCTAAGAGAAAATAAACATATTGTTTTATATGTGCTGTGGGTTTAAACAATATTTAGCAGGAAACTGAGAGGAAAGGGTCATTGCTACCTGATAAATTTGTGTACATAAATATAGAGTGTAAACCACAGCTCAAATGACCAAGCACTGAAAACCAGCATAGAGAACATACACAGCTCTATCAGAAAGTTTCCTTGTTCTTCCTATTATAATTATTACTTATTTTACACAAACTTTAAACAATGTACAAAAACTGCCTCGCTAAGCAACCTGCAACATCACCTAAACCCAGCTAGTTAAGGATTCAGAAAAAATACCATGCAACTTAATGCATAAAATGAACATGCAAAATGTCTTAACACTTTGTTCTTCTCCGATACATAACCTATTTCATTTTAATTCACTAGGCTTTTGGATGCCTTTTGCCTTTTTCTTTTCTTTTCCCCAAGCACTTCAGCTTTCAGACTTATTTTTCCACTACTGCATTTGGTGTGACAAAGGTCTTATATACAGTATTTTGAAACACTACGTTATTTGTAAAAGTGCCTTGTGACTATCATTAACCATTTTAAGACACAGTTAAAGGTTTTTTGTGTTTTTCAGCTTTGGCTATCTCAGCTCTTCTACACCAGATGTCACAGAAATCATTATCCCCAAGCCAACAGGACTGAAGCTACTTCAGCAATGCTGCAGTGTCACCACTACTAATGATTGCTAAGAAATACTATCATGAAGATTCTTCTCGGCTATCACTAGCAGCTTCAGCTGTCATGCTTTACCTTTTGAAGCATATTAATACAGTTAACATTTGTGATCACACTGAAAAGCCTATACGTAAATGTATATAGACCTATACCTTTACATACCATTTACCAAGTAGAGCACAGCAATAATGGCAGCTCATGTGGAGGACAGACATCTCTGTATAAAACACCAAAAGAAAGCACCAGAGAAGACTTTTCTCATCTGTTTGTCCTCTCATATCACACACAGACCACCCTGAGCCTCCTGCCTTTCTCACCAAAAGAGCCACCTGGGCACTCCCAATGGAAAAATCCTTCAATGCTGCTAGAGCAGGAAACCTGCATGATGGAAACTGGCCTCTGAAAGTGTCTCTCTGTTCCACTGAATTTAAAAGACACCTGGGAAGACTCACATATTAGTCTTAGCACCCAAATACCCATGGAGAGGTTTTTCTACGTTATTTTATTGCAATAGCTGGGTTTATTGCTCTCCACTTTTCCAAGGACCAGCAAGATCTTTGTTCTCCACAGTAAGAAACTGGAAAGAGGGCTGTGCCAACTTCCAAGGGCATTTTTCCCTGGTTGTGGGGGACAGAAAGTGTAGGAAAGAACAGATGTAGCTCCTCTGCTCCCTTGACGGGCTTTTTTAACAACTAGACCCCAGAGCACAGGGATGCGAGTGGTGAGCCAGCCTGGGTGCTCAGGAAGCGATGCCCCGGTGCCGCATGCAAAGCTGACACAGCTCCTGGGGCTTAACTGCCTCCACGCAAACCCACGGGGAAGTCTTGCCCAGATTTTGTATTTTAAGATAGTTCCTCATTAAAAGTAGTCTCCTTCTCCGGAGACATTCAAAACCCGCCTGGACGCCTTCCTGTGTAACCTCATCTAGATGTTCCTGTTCCGGCAGGGGGATTGGACTGGATGATCTTTTGAGGTCCCTTCCAATAACTAACATTCTGTGATTCTGTAACAGATGAAAAAGAACATCATAATGAACATACTGGAACTCTAGCTGGCCACCAACAGTGGCAGGAAGGATTAATCCATACACAATGTGCTAATTTCCATTAAAAAAGCCTAAACATGGATCTAAAGAAGTAAATAAGCAAGCGAAACCAAAACTGAATGATTTGTTCTGGATTAACAGATTCATGATTTGCCTGTTTCCTATTGATTTTAATGTACTAAGACTGACCTTGTCACATATAACTCTCGCTATCCACCTTTTATAAGTCTACATATTTAAATCCCGCTGAATGTTTCAAGTCATTAGTATCTTGAGATATGTGGCTGTCACCTGATGTAGGAAAACCACTATTTCTTTATAACACCTTTGATTTGTTATACCTGAATTTTATTGTAAGAGCCTGTATTTTTATCAAACATATCAACCATTCAGACCCAGTCCACTCTTTTGGCATGGCTTAAGCAGGGAAGTTTTAAACCATGCTGAAATCTAAATAAGAACTGCAAACATATTGTAGTGAAATGTTTATACTTTTTAAAAGAAGTCCTTGGACACATTTCCTACAACAAAATTCTAAATAAACTCTAGTATAACAGGCAGTCCTCGCACAAAAATGGTGTTACTCCATGAGTTGTAACAAAATTTGTTAGCCACCTTTATTAGAGAAAACATGCACTCTATTATACAACTGGCATTTTAGAAATCATGTGTATTAAGCCGTTATGGTTTTGCTTTTATTTACATATATTTGATTTTGAAGAAAAAAAGCATGTAGTGCCACCTAGGGGTATTTATACGCCTATGAATTTGAATTATTGACAGCTCAAATATTTTGAATTAGGTTTATTTTTCATATTTTACTAGGAATAAAACATATATATGTTAAAGGAGGTTTATGCAATTTGGTTTTGCCAGGCTGGCAGTAGAGTACACGAATTACGGAAACACCATGGAATTAGGTTTTTTCTCTGTTTCAGCCAGTAACTCTAAAGTAACTGCCTCTCACAGAAAATTACAAAATAAACAATATGTATGTTAGAAGGAAATAAATAAAAAGGGAAGAAAAAATTCTTCTCCTCTTGCATTAAAAGTCCTTCCTTACCAAAACAGTGGAAAACTAAGAATTGCGTTGATTTGCTGTATTGGACGTGTGAAACTTCATATCACATGCTTTAGTTTGCATTTAATTTCCTCCAGTCCACCAAACGAGGGGCCAGGTGGGAGGATTCCTCAGCAGCGGCACGAAGCCAAAGGGGAAGTCAGCTACAGAACCCACTTGCTCACTTCAGTTTTTATTTCTTGGGTTGTTTTGTCTTCTTTTGTTTTCCTCCTTGCACTTAGCGGGTACCTTATTTTAAGCGCACAAGCAACAAACTGAGTAGGTGTCTGTCCACCATTTTAGCTTTGTGTAGCATCACTGGAAAGTGTGCGGTTATCAGTCTCTCTTGACACTGCCTCTTTCATCAGACACCAAACAAGGCAGCGATGCTCTCAGTTGAATGTGCCACCGCCCCTGTGAAATACCCTGGTATCACTTTCATAAGTACCACCAGAGCATGAATGGCTGTTTTTTAATATTCTGAATTATTTTATCATTGACTTTCAGTCCATCTGTTTTTTTCAGTCATATTGGATCATAGCGCCATAGTAATCATCCAGTTCTGCTGGATGTAACCTAAAAACACCCAAAACACCTAAATGCAGAAGTGGCAGAGCCTGTTCAGTGCAAACTACAAGAAAACTACACAAGTCATTTAACAAGCAACCTCTGTTCCACATCGCAGGGGTTTTTTCACAGCTTCCTCCTCTCTGTTGAGCATATCCACTCATCTCCATGCTCAAGTAATTCAAAGATGTTACCAGAACGTCTGGTGAGGTTTAAACAATCTGTGAAATTGTATGGATTATTTAGAAAGCACTGTTCAGAAACACTGTATTAAAATGGATTTTTTTCAAATAAGTTGTTCAACATTTCCCTTAGAAAACTGCAGGAACTAGAAACATAAGCACAAGAGAGAGGATGTAAGTCTTACTTTAAAGCAATGCAAATGCAGACTGTGGAATCTTCATATTCTATTGTTAAGCATTCAGATGATACAACAACACTGACCCAATAAAATCCTGGTAGTGCTAAAAAGGTTTAAAAAAAAAAAAAAGGCTAGTAAACTGATAGACCCTGGCAATATTGGATTTTTCACAGGCTACATGAGGGATCAATCCCGCAAAAATGCTGGGTGGGCTCCCTGGTCTCAATCCAGGAAAGCTTTTAGCAAGTACCTTATTTTAAGCATAATAACAGTTATCTTGACTCAATGGGAAAAACAAAACAAAACAAAACAAACAAAGGTTAGACGGGCATCACTGGAAAGTTTTCTTGTCACCTCTCAGAACATAAATCCATTCTGGTTTTAGCTCACTCTGTAACATTCTAGTGGGAGAATCTTTGTTTTACGTCATCTACCAGACCTGAGAGCCCCCTCAATTACATTATTTCTCCTCTCTGAAGTTAGTACTTCTGCACCTAGATCCTGAAAATCCTATTACATCCTCGTATGAGGGTCCCTGCATACAATTCACCAGAGTAATAGCATTTCCATAGTTGAATTTTATTCCAATCTAATTTGATTTTCTAGTGGAATGGTTTAATTATCTGTTTGGAAATAACCCCTCTCTGCTGTATTCTCTTAGGCTACTTTTCGCCAGCGTAGCAAGAGAATAGTTAAGGACAACTAAAATTACTCTAAGTGATAAAGGGAAAACTACATTTGAAATTATGTTCAATAACTATTATAAGAGTTTGTTGAGCTGACCTCTCCAAGTTACAGAAAGGCCTAAAAATACAAAACAAACTAGTACCTCTCTTTGATAAACTGATTATTTACTTTCCCATTCTTACAAAAAAAAAAAAAAAAGGTGGTTAAAGATTGTATTGTTTTGTTCTGTTTTCCCTTATGAATTACTGACTTCATCTACCCAAAGTGAAATTTTTATGAGTCAAGGACAATCTAGGCCAGTCTATCTCCAACGCATTCCCAACCTGTTATATTTTTCAGTCTGCCCAGAAAGTTACACAATGGTCCTAGTTAAATCCCATGTTCTGTGGTAGATCTGATTAATACACTATTTGCCTCTTCTTTTGCTCTGCACAGGCAACGTAGCACCCTGAGTAATGGTTTCTGACATGGTGCTTTTAGCCACCTCTCCTTCCCTTTTTATTATTATTTGAGACATTTTATGCATTTATGTGTTTATTTCTTCAGTGTCTGTATTGTGAGACGTCATTGCACTGATCATACCCAGAATTCAAACTGAAATAAAAACATTAAAAAAAAAAAGAAAAAGAAAAAAGAAAAAAAATCCCCTTTTTATAAGCATTGTGGGCTTTCTTATATATAAACTCTTATCATTTTTGAGGGAAACCACACTCAAACCAAATTGAGAAGCAACAGAAGGCAATGCAAAAGTTAGCACATGAATCTTGCAAATCAGCATGGACTAAACAACAAACGCCTATAAATAACAACTGTGGAGAGCCTAGCAAAAACATCAGTACAGTAAGACATGATGGAGCAAAACATGTGAGGAATCAAGATAAGTCCCTCCAAATAAGATTTTGAAGGACTGGTGATACTAGGCGGTGGCATTTAGCAATATCAGTGTACTTTCTGGGAAAGGGAGTATCAAAGGACAGAAATAAACAATGTTTTTCTTAATTCTTCCTGCAGAGCACATGATGATCTGGTGGGCAAGCCGCCCTGCCTGAGCATCAGCTGCAGTCCCAGATCTAAATTCACTGCTCCAGAGGTGCCCAGTAACCTGCTGAGACTCGACGGCAGAGCAAGCAAAGATACTTGATGTTTGATATGTGGCTAAAGGCCTATTTTGCTATTTCGTGAAGCCATCTGTAACAATTTTATGACCCTCTGTCCAAAATAACAGCTCTAGCACCAAGCTTCTGTCAAATTCTGTTCTTCTGCATCTCACATACAGATCCAGGCTGTCCCTGGCCAGCCAGAATATAGAATAAGGACTCCTGGCAAGCTACAAGGAGTCGCCTCCTTTCTGACAGTCCCAGGCACCAAAGGCCAGCTCCCCTGTTCCCACCACCAGTTCTCTCAGGCCCAGACATAAATGAAACGTGATGGCACACCAGCGCTTCACCTCCACACTCCTGCACAGAAGATGCAGGCACATCCAAAATATGCAGTGAACTGCAATGCTCAGTTTCATTTTCAAATGCAGGGCAAATGCTTTGGCATCAATTATGCCCCAAATAAAGTATCTAACAGAGCTCTGATGCTTGCATTTGGACTCATAGGCCACCTGAGGGTTAAAATGGAATGGCCCTGTGCACACTTAGCTGAACATGTACTGATGACCCTATCCAATGCAGACTCTGGCAGGTTTTCACATGAAAATAGAAAACAGCTAAATTCACACACCAGCCCATGATATTAGACAGTGGAAGATAGCACTGAATGTTTCTTCTATCTAGTCTAAGAAAATTAACAAAGTGCAAATCCCAGAATAAATGAAAAAGGAAAAATAATTTAATTCTTTTGGTTCTTAGCTCATTACTGTTACAGTTAAATTGGCCTGTCAATGCTTATGAAACATTCCTCACAGATTCATACTACCTGTGTCTAAAAAGTATTCAGAAACCTAATCCATATGTTTCTTTCTTGTGCCTTGCCTGGATGACTGTAATGCTTTCTCAGTAGGTCTACCAGTAAAGCCGATTAGTAGTCTCCAAGTAATTCAAAATCCAGCTGCAAGAAACCTAGCTAAAAAGAAAAGGATATTTCTCAACTGTAACCCCAGCACAAATCTTTCAAACAGACTTTCAGTTTGCACTTGGAAACATATCATTTTTTACAGAACACAATGAGATTCTAAATTACCTTACTAAGTTGCTCATCACATACTTCATTCACTCCTCACTTCCCCTCTGGTAATATGGAAAACAAGCTATCAGCAGTCTGTTTCACTGAAACAGGATGCTATTATAACCTGTATTGTCACAGAACTCAACTGTGATACATTAATCAGAATGGAGTCCTGATCCAGGAGGTTTACCCTTTGACAGGACAAATAATATCTTCAGAGTGGAGAACAGAGACAAATATAGGACTTTCCTTGTCATGCAAAGAAACAGGCAAGAGCAAGAGAATCCCTCAAGTTATCCTCAGCCAACTCATGCAGGGAGCAGTGCCGTTTACCACCCTCCTGTGAGCAAACAAAACAAGAGAAGAAGAGAAAAGCAAATTGGGGGAGGCAGCAGAAAGACCCAGAGGAAATGTTAGGTAACTGTGCTCACAATGTATGCTCTAGCTACAGGCTACAACTACATGGAGCTCAACATGGAGGGTGTGTGTGCATGCCTGCATCCCCCCCAACAGTGCACTACAACTGCAAGACACTAGAAAATGCTTTTCAGGCAGAGATATGCATAAAATGACCTTTGGACCTATTTCCTATCTTTCATAACTGTGATGCTATAAAGTAGCCTAATGGCTAATAGCTTTTAAGCAAATTCATATGTATCTGACACAGCAAAGCAAACTGATTTGAGATGGGGGAAGAAGGGGATAAGACATTCCTATACATCTGCTGGTCCTTTTTAGACTCTCTTACATTTTCTGCATCAGAAGTTGCTGTTACAGGGCAAAGCTCTTTCCTAGGAAATGAGAATCTGCATTCCAATCCACAGAAATTAAGACTGTTAGGAAAGTGAAATTTAGATTTTAAAAAAATAGTAAAATATATTAAATTCTGCTAACACTTACATGCCATTCAAGATCACCTGCCTAACATTTTACATTCTGCCTTCATCTAAATCCCCTCTAAAAGCTGAAAATTACTTTTTATGATGTCTCATTATTCTGAACTCACAATCAGCTAATGTTAAGGTACCAAAATGGTTACATTACTATCATCTTTCTGTGCATGAGATATACTTTTGCACTAAAATTTTGTTATAATTTATTCATGCTTGACATTAAGGTATTAATTAATGTAGTTCAATTTCTCAGTCACAAGCATGTGAATAATGTTGCAATCATAAATTTTAAGTATTATTTATTAAAACCTATTTTTCAATATATTGAGTATTACAAGGCAGTTTGGTGGGGTTTTTTTCCCATGCTTATTTTGCATTTTTCAGTTCACTTAAACAGTCTCCTGCTTCGTCTTTTCAGTCATCAGAGCAGAGGATAAGAAAACTGGGGTATGAAAGATTGCACATGAGCCGGCAATGTGCACTTGCAGTCCTGAAGGCCAATTATGTCGTGGGCTGCGTCAAAAGCAGCGTGTCCAGCAGGTGGAGGGAGGTGATTCTGCCCCTCTGCTCTGCTCTGGTGAGACCCCACCTGGAGTCCTGTGTGCAGCTCTGGAGCCCTCAGCACAGGAAAGACATGGACCTGTTGGAGAGGGGTCTGAGGAGCCACAAAAAGGATCAGAGGGCTGGAACAGCTCTGCTGTGAGGACAGGGTGAGAGAGCTGGGGTTGTTCAGCCTGGAGAAAAGAATGCTGCTGGGAGATCTTATTGCAGCTTTTTCGGTACTTGAAATGGGTCTATAAGAAAGATGAGGACAGACTTCTTTAGCAGGGCCTGTTACAATAAGACAAGGGGTAATGGTTTTAAAATAAAAGAGTAGTGATTCAGGCTAGACATGGAAAAGAATTTTTTTACGAGGGTGGTGAAACACTGGCACTTGTTGCCCAGAGAGGTGATAGATGCCCCATCCCTGGAGACATTCCAGGCCAGGCTGGATGGGGCTCTGAGCAACCTGATCTGGTTGAAGATGTCCCTGCACATTGCAGGGGGGACTAGATGACCTTTGAAGGTCCTTTCCAACCAAATTATTCTATGATTCCTCTTGATACCCTATTCATTATCATCCTTGGGAAAGCTGCACAGGACACCATGGCAATGAGGACATATGGCAGAATGTTTTGTCCGGATTTGTATATTTGTGGAAAACTTAAACGTGAGGGTAAAGCAATAGAAAGGAAGCAGCAGCATCACAGTTTAGTGACCATCAGGGTAAGTGAAGAGGGTACAAAAATATGTTTCACTCTTGCAATTTCCATGTGACTTCTCTTTCCAAGAGGCTAACAGAGAAAGCAGCTAAAGATTATCCCACTACTCTTGGGAATTCCAAATAATTTTTGAGAAAGCAGTGGCAGTTTTAAGAATAAATCTTTCACTACTGCAAACCAGCTACTCTCTTCTTTAAACAACATGTCTAATTTTTCTAAGTGGCTTCAGAGGCATGTGTGCATGTTTGTGCATGGAAGACTAAGGGCCAGCAACTCGAGTGGGAGCTGGGCTGGATCTTGGAGAGACCACAGCGCCTGTGAGTTGGGTCCTGGAGGTGTCAGGGGTCCAAGCCAGCTACTAGAGAGACTGTGGGGTCTGGGTTTTGGCTAGTGGAAAGGTCATACACCTGGACTAGGTACTGGGCAAACATATGTGCATGTATCTGCATGTCTGCGTGCAAGGTAACCGGGACACGGAGATCCAGGGGCAGCTATCGGGCAGACTGAGCTTCTAAGCCGAGTTCTTTCAGGGAACCATTGCGAGCATGTGCGTGCACGTTTGCATGCATGTCTATGTATGTGTGTGTCTGCTTGTGTTTGTGTAGGGTTGTGGGCCTCATGGTCTGAGTGACCAGCTGTCAGCAAGTGGGGAGACCAAGGACCCAGGGGCAGCTACAAGGCACACTCAGTGTCTCAAGCCACCTGCTGGTGGGATTCATGTTGTATATGTGTATTTTTACATACAGGTATGTTTTGCAAGAGGTGGGAATGGGCCGTTTGTGTTTATGTGAGGACTGTGTTTTCTGCCTGGGTTGATCTGTGTGGCTGCATATATGTATACATAGACATATGTGTCTATGTATACATATATGTATATGTATTGTGTGCATGTGTAAACCACTGGGAATACATGTTCAGTTTCACTACTAGCTGGACCTGGGTACGCAGAGCTGCAGCAGCTTTGACTTTTCTGGGCAACTTCTAGCAAGCATCACTGACACAAATACAGATTCTCAAAACAGTATTATGCACAACTCCAATAGAATTAAAAGAGCTTAATCTGTTTGTTGCTGTAGCTGTGCTACAATATGCAATGATAATAAGAAATACAAGGCTTGCAGACTAGCTGATACAGCTGGGAAGGTACACCAGCTTTTGGACATGTGGTTCTGTCAGTGCATATTTTTGTAATTCTTAAAAGAACAATAATATCTGTGCAGAGAAGCTGTTTCTTCAGGTAATACATACCATAAACATGTAAAGCTGTCAATGTGACATGGAAACTAATTGCATTTGGAGGCCAGTATATTGCAGCTGAAGACAACAGCAGCAACAGAGAGGCTTAGGGAGGCTAGGCAGAGGGAACAGATTTTCTGGGAGAAAGCCAAAGGAATCAAGACTCTGTGTGGTCTATAAGGATTTCATGGAATGAAAATAAATCCCCGTTAGCAACCTCGAAATCTAAAAATGGTTACATGTCCTAAAATTAATCTACACTGCCAAGGTCTCTTGACTGTGCAGATACTTCCCTTTCTCTCAGTTAACCCCACAAAAAAGGATTTGGGATGCCAGTATTTTAACTTCGCTTTTACATGACTAACATCCCAAGGTGTATCACAGCAGATAAGTGAGATTACATTAAAACCGCAGAAGTGCCAGTGTTTCTATCCCAATTCCATTTATTGTTATGACAGCGGATCTCCTGCTTGACCTTGGTGAATAAAAGATAATTCTGTACAGACAACTAAAATTGCCAACTAAAGACTTTTATTATGGAAGCAGTGCGGCTGATAGGTCTTGAATCAGCTGCATTCCTAAGCTCCACCTGGCCTTCCCAAGGGCACCTGCTTCATCGCCCAGGCTGCCCACTGTCACCTTCCCAGGGGCAGTGTCCCCAGTCTGCTCCCTCCAGAGCCAGGCTTAAGCACTAGCACCCTGCCACCCACTGAGATCTGCTTAGCAGGTCTGTGCTGAGATCAGTGCCTCTTGTCACAGAAATGACAAAGTCACTTACTGCCCCGGACATGAAAAGGAGCATTTGCTCACAACAAAAAGATTTGAGGAGGATGAGGGGGAAACCTGTCTCAAAACAGCAAATTCTTTACACATCTACTTGATTCATTGGGTAAGAATGCATCATCTTCCACAAACAGCCCGCAGTTATTGGGAACACCAGAGTCTTCAGAGCTGTTGAGGTCTCTGAATGCAGTCCAGGTAGGTTATGTGAAATTTATTACCTAATTTTTTCATTATTCATAATTTATACGAATTATCCCTCTTGGCTTTTATTTCTTCAGAAAGTATTCCATATTTTACACATTGAAACATGTAACCCATTAAAGATACCTAAAATAGTGTCTGAATATTCCCAGGCTCCACAATACACTGAAGGACAACAAACTATGTCTTTACTTCTTCTAAACTAGAGAATTTCCATTTACTTCATTGAAATTCATAAAGTTATACTAGTCAAAGAAGGGATGCCATGGCTAAAATGCATTTACATTACTGAACATGACATAACTTCTAAAAAAAATTTGTCACCTTAAACTAAGGTGAACCTCATTGCACTTTCCTAGAGCCTACTTCAAAGGGCTCCTTAAATTGAGAAAAAGGGTTGTTTCAAATCTGAGTGCACTTCAGAGATACTGATTATATGATCCAATGTCATTGTTATAAGTAAGCCCATCCTAACCTGACCTACAGGTAGGTTCAGCTTTAAATAGATAGCACTGATTCTGCCCAGAAATTTGTGATTCAGTCTCAAAATTTGACCCCTGAAATTAAAAAAAAAATACTTATTTGAACGGAATATTCTCTTTCCTTGCTCAAAACTTCATCCAATGTAACATTTTTTCTCAAAACATTAACTTCTAGAATTCTGTGATAATATATTAACAAATTCACTTCAGCTCAGTTTCTTAATGGGAAAAAAAAAGGGGGTGTTTTGTTTCTGTGAATCTCATCATGTCTCTTTGTCACTGCACTTTTAAATGAATCCAATAGAAGGGAACAAAAGGACAGGGTTTAGTTTGTCTATTTTCTACAGCTTTTAGGAAAATAGCTAGCCAGAAAGTGAACAGTTCACTCTGTCATCTTTCCTCCTCATCCAAGAAGGCCACGAAGTCAGCTCAGACATTATTAGATACTAGCAAATCCATAAAGAAGTCCTCACCCCAAAAGAGGCTCAGTGATTATACCTTATTAGATGTAGGAGGATCCACATGGAACAAAGCCACAGGAAAATAGGTTAATAAACACCGCTGCTTCCCAAACTACAAACTGAAAAATGCAAGTCACTCACTCTCATGATTGCCCTGAAAAGCTCAGAAATGCAGAACCTGGGGACTCATAAACCCAACATAAACTTCAAATGGTTTATTTTTGTAATCTTATGATCATGACATGAAAACAAATTGTGTCTAACGCTTCAGCCTGTGTTCAATTCCTTGAGTCAGTTATATGTGGTTTCATCCAGTTGTGTAACCACGAGTAAAATCTGTCCTGAAGGCTCTGAATGCTTTCCTTGGGAGGACGCTAATGGCACAGCTGAAATGAGTTCCTCAGGATGCAGTGAGCTTTACAAAAGCCTCTAACCATATCATCTGGCAGATAAGTAATTCTTTTCTATTTTGCAGCATATTGACTGGAAAATGTAAAAATGCCGTAAAAATGCCATAAAAATTGATGGAAAATGTAAATTTTTTTAAGGAACGTTCTTTTCATGATATTGTGGAAAGCAAGAGAGTCAGCAAGTAAATGTTTGTACACAAATGCATTTCAACATCTATTTCTCTGTTGAAAATTGGAAGGAAAAGTTAAATCTGTACAGAGGGACTGTCCTGCCATCAGGGTTTTTCTGTGTCTGTATCTTCCATCTGAATTTTATTTTGTTATGAATATAATTACCAGACAGTGATGCACAGGAGCAGACATTTGCTTTGATTTGACTTCTCAGTACAAAGCAGAGGAAACATAGGAGAGGCAAATTTACCTCAGTGGAAACTTGCTTTCAATTATTTTAAGAATTATTTTTACAGTCATAGGGTACTAACTACACAGAAATATTCCCGGGTGCTCTGGCAAGTCTCCATTACAACTGTTTTGCCATTACCCTTCTTACCTTTTCTCACAGCAGGGCCCCAGATGTCAAAAGGAGGAAGATCGTATATGATCCTAAAGGCAAGCTTTTCAAAATTGGGCGGCATCTATAGGCACCTATATTTAAATGGCCTGGTTTTCAAAAGAACTGAGCACTCATCAGTTCCCATTGATTTCAATAGCACCTAGAATTGATCGCACTTCGCAAATCAGGCCATTTCTATCTAGGCACGGGCATGTGAATATACTAGAACCACTTTAAGCATCTGTGTTTAAAAGCAATAGCCAAAAGTTCTGCCACAGAGTTTTTAGATAAAGATTGTGATCTCCAAATGAACCCCTAGCAGCACAGGAGTTCTAAAAGAGATACCTGAGCAATAACACTTCCTGTTGCCCTAAGGGAGTTCCTAAGAATTTTGCTGTTAAGAACAACTTTCTTTGGAGCTCTTCAAAATATGGAACTTTTCCATTTGTAAATAAGATGGATACGAATAATCTTATATATTCGTTTTCTTTCCTAACTAAAATAACCCAGTTCTCCGTTTCCATTTTGCTAGCTGCCTGCTGTGACACTAAAAATTATGTTAGTTATGTAACAACATGTTCTTTGTAGCTGCCGAATAAGAGAATAGTGACAGGGACTGGGACAGCGAAGTCCCCATGATGTTCAGCTTTAGCTGTTTAATGACAGCAGGCTGCAAATGCACTTTGCTAAGCTGGAAGGAATTTTCTCCTTTATTCAACAGAACTAAAGACTTTCAAGAAAAAAACAAAAAAAAGTATAAATTAGATGAACCAGAGGCATGAAGTTCATTTTTGAGGAATTAAGGGACCACACACAAATTAACTTATATGCCATTTCAGAGACAGAAAAGCAATAAGAGCAACCTTATCATTCACAGAAAAGTCAGATTTTCTTTAAATATCATCAAAACTACATACTGTAAAGCAAAATGCTCTCCTTAAGGTTTCTGTTTCTTTAAAGGTGCTCTTTTACAGACCTTAAATGCACAGGGGCAAAGAACTCCACAGTACCATTGACTGAAGCCAGTGAATTCACACAACGCTGAGCAGAAGCTTACATCTGTAAGCAACGCAGGTTTATGTGATGCTGCACTCAAGCTCAAAGATCCCTTTAAAACTTATTTGTTAGGTTACATGATAAAAGCTGCACAACCTCAAAGGAGCTCAGAGAGAAAAGGATGGGGGGAGAAGCTCAAATGATACCTTGCCAGGTATCTTGCCCCAGGAGAAGCTCAGCCCCCATGTCCAGGTGTGAAACCCATCAAGCCAAGTCAACACTACCACAGCTTTTGGCTGAGAGGGTGGCTGCCTATGGGGCACAACACACATGACGGGATGAAGGGGAAACGCCAGCTCAGACACCTCTATATCACTGTCCGCAGCACATCCAATTCCAACGTGACTGTGCAATTTGATAGCCTTACAATCAGGATAGGTGAGACGGGTATGAAAATAACTGCCAGTGACAAGCTCACAGGAGGAATTTTCACATGTAAGCCTGTAAATACAAACTCTCTCAGCACAGAAATTAGTGGCCCGCCCCTTCAGCTCCAAAAGGACTGCTCCCAAACCACAGCAACGGGGGCACTGCAGCACTCTGCGTATGCCTCTTGCTCCTCAGAGACTCCATCACTCCTTCCTGCTCACTTCAGGGAAATGCTTGTGCCAAAACTCTTTCTTTCTCCCTGACCATAAGACATAAATATTATGGTGACTTCTCTTTTTCGACAGTTATATAAGTTGAAGCAAGTTTTTTGTAAAATTTGTTTTCCTTATCACAAGCTCACTGAATCTTAATGCCTTTGCAATAAACTGGCCTTGTAAACTCAGAAAAAGGAGTGAGTTCACAAGTGAGGCTGTTTTGTTTCAAGCTGACGGCTAGAATGGACACTGCTGCTCTTTTATGGAGGTGTTTTTGAATGAATGTCACTTAGGTGACACAGACAGAGAAGCAGCAGCAGCAAAATGTTGTCTTGTGATTCTGTAACTCTAATTTGGAGGTATACATTAAGAACTCAGGCAAGTATTATACTTCAAAGATACATTAAAGGAGTGGCTGAAAGCTGGACGCAACTGCATTGTGAATGAAAGGGGAAGAAACCCAGGGACCTGCGATAGCAAATCAGTCAGCCCCAGATCACGGTCTAATGGGCAGCTCCAAAAACCAAAAGGGAATTTCTGCAACCCAAGACCCTATTGTTTCTTATAACGCTGTTAATTTCTTATGCTAAGTTAAAGTGTGCCAGGGATGCTTCCCCTCTGCTATAGGGAAAGAAATTTCACTGAGATGCAGAACATGCTGTACATAAGCACAAAAAGCTAAAGTGTAAAAAATTTAAACAGCAAGAGTGTTGGGGAAGCTGTAGCCTGGTTCCACTTTGAGGTTAGACTGAAATACAAACTGCTGAGACAGCTTGCTGACTTGCACCGAAGCAGAACTAAGTGTCCATGAACATACAGAAATCTTTCCAAAAGAGTACAAATCATATATATCATCGCATTGTGCCAAAAAAAAAAAAACCAAAACCAAGGAATCTCAGTAGCTCTAGACAAAACACTGAATCCATTCAGATTAACAGTTGCTGGCGGTGTGAGGAGTTGTACTTTTTCTCCTTTTTGTGCACAATGTATAGCTCCTGTAAATTCTGTTCATCATTTTTCCCTACTGCTAGTTACAAATATTCCCTTGTTAGAGCTAATTGACAGCACTTTCACATACTTCTAGAAAAGGGCTGTATCATCATGTTTCTATTCTGAGGTTCCCTTGCACTTTTGACTTGCACAAATTGCTGCCTTAGTGATTGTTCTACTTATAAATAATTTCTGTATTATTCCATATATACACAAAGAAACTCATGACCACATTATTCTAAGCTTCACAGTCTAAGGAGGCAAAAGATAATAAAAAAATGAGAGACTGATCTCACAGTCCTGAAAGAAATGTGGTTCATAAATAACAGGATAGGACAAAGAATTACAGATGATGCAAATATCTACAAACGAGACCCATATCAACAAAATACACATCTATCGCATCAAATTTGATTTCTTTAGGCCTTCTCATCAGTTTCCAGCTATTTGATGTGACATTTTTATTCAGTGCTTTCCTTTTTTTTCTTTCCTTTACATACTTACCACTAATGACCACGAGTCATTGATTTCATATTTCCTTTTGACCTTGATGTTTTCTGACTGTGGCCAGAAAAAAATATGTCAGAAAGAGATATTATAGATGCTTTTATCCCTGAATATAATTGTTTTTATTTAAGTAAAAACTGAAGGCAAGAAATATGTAATGGCAAAGGCACACTATTAACCAAAGGTTTTCCAGTAGCTGAAAGAGCCTTCCTATCCTTCCACGCCCTGTTCTGCACACAGTAAGTGGAGGGTTTTTCACAGTACTCACGTGTTCCTGCTGTATTTTTCAAGACAACTAGTAGGCATTGCCATAAAGCAAACTGAGGCAATGATTTGCTAAAAAAATAAAAAGATAAATACACTATTTTGGTTTTGAGCTTCGGTCTTCTCCCTGATCTGCTTTACAGAATGACCTGATAAACACCTACACTGGTGCAACCAAAGGAGTGAGTTCAGGTAAAACAGGTCAAGACGGGCACTTCAGACTACTTTTTCTAACAAAGCATATTCTCTGAACTACACTGTCAGCTACAGCTTTTGAGAAGGAGTCCTTCCATAATGCAGAGGTATAGCCTATGCTCTTTGTGTCCAGATCTGTGGCATTCCTTACTGCTGAAAATGACCAGTTTTCTTTCAATATCAAGTCTTATAAGCAAAAGTTTTATATTTTCATTCAGGTTGCTGATAAACATATGAAGGAGCACTGTTCAATGAGCAGATTCTTCTAGAAACCTACTAATTTTCTGAATGACATTGGTTTCCTTTCTCTTTTTTTTTTTCCTGTGTGTGTTCAATATGGTTAGCCCTATTAGCTTTGGTTTCTTTAGCACTTCTTAGAAGTTCCCAGCCACATGACTTGACATTTTTATCCAATGCCTTCCCATTTTCCTTTCATTTACATACTTACTAGAAATATACAAGTATAACTGGGTTTATATGTCCTTTTGACATGGATGGTTTCTGACCGATTCATAATAATAAATTAGTAAATGTGGATCCATGGCTTTCTGGGCCTTCAGGAGGATGTCCCTGAACAGTTGTTTTTTTTTAAAGATTTAGCCTAACTTAAATGCAAAGCCCTGCTCAGTATAGTGGCAGAGTGTTTTGGAAAACTACTCTCATATAGGCCTAAATTCTGATCACCTCATCTGCATATGGAAAATACAGCTAAATGCTAATCACTGCAATCTGCACAGTGATGGTTTTTCAGCTTTCATAATTAACTGTTCAGAATAATGTCCAACATTAGGCTGGACCTGTTTTTTCACACAGGACTTTCTGAAACAGTTATTCTAACTTTGGAGAAACTCTGGGAAGGTTTTCTTGGGTTATGTATTAACTAGAGGATTGCTGAGGTAGGATGGCACCTCTGGAGATCGCTTAGTTCAACCCCATGCCCAAACAAAGCAGAGTCACCTAAAGCAGGTTGCTCAGAGCTGTGCCGAGTCAGGTTTTGAGTATCTCCAAAGATGAACACTCCATTGCCTCTCTGGGCAACCTGATCTATTGATTATAGATTAACATCAATGACTAATTACAGGTTAACATATTATATTTACTCCGGAGTAACCTGCTGAATTTGGGAGTATAAGGTTACTGGGTTCTGAATCTCTGCAGCACCCACCCGTGTATGAAGCCTTCCTTTTCTGTTGCTAAGAATGAGATGTAAGACATTTATTTTCTGATGGATTCTAATTTGGTATTTTAATGACAATAGTGTAAAGCAGCTCTCCAGAAACAAAACTCCAAATTAAAAAAGTTCCGGTATTTTAGGGATGTGGAATTTCAGTCCAGTCAACATCAGCCCATGTGAGGTGGATCAGATCGATCTAAATGACAATTTGCCTGAGAACACAAAGACAAGCTGCTGCTCCTCTAAGTTTATGAACTGCCACCACAACTACAGATTTGAAAAAAATTCAACCCTGCCTACTCAGTTCAACAGGTGATAATCCTTGGTACATAATCTGGAATTGCAATTGACTATGTAAAAATAAAGATCTAGGCTTTGGTGTTTAAGTTGTTTAGTCAAAGTGTTCAAGTTTAATGCTTTGTAGCATCAACCATGTAGAATAGGTAGCACGAAACAGTTTTTCTACAAGGCTTCAAAAATTGCTATTTATTTTCCATCAGAACAAGCAACTGAAACCTTCTTCCTTAAAGTGTAACTCTTCTTCGTTAAAAGAATATTAATATTTATTTGTACTCTCAGTAATGAGGAAACATTGTCTGATTGCAAGAGGACACTCCTTTTGCACTGATGGCATCATTTTCTGCTATAATGTACATTGCTGACAATTATATTTTCTTTTGGTACTATTCAGTAACTCAAAGACAATTAGGAAAGTTGGCCACTACATATTTAAGCTGTAACAAAAGTCTCTTCAAGCTTACTCTGAAAAGCTTGTTAACAGCTGTTTTTCCTTTAGTCTTCAAATGGAAAACAAATCATAAAGCAGCCAATATTTAATGTGGAGACTTGCTAAATTTGTCTTTTCCCCATGCTTTTTCCCAAATTTGACACTATTCAAGGGATGGCATATAAAAGCGTAAAGCAGGTGACGTTGCTAGAAGGGAGATCGCAAGGAAGAAAAAGCAATTACCAAATCAAATAAGAAGACATTCATTATGAGTTTAATTCCCCTTTCTGTGACATTTCTTCCTCAATTTAATTAATGTCTCCTGAGGCTCACAATCTTAGCGGTCTTCCTATGCAAAAGAAAACTTGCTTGCCCAGGAAAATATGTCCGAAACTCTCCTAACTCTGTGTCAGTGAGACTCGATTCTATAAATAACCCCCATGAAATCTATCACATTCTGGGCCTGTAAAGTCAAATTATTAAACCTGACATCTCCATTATATCCAGCTGTGGCACAATTCTTTTCTTCTGTCTGAGATCTGCTACTTTATCTTGCAGACAACAGAAACACTGCAGTTGTGGATGGCTAGTATTTTCTACAAAGGACTTAGAGGAAAACTATAAATTTAGATTTAATAGACGTAACGGGTTGTATAAGAGTATCCTTTGTTTTAACAGGAGGATAGAAATTACTTTAATTAAAATTTTAAATTTTATTGTATTATTAATGCTAACATGCCACTTCAGCAGTTTATGGCTCCTCAGTAGGTGGTGATGCTTTTTAAAACATGAGAAGACTAGTGAAGTCGACCTCGGTAAGGGCCTGATTCTGTACATCTTCCCCTGACGAACATTTGCATTGCCAGAAGTCACACAGTCATTGTGAGTCTCATGGTTCCTGCCCTTTTAAACCTCATATCCTAACAGCTTAACCTGGAATTCTCTCTTTTTTAATTATTAGGAAATACTAGTCTCAGAAGCTCAAAATTCAAAATGCAACCATTTTTTTCTCAAGGGAAATTTCATGACCTTTGAGGGACATAAGTCATGAATTTTGAACTCCTGGCAATGTTTCTGTAGGCTGAGTCATGCAGTGATACTGGCTTTCATGAGTTACTTTCACGGGATTTAGATGGATTTATAAACTCAGCCCCCGGTGACAGGTATCTAAGACAGAAAGGCTGAAATACAGACCAGTTAATACTGCCCTGAATGTTCTCAATTTCAGGCAGGATAATCAGCTGTAAACTGTTGTTGCTGGTACTAAAAACAGGAGTCTGTTTTGCTCACATTACTGTATCCAGCTGTCCTGTCTGCTTTAGTACCTGTGTATCTGCAATAATTTTTCAATGAGTTTTTACTTCTGCTCACCAGTTTATAAATGTAGCTATGTTACCAATCTGTTTTGTCCTACATTCTTCTATGCTATACACTTTCAAATATGGTGTTGCTTGCTTTATTTCTCATTTTCCCTCCATGAAGAATGTATAACAGTGTTAAGCAGAAGGAACAATGAACAAATAAGGACTTCTTCTAAAATGGAATTTTATTTTCTCTTCATGTCTTCCTTAAAGAAACAAAAGAGGAATACTCAAATTTCTGTTTCATATCTGCTAAAAACAGAGTATTAGATCTGACACCAAACCAGTAATTAAAGAGTCTACATCAGTGAATGCTCTGCACTCCTCCACACAGCTGTGTCCTGAGCATCAGAAATCTTTCAAGTATTTCATATGAAACACTCAATTGAACACTTTATTTTGTAAGCAGGCAAAAAAAAAAAAAATAGCTAACTCTCCCTCATTGCAGTCTTTCCAAAGGGCACAAGATACTTGAAGACACAATTACAGAGCCTCTTAATTTATTTGTCTTCCATGAATGCTAAAGCTGTAGGCATTACAGCAGCTTATCAAGACAACAGCCTATCACTTCAGGCACTTTCCCTGGAAGTCCATTATGTCATGTCCCAGTCATCTATGCCTCTCTGGATCTGCTCTTAAATTGTTCACAAAATTTCCTTTTTGCTTGACCTTCAGCCTCACTCATCAGGCTCATTCATTTCTCTGCAGAAGACCACTAGCTCAAGCAAGAGTAATGAACCAGGTCTTATGCTTCACAGCAGAGCTTATACACCTAGAGACAACTAAGAAAGGTACCATAAAGAGGGGTCTCTGAATCACAACCGCTGAAGGATTATTGAGATTGATGACAAACTGAAGAACAAGGATGCTGCCCACAGCATCCCCCTTTCTGCAGCCTTGAGGCAGAAGACATTTAATGGTAGGAGAGGAAATTTGTATTCCCATTGAGTACTCTCTCTACTCCACAAACACCATAATCATTCAGGAAAGTCACATAGGTTCAAGGCAGATTTTTATTACTAGTATTGTGCTACCCAGCCAGAAGCAGAAGGAGCAACCATGCATCTTGCCATATGCCTCTGTTAATAACTCTGATGTGCATTCTTTGCATTTCAAGACCAGAATTTAATGCTAACAGTTCTCCATAGCATTGTTCTTATTGATTTTGCTACAACTGTCAGCAAAAAGAAAAAAGGACAGATACAGAAATCTATCTACTTTCTTAGCATCATCACTGAAGTAGCTGACCTGGTCCCAGGTATTTGTAAACAAATGTATTTATCTTTATATCAAAGCTATATAAAGCACAGTATAATTAATTTACCATTTCAGTGTCCTAACTGATTTTATGAGGAATTTCTTTTTCATCAGTATATACTGACAAATTCCTCAGTATTTCCATGTACTGGCAAATACAAGCACTTTGAGAATTTATCCAGCCAAACTGTGACCAATGTATACAGAAAAAACGAGTGGTTTCAAACACATAACTCCACATTGAAGTAACAGTGACTTGCTTTCTAAACTGACCTTGACTTACTGCCTTTCTGTGAACAAAGCGGAGAGAAAAAGATGTTTACATAATTGTCCTGGTATTACACACACAGAAGTAACTGTCTGTCCTGTTCCATAGCATAAAAAAAGAAACTTCAGACTCCTTAAGTAGTCAGATACTTTTGCAGTGAACAGATGCTTTGGACTGAAATTAAAGTTTAAAACTTTCATCTTCCCTTAATCTTCCATGGTTTTATCCTGTATTGCTCGCTTTCTCTAGGAGACTTGGGTTGACCTAGAATCCCAAGTCTATAAAAGTTTTACTATAATATATAGATCAGCCCACAGCTTAGCCAGACATAAAACCACACATTTTGGGCCCCCAGTCAGCAAAAGGGTTTGGGGCTTTTTTTCAGCTTTACCAACTGTGTCTCTTCTGTTCTTCAGTGTTGTATAGACATCAGGCTAAAATGATATTTGCTTCTTTTCAGCTCTTATCTCCTTTTCTTCTTTGTGCTTTATCCCTTCCTGCTGGAGCTGCCTACAGTATCTCACATCGTCAGGGAGCAGCATAGTCAGGCCACATATGCTTTAGGTCAGAGAATAGAGTTAACAGCCAGTTGTCCAAATTTTTTTTATTTTTTAAGTAGTATTTTCAGCAATGTTTAAGATGCTGCTCAGTTTGCAGGAACAGTCTCTGTCCTCTATTTCTAGTTTTTTAATTTGCAGACTGCAAAGTCAGATGGTCCTAGACAGTCCTCCTCACAATTTGTCAAACAGGGACATATTTCCTTGACTGGCATGGTTCTGTGATACTGTTGTGATGATAAAAGGCATCAACAGTAATACAGAACCACTGAAGAAGTAGTCTTTGATAAGCAAGTTCATGATCTCAGAAATTCAGGTTTATAACATAGGCCAGACCTCTAAGATACAATCTCCTGTTGCTCTTACCACCTCCTTTTTCTTTTTAATAACACTTTTATACATTCAGTTTTGGCACAGATTTCTTTCAGCCTCACTTTTCATCTTCAGCCAGTGAGAGTCTAATTCGGCTAACTTCTCTGTCCGATACCAGCACTAACTTTGTTTTGAACTTATTCTGATACTTGCAGAGTGACTAAGAGGCCTCTGCATGTTTAAAACTTCTGGCAGCAGCGGTTACAGTGACAGGTTCTTTTATTATGTTTTTCGAGATGAAAATAGTGTAGTTCATTGAGGAAGAAAAAGGTGGTCAGGAAATTCCTAGTCTTAAAGTATTTGCATTTGAAAAAGACAAAAAAATTTAGACCCTTGCCAAATGTGTTGGTGGCAGGATGAAGAGAGTATACAAGAAATAAGAATTCTGCAGTCACGGATCCACATTAAACAATATGGAAATTAAAAAAAAATAAAACCCACAACACTCAGCTGAAAGATACGTATCATCATATCTCACCAACACAGCTACTGCATTTTCTAATAGATTTTTCATCTGTATGGGAATGCATTCCAACAGTAATTGAAATTAGCTATAATTCTGTTGTGGAACAGTTTTTATTATCAGGTATTGAGTAATTTTATTATCACCAAAAATACTCAAGTAACAAAAATGGTACACTAGTAATTCTTGACTCCTGCAAGTATTCTTTAAAAGTTATTAATTCGGTATCAATTAAGTTTTTTGGAAGTGCTTGTCAATTATCTTCCTATAATGCACCAAACCAGTGTCTTATTGCCACATATCTACTGCACTCAGAACAAATTCCAAGTATGACAACCTTAAAGCTTGAGAAACCTGAACACTGATGTAAAATTTCATTTAAATTGGTCAGCTGGGTGAAAAAAATCTGCCCCAACTCCTGTTGTTTCAAAACTTCATATTCTTAGGGAGTCTAAAATAAAGATTTGAACTTGACTGACACGGATTTTCTTTCTTCAGGGCACGTATAATTGCTAATTCTTGCATAACTTATCTTCGAATAAGCAAACCATGGAAGAATGAGAATGACAAGGAACTCCATGATACCATGCCACTTCTCTTACAAAGCAGGGCAGAAGAAAGTGCTGGTGTCACTTTCCCTCTTCTGATGTAAGTCACAAGATGCTTCCTGTATTTTCCCACTTACTAATGAAGAAAGCTAGTGGCCAGAGATGATTCACACAGGAATAAAATGGGCAGATACGGCAGGTGGTGATAGTGTTTCTCATTTGGAAAATATTTTATCTAAGTCAGCACCTTTTCTATGTTGATTTCTTATCTTAGAGCGTCTCAGGGATTTAGCTCATAAACTTTTCTTAATCTTGGTTCAGCAAGTTTTTAATCTGTAAATTTATGTTGTCAAATGGTGCTTGTTTTGCTTGCATTTTCAATCTTGAATTATATTCTGACCTCACTGAAATCATTAGCAAAGTCACTAGCAACATCTGCGGTGCTGTAATTTTATTCTTCATGTTTAGTTGTTAGTGCTAAATTAGTAAGTTTGTTTGCATGTTAAGCTCCATTAAATCCACTAGTAAACATATGTTTCATTTGTCAAAGAGTTAGGACAATTTCACATCTTCAGCACTAAGCTGCTGCTCATATTTTATCTATGATAAAAGATTAAATCTGAAAGAAGCCAAGCGCACACTCAAGCTATACGTGTCAGCCTGACAGGATCAGGGCCTTAAATCTGGCTGTCCTAACTATGCAAAATCCCCTGCTAAATTTGTTTTTATTAACTAATTTTGACAGCTATCATAAAATAAATCCAAACAAATATTTGACATTAGGAAGGAGGAGTGTATTATTTTCATAAAAACTCATTAATAGAATTTCTAGACTATGGTGTTCGACATCAAACTAGCATTTTATCCAAGCGCCAACTGTTCAAGATGCTTCAATCAATATTACTTATAATGACAATGCATACATCAGTTGAGAAATTATTTTCAATTAATGGTTGGTGATAAAAATCTTAATACCATTGTACATTTAGCAATAAGACTTTTAAACTATCTTTGTAACTACTTTTGGTTTTGTCCTTTTTTAAAAAAAAACTGTTAAATACTTTCCACAATATGGCCCTGAGTATTTTTTCTGTCAATATGCTTCCCTGCCTGGACACTGATCGAAGAGCAGTCCAGCTCATCCCTTGGAGTCTTACCAAAAGTACAAGGGAAGGAAATATTAATAGCATATCAAAAGGTAGCTGAATATTAGATAGTGGCGTTCCCAATGCAGATGAAATTACCGTATCAAGTAAGGTATAATGCATAGTGTAAAAACTTTCTTCTTCTAGAGATGATTCTTTCACTAAAGTAACTTATATACTCTATCTGTCCTAGTTCTGGAGTCTCATTTTCCAAATGTATTTGAGGGCAGCCTAAATGTAAGCTGAAGATGTGTTGCACTTTTTTTCCATCAGGATTCTCATACAAGCTAAATTTCATTAAAGCTTAAAACAGTTAACTTTCCAATTCAGGCTATCTTATCTTAAGTAATTTTTCTAGAAATTCTGAAATACTTTCACTGCCACAATACTGTTTACTTCCACTGGCAATCTTGAATAATCTTTGATTTATGATATACTGCTTGCTAAAATATCTTCAGTTTTTTCTTCCAGCTTTGCATCTTTGGCATTGAAAGAGTCTTGAATTTGAAAGCAGTCACAAGAAACCTTCCTGTCACATTAAAAGGCAAAAAAAACAAAAAACAAAAAACAAACAAACAAAACAAAAAACCACCACCAAGTTATTTATTTTTGGCTTAGGAATATTGAAAAACTGTAGAATTTTCTTGAAGAACTGAAAGATGCAAGGAGTTTTGTATCAATTCGTCTGCAAACTGTTTTCCTAATTATCCCGGTAGAACTATGTTTTAATGTAATCATGTGTAAAACTTTTTACAATGTATGCATACAATACTATAAGTATTAAAATATTTTAATGTTTGTGATTTTGAAGAAGCTTTCTGTTACAACTGAGAGACCAGCGGGGAGTTCGCGATTTCTGTTTTGGGCCCACCAAGTCATCACTTCTGTCTGCTCCTGCTTTCACTCTCTCAGGTGCAGTGATTGACACTTTAATGGGACACACAATAGCATTCATCTTCAATTTTACTCTTCAGTGGGAGGCAATGTATAAAGACAAATACATTAACTCACTGTAGCGAGTCTAGAGGAATTACAACCGATTGCAATTTTCTCGATTCCACTACTTAAAATTAGATGAGCGGTACAGTTAAAAAATACTGCCCTAGCCTAGAATACTTTCTACTCATTTTGAAATGATTTTGCCTGGTCAAAAAAGAAACAAAACTCTCAGTAAGGCAAGTAAACAGGTGAAACCCACCCAATATAACCTCTTCTGTGACATGCATATGCGTACTTCATCGAATTACCTGAGAAATGACATGACATTTAAGAAGAGCTATTTTTTCACTATTTTAAGTAAGCATATGGGAAAAAAAAATCCCAACATATTTAAAAATTGGAACTGATAAGGTCAAATAGATCACCTAGCATGTAAAGCTTTGAAAAATCAAAGGAGGGTTTTGCTTTTCTTTAATCGACTGCTACAAACCAGCAATCAGCCCTCAAGCTGAGGGAGCAAGAAGTATCTCAATACTCTGTGACTTCTGTGGCTGCAGAACTTTTGTATGTTGTCATGTTTTTATTCTTCACAGCTGAAAAAAAAAAAATATGAAGCCATAACTACAGGGCGTTTCTACTTAAAAGAAGGCTCTACTATTTGAAAAAATAGCATTCACACTACAAAAAAAAAACAGGCATTGGCATCTGTGTGCAATGCATTTAAGAGCAGTGCTGTGGTTGCTGACCGCAGAAACTGAAGCTGCGTGCTGTTCTACTTGATGGACCCGTGTCGCACCAGCCAGACGGAACAGCACAATAAAGGGACAGCTGGGGACAGGCTTCCCAGGCTGCTGGGGAGACACTGCCTCTGTGCAGTTCAGATGCCTGAAAAGCAGGGAAAAAAACCCAAAAATCTATTTTGCAATAAACAAACTTGAGAAAGATCAGTACAAATGGCAAATTCTTATTTTGAGCAGATCCTGTGAATACAATGCCGAAGAACCTCTAAAAGTGGCAAGCAAAAGACAAAATCAGGAGAAAGATTACAGAGGGCAGCCTGGCAAGGATGCAACCAACAAATTAGTTAGCGTTTTGTAACAAATGGTGTTTTAAGTCAGATCTACTTTCACGTATTTCAGCATCTGTATCGGATCAGCAAGGATCAGCTACTCGTTCAATCCCATCTTATTTATTTATGATGCATTTTCAAAAGAGGATGCTTTTTAAAGCTTTTTATAAGAAGAGCTTAAATTAATACTGTATATCAGAAAGAAGTGAATAGTCACGAATGGACTTGAGGTATTTTGTGGCAATATGAGGACAGTGGCTGGTGAAAGGTATTATCCTGACCAGAGACACCTCTACTTTACATAGATATTTGATCTGCTAATTAACAGAAATGTTAGGTCCTGTGCAAACACCGAAGAGATAAAAAGGCACTCCAACAGTTATTCTGCTGTTTGCTAATAATTTCCTAATAGTTTTGCTTATCACTTTTATCCTTCATTTCAAATAGCCTTCTTATACTGCATCTGGAGATTTTTAAATGCTCAAATATCCTAAACATACACCTTTTTATACTGCCCAACCCAAGAACTAAGCAACCGAAGGATGAATTTTGTAGCACTTCTGAGGATTTCAACAGCACAAAATGTTGCTGTTACTCATGGTTGGAAAACAGTGTTCAAGCAACAAAGAAAATGTGAAATTTTACTGCTTTGTTATTCTGGATAAGCTCCAAATGCAGAAGTTATGAGAGGATGAAGAAGAAATTTAATGACATTTTTACATATTCCTGCATTCACAAAATGAAAACGTCATTAACCTTAATTACCTTATTTAAAAGAAAAATAGTTGTGGAAAGGATTAATTGATACTTCAGAAAAACAAGACCAACCCCAATGAACCCCAGCTATGCATATGAAGAGACAGATCTTAAATACTTTGGTACTGAAGATGATATAAAAACCCAGATGGAGTCTCAAAGAGCTTAATAATTCTTTTATAACTGAAACTTGGAGTTACCCTATAGTACCCAGCACAGAGTGACAAGTACAAGAATTGTGGTGGTCATTATTTTCAGATCTGACTTCCAAAAGCTAACGATCTAGCAAAAAAACAAACTAAGCATTAGGCAGAATCAGTACTCCTCCATACTTCATGACTGAATCATTGGTGGTCCAGAAGAATACTGTTTTGAGAAGTGATAGACACCACTATGAACCTTTTCAAGACCTTAAGTTACATTTTCTCAATTCCAGGTGAGATCTCCAACCACCAGGCTATCACTCAAAACTACTGGCACCAGTCTCCTCTGGCCTCAATTTAAACGAACATAGTGAGTCCTATTCTTATTTTGAAGAAAGCAACTTCCATCCTGTACTCTAAGAGAATACTCAAATCCTTTCACTACATTCATTAGGAAAATTTAAGCCACAATATTTGGTGTTAAAATACAATATTAGTGAAAATCTAATTTATTTCAACTCACTACATTTGCAATACAAGCACTTTTTACAGCACTCAGATTTTGGACATGCATTATCTGCTAATTGGTACTGTATAAAAGTATAGCTTGCTTTTTAATTTACATCTATTTTTCTTCAGAATATGCCATTCAGTCCACTAACCCAATTCATGTTTTATCTCTCCTCTGTGGTTTCAGGTAACAAGGAGCGATCATTCCATAACATAATTATTCTAATTTCTAAAACTTGTTTATCTATATCTGATCTAGACAGAAAATGTTGAAGTAAAAAGGAAGTAGCAGGAGCTCTGTTGTCAGACTAACCAACAATTTTCTGCTCTTATTAAACTTCAGTCAACAATACAGTTTGCTTCTTGGTTCATTAAAATCAACCATTCAGTTTTTGTTAACTTCAATGTGAATTGCAGTTAGGAGACATTCTACATGCAATTTTACTTGAAATACAAATTTGGAGGTCATAAGATTATAAGAAAAATAAGTAAAATGTTTAATATTTTTTGTACTGTATGTTTGTTATTTTCACTTCTTTGTGCAGTAGATCATCTCGGTTATTTCATTTAGAGAGTTCATGTAAAGAATATAGCCAAGTTCATCCGCAGTAATCTGAATGCAAACCTTTAAATTAATTACATTCTTTAAAATGTACCAATGCATGTATTATTATTTTAAGATAACTATTTTAAATTTAAATGACGATTCCCACGTTACTAAGATATATAGGCATTACTAATACTGTGGAAACCATGCTTTGGAATCTTAATGGCAATATGATAACACAGCCTAGTGCTTCAAGCATTAGTTCACACACTGTACCCCCCCTTCCCTTAAGCTGCATTTTAAACACAAGAAAGCTGAAGAAAAGACAGTCTGTGATGTGTAGAAAAAGTGAAATACAAATTATAAGAGTACAGAAGGGAAAAAAGTGCCTTTAATTCATTGACCCTTCCGTGACTGTAACATACTCTTATGAAAGGCCATTGGAGAACATCCCTGAAAACAAAAAGGGACATTTTGAGGTCATATGAACAAATTCCTAAGCTGTATCAGCTGTATCACTCCCTGTGGTTGATGCTCTGTCTCTGATACTCCTCAAATGCAGAGAGAAATAATGGGGAGGAAGGTATCCTGAGTTAGAAATCTGAGAAGCAACTATGCACGGGTCAGGGCAAGGAAAACAGCTGTGGATTGTTTTATCACTTCCTCTGCTATTTCTTTCCTAGAACAGCTGATGGGGGAAGCAGCATTTCATAGTTCTGAAAAATCCTGCTGAAGGCAGGTATGTCTATCTGATACATCATTCCGTGCTATTCTTCAACCAAACATACAGTTTCCATACCTTAAATCTGAGAAAAAACTTCTTCTCAGTGAGGGTGACAGACACTGGAACAGGCTGCCCAGGGGGGTTGTGGAGTCTCCTTCTCTGGAGACATTCAAGACCCACCTGGACATGTTCCTGTGCAACCTCACCTAGGCGTTCCTGCTCCAGCAGGGGGATTGGACTAGATGATCTTTTGAGGTCCCTTCCAATCCCAAACATACTGTGATACTGTGATAATGTGAAATGAGGCTGAGCACCCCTGTTAGTACGGATTTCAAGCAAATTGCTATGTCACATTGATAATATTCAAAAGCTGAAGTTCACAGGTTGAGAATACAGGTGTTGTTCTTTCTAGGAGCAAATACAAAATTCTGCTCCCTTTTTTTTTTTTTTTTTTTAATATCAATTACTTTTAACAACATCAAAATCAAGAGCAAAGCCCTAAAATCCATCTCTAAGCTTAGCTCAGCTGAGCTAACACATGATCTTTTCACATACCATCGAAACTAAAAGAATAACTGTTCAATAATTAAGCTTTTCTTCATGAGCACCAACACGATTATCATTCCCCATTTCTCAGCACAGTTCTTCTATTTATATACATGGTTTCTATGAAACAAACAGAGCTTTTTAGTCTCAGGAAATCTTCCTGCTAGGGAAGCAAATACTGAACTGATTTTAGTGATTATAGTATACGTATGCACTATTACAGGTATGAAAAGCTGACACTTTAATTGCAGTCCAATCTCAAAACTGAAGTGCTTTGAAGTTTAGATATTTCCTTCAGCTGTCAAGTGGAAGTGTTATTGCAGATCTCTAAATATATTTCATTTAAAATGGTCAAAGTAGTGTCAGGGAGCTTCAAGATTTTTTTATACAATAGCTGAAAAAAGGGAATTCATTTTAGAAAAGCAAGAAATATATAAACTAAAACTCTGAAATGGTGAAGTGCAATAAAAAACATGAAAGAATATAGCTGAACATTAACAGAGAGAAAGTAGTAGACATAATGTCTCTCTAACAACTAATGCTTAGTTGTTCCCAAAACATATCAGGTGAAGAATGAAAACAGAATAACACTTGGGAAAAAATATATTATTCATATTAATCAATTGTTAAAATAATATTATCTTGATTGCAGATAGTTTTTCATTCTTTTATTCTCTAATTCACTACATCTGGACCAGTACCTCATAACTGCTGTAATAATTAAGCTTAAATTCTATCTCGTTTTGCAATGCATTTAAGTGGTTGAAAATTGCCTCAAAGAACAAACCCTATATAGAATTTAATAACATAGCTTTAGCAGGTCTTGATTTTGCTACAGAAAACCTAAATTCAGGAGACCTTCACTTCCCTAAAGCACCACATCACCATTGTTAAGCTATGCTGAGCCAGAAGCTGATGGAGCTGATGCTCTGATGGAACGAGGATCCCCTTCCCTGATATACAGTATCTTGTTATAGAAAGGACATGGAGTGGGTGGGCACTCAGATGCACTCAGTGAGTACAAGGTAATTCTTAATGGCTATGACAGGTAAGATAATCTGGTGGAGAAATAGAGGACAGGGAGTGAGAGACAGAGTGTGGACAGGCTGCCAAAGAGGGTAACAGTTGTATACCCATTTGAAGAGCAGAAATGAATAAGATGCAATATTAAGAGTGTGTGTGTGTCTGGAATAGGACCACAAAAATGATCAGGGGGTAGAACACCTCTCCTATCAGGACAGACTTTTTTGCAGGGTCTGTAGGACAAGGGCTAATGGTTTTAAACTAAAAGAGGGGAGATTTAGACTAGATATAAGGAAGAATTTATTTTTTTTTACTATGAGAATGGTGGAACACTGGCCCAGGTTGCCCAGAGAGGTGGTGGATGCCCCATCCCTGGAGACATTCAAGGCCAGGCTGGATGGGGCTCTGAGCAACCTGATCTGGTTAAAGACTCCCTGCGCATTGCAGGGAGTTGGACTAGATGACCTTTGAAGGTCCTTTCCAACCCAAACAATTCTATGATTCTATGACAATATACTGAATGAAGACAAATTAAAGAGCACAGAAAAATACAAACAGACTTGTTGCTCTTTTTCTGCATCCAACCTTTTTAAAGAACTTGTCCCATTAAATAACAAGGTTTGTAGCAGCCAAAATTCAAGAAATATATTGCTCAATGATAGTAAAATATGGATGAATAATATAATGCAGTCTAATCAGTTCTGGTTTTAGTCAAAAGTAGTGCTGTGCCATCGTCACAGTAACAAAGTCCTACTTGTATAAAAAGCTGAGTTCAGGGGAGTGCTGACAGTTCAGCATACCAATGCTAAATTGCTGTTGTGGAAATATCTTACAGGTATCACATTACAATGGTTATCTTTTGCTACTGCTCAAAATGAAACATAATGAAGGTATCCAAACACTGGAAACGTGCAAAAGTGACTTATCATATAGCAGGTGTGTTTTCCTTTGATACACATGTTCTGGTTTCAAGTAACTACTTATTTATAGTTGTACGTCCTTTACTGCCACATGAATCTGACACACATTATTTTTAAATTATATTCAGGGCAGGGGGGGAAATCTTCTCTTCTGTGCACACTGCTGTTTATTAATAACTTTCATCCAGTTTTCAAACTTGCTTTCTGTCAGATGACATTAAGACCTTCAAAGAGAAGTCTGAAATCTTGAAAAAGAACATGTACTCAGGTGTTAAAGACCTTTGACTTGCTAATGGACATTTGTTGACTTGATATATTTTGGGTTGGGGGTTTTGGTAGCCTGTTGAAATTACATTAACTATGCCACAACTGTCATTTCTGCTAAGGGACACTACTCCATAACGTAACAGAACTGAACTTTGTAATTTATCACACTGCTAAGTCCAATCTTTCTAAAAAGAAAGAAATAGGAAGAACATGCAAAAACAGTTTATCATTCAATAGACATGAAATCAGATCTGGTACAATCATCTCATAAAGAGAAAGTCTGAAGAAAACGTGTTAAATGTTGTGTTTAAAAGGACTAATTCTAGAATAAGAGGTATAGCATAGACTAGTAAAGATCTGGTCTGGCCAGAAAGAATGACCAAGAATATTACATGTTATGAAAAACGTTGAGATTTTGAAACTCTTTTCATTTTATATTGAATGAATACCTCGTGTAAAATAAATAAATAAATAAATAAATAAATGGCACAACAAACATTGAAAAGAAAATACGACAAGATAGAGTAGGGGAAACTGGCATATTAACTGCCCAATATGAAGTTAAACAATTGGTATATGAAAGATTGGCTTTGAGCTGAAGGTTGCAAACCAAAACAGCATTTTCATAGTCTTTACGCTTCTAATTAAATACACTTTGCTTTTAATACACTGTTCTTGATCATCTTGTGTTTCTGCAGATTGAGAAAATGCTTAATCATCCTAGCATTACTCGTCTTGTCATGTGATGACAAAGAAACAACCAAATCCATGCAGCTCAAGAGACAGACATGCAAGTAGATACTGTGATGGATACCAGGTGAGTTAGACATTTTGAGATGTATCTGTCTCCAACACTGACTTCAGAAAATTGTCTGAACAACTCTCTTTCAAAGTACAACTAACTGCAACAGACACCAGCAGAGGACAAGACAAGCAGAAAAATGTTTCATAGCAGCCATTTCTGAGCATGATAATGCTTTTTATAATTATAATTTATCTCAAGAAGAGGCCAATATAAAGCAGTACAGAAGACATTTGAGATACATGGCACTAAGCACAAAAATGAAATTTGATCAATACACTCTTTAAAAGAGAATGCAGCAAGAATGGGAACATAAAGGAGTCCATGATTTGTTAAAAGCTGAAGAAGTCCAGTATATTTTTGAAAGAGTGGGGGAGAGGAGGCTTAGCATGTGTGGGCAGCATTCTGACATAAATAGGCATTTTAAAGAATCTAACGGAACGAGAGAGAAAGACCTCTGGAATCCAAAACTGAAATCTACCCAAACCGTACAAGCACATACCCAGTTGTGGCAACCAATGCAGTATAAAAAATTATGTTTATCTTACATGAAAAGACGTAAGAAAGGGAACAAATAATATTGCTTTGTGAATTTGCAAGCAGGGACAAGGAGTCCAAGTTACATCATCTGCCATAATGTTGTCTGTTGCATTAGTGAAGATAAATTGTTATCAGTCTGACAGCACAAAACATTTATTAATTTCGAATTGGACAAAGATGTATAAGCTAGTATTTTTCCAGGATAAATCTAACAGGCTATTAAGACAGCAAATAGGTGAAACTGTAGAAATGTACTAAAGGCATACAAATAAAAAACAAACTAGAAAAATAGAGCTCATAAAATCACATCAGTTTGAAGGTACCTCTAGAGGCCATCTGGTCCAGCTCCTTGATCAAACAAAGGTCATCTTCCATCAGGTTGCTGAAGTCCACATCTCATGAAGTTCTAAATACCTCCAGGGACTGAGATTCTACAAGTTCCCTGGGGCCCTGTTCCAGTATTTCACCAGTCTTACGGTAAAATATCAGATATATCTTAATGTGTAATCCAAGTTCATTACTGCAACTTGTGTCCACTAAACCTCCTTTTATTTGGCACCTCTGAGAAATATCTAGCTCCATCTTCTGAAAGACTACCGGCAGTTGTAGACAGTAATAAGATACCTGAAAGCCTTAAATAAGCCCTGGTGTTTCAGCTGCTTCTTATGCACCTGGCGCTACAGGCCCTCAAGCATCTTGATGGCTATCCTCTGCTCTTGTTCTGGGTATTGCAACATGTGTCTGGTACTGAGGAGACTGAAGTGGACCCAGCACCCCAGATTTATGCTCACAAGTGTCGAACAGAGGACAAGGATTCCCACCCTTCATGTCCTAGTTGCGTCCCTGCTCCTACAGTGCCAGATGCCACCAGTTCTCACTGCTGCCAGCCCCAGGGTGGGCCCTGTGCGGCTGGGTCCCCCACGGCCATCTCTGCAGAGTTGCTGCCCAGGCAGGCAGTGCCCAGCACGGACTTTTCCTAGCAATGCTAGGAATAATTAGACATCATTGGAATAACCTGTGTCTTCTAAATGGCAAGATTAAACAGCTACGGGAGAAGTTTAAGTACCTCTTGAAATGCATAAAGACTCTGTCAACAGAGGAGCACTGCATTTCAAAATTAACAGATTCAGCAGTTGAAAGACCAGAACTGTATCAACATTGGCAACCACTGGTGAAACTGTAGCTTATGAACAGACTCAACTGAAAAGGAAGATATTTTTGGAGAGAAGTGAAGCAAAAATCAATAAATGGGGAGAGCAAATATTTAGTCCTATAAGCTGACGAAGTACATGCCAAGAGTAAAACAGAGCAAACATTTGTGCTCAATTAACCCTTTTCACAGACAACACTTACTGAAGCTATGCCTGCCAGCTGAGGTCCTCAGCCATGGGCTGGGAGAAGAACCTTACCAGCAAGAGACTCAGCAGAATGGCTGAGGGTTTATTGTTTTCAGGCTTGTTTACTGCAATGAACACATCAATGGAGTACATCCTTTATTTCTGGCATCCTTTACTTCTACATTTGTAAAACACTTGCGTGTTAACTATTCAGAATGTACCAGCTGTTATGAGACCCAGCAAGCAAATGACCCTCCAGAGCTTGCTGTGTGTCTCCAAGATCATGTTCAGAGGAAAAGTGCCAGACAGGAATGCTTTGCCATACATTTATAGTGACATCTTGAGTTGGACTGGGTACAAAATTTGTCTTAATTCTAAAACTGAAATGAAAGTAGAAAAGGATTGGTCTTGCCCATATTCAAGAAAAACTCCAGCCACCTCCTCCCTTTAACCAAATAAAAAGTTCTGGAAATATTTTTTGAGCAGAAGATGACATTTTTTTTTTCCAAATATGCTTCAAGTGATGTTTACTTTTTGCTTTTATTTTCTCCATGGTAACAGATACATAACAGTGTGTACTATGCGTTAGGTCAAAAGCCTTAAATATTTTCCTGTCAAGCCTGAGTCTAATATCAATTCATTGCCAAAAAGAATCAGCTGTAATCACCATCTGGAATGTGCTTTCAGTCTAACTGTGACATCCTTAACACATTACTAAGAAACGCTTGAGTTCATACTTACAATCTTCTTCATGCTTATTATTATTGTATTTGTAAGTCTTGTAGCCAAAAATGAAATAATTTCAATTAAATTCTTGGATTCATTTGGTATTTGAAGGTGTCATTCATTTGACAGATTCAGAGCAATGATGATTAAAGTGTTCATTTGTCTATTTGAATATATTTGCATATGTAAAATAAAATATGAACAAAGTCTCTAGCCATATAATTTGGGAGGGAAGATTTACCATTTTTATTTATTGAGTTCTTCTGTGTCTTTTTCACTTAATCTGGAGGAAGGAAGGAGAGTGTGCAGTCTCTGGGAAAATTTCAGGTTCATTATGACACATTTTATCAGATGTTTCCAAGACAAAAAAATGCCAGGATATTTCCACTAAATATTAGCAATTTTAGCAATTAATATTAATGAATTTCAAAAAGTACCTAGCTGTCTTGCTGTGCTGACAGCTTTAAAAAACGTCATTCTGGCTTATCAATAGTCCACAAAATTATATTCCATCTCTATAAAACTTAGAGCAGCTCCTCAAACTTAAAATTATGTCATGGTATTCTTCAGCTTAATAAAACTACCAAGTAATCCTCCAAAACTGAATTAATAAACATGAATGTAATATATTAATTGTATTTTGAAAAATTCATATCAGTCCTTCATATGCAGCCTCACATGGAGCTCTTTTTTTGCTTTTCGGTGGAAGGGTTACTTCCACTCAGCTACTTTTAAATGGCACAGTTTTAACAGAAAAGCAGGACTCACACCCAGATAAGCAGCAGTGTGGTCACATTAGCAAGTTTCAAGTTCAGTTTTCATCAGAACTTCACTGAACCTTGATGGAGAGGTATATTAATGAGACACTAAAGCTGGAAAATCTCTGCAGCTGCTAAGCAACTTTCCAGGGAACTGAAGAGTGTGCTGAGAGTGAATACTTTGAGCTCTGTTAGGCTGGTACCTCTCCAGTAAATACAGTGTGCTCAAAAAATCAGAGGAAAATGCTGCAGTTTAATTATTGAAACACTTCTTACACGGTCACATTCCAAATGAAATATGCTCATATGCAGAACAATATTTATTCTTTTCATGAGCACCAAGATCAACACTGCTCCAAATCAATCAGTTTGGGGAAAGGTCACACTGGAACAATTATAAAAGCGGCAAGAGATTTTTAAGTATTTTCTGTACTAGAAAAACTGGAAGTAAATGAAGGGATAGAGTTAAAGGGTAGAGAAAAGCAAGTAATTAAAAAAAAAACCCTAACTTTGCAATTTTATGTCACAATACTATAACAATACTTCAGCTAGTTTGTTAGTATGATGATGTAAAAAATAAAATGTTGACCAGGAAGCCATTTGAAAATGTCAGTTACTTCATGTCAAGCTACTCATGAGTCAGAAAAGCTTTAAAGATCTATATTGTTATATTTTAGAAAAAGAAGAAATGTCACACATGAAATACCACATCTTAAACAACTGCACAATGTTCTCCTTTTGCTAAGAGGTCTGAATCTGAATTCCAATGCTCAGTTGTTTGCAGTTTATTGCTTTGTAATGGAGCTAATAAAAAGTATTGGAGGTAAAAAATGTACTAAATTCAGTCCTGTTGTGAAAAGACTGATTCAGCTCCCTTGTTTTAATTTGATTCCAATTCAATTGCCTCCAAAGGAAATCAGTCCAATATTCTTAAAATAAATGATAATGAGATCATTAGTCTTTATCCAGCAGATGCTGATAATTCAACAGTGACTATTTTTTGGAACAGTATGTTTAAGTTTCAGAAGCTCCCTCTTTCCAGGAAGGTTAATTACTCTAATGTGTTTATCTAGTTCTCTAACAGTAATACCCTATGTCACATGGCAATATCACTTTAAAAATAGGGCAGATTAAACAAATCTCTTTACTTGTCCTGTAAAAATATTGGTTGTGGTTTAAAATGCACTTTCGTAAGTATGCCATTAATGGCTTGTCTTCTAAAACATTAAAGCATATGTAACTACAGTATTATGTTCTTCATAAACCCTGAGGCAATGTTGAAAGAAGATAAACAACGACTTAATTCTAACTGCTATTGGCTAAATCTAGATGTGCACTGAACAGATACGATCAAAATTAAGCAACACTGAAGATCTCATGCAAAGCCATATGTACTTTCTAAATTCTACTGCAGATTATTTCTGCAGTTTTCATGTTTAACATCTTTAAACAGGAAAAAAGCATACCAGTATGGAAAACAAGACAACATTTTACACCATGCTTTTAACACTTCACTCTGTTCTGCAAAGTGCTATGTGGTCTTATCTTAACAAAATACAAGGTTTTGCAGGACCAAGCCCGAAATTAACATCAAAGTAATTCAATGCTTAATATGCATGCCCAGCTTTTGCTTCATTCCCTTGAAGCTGGATGGAACTAATTCATACACTTAATTTTAAGCACAGTTTGTGGGTCAGGAAAGCACTGCCCATCACACCAGCCCCTTTGCTCCTTGGGGAAGGAAGCACCACCGCTTCTGCTGGGACTGTGCTGATCCTCGTCCTCATGCACAGCCTGCAAGTGGGGTGAGAATGCTGCTGATAATAATTAGTTGGGATAAGAAGACCAAGGACTGGTTGAGAAGAACTGCAGAAAGAAATTACAAAATGAGCAAAAAATGGCAGAAGAATTCTTATTTAACACACAAGGTTAAAAAACAAAAACAAAACAAAAACAAACAAACAAACTTAACTTTATATCCAAGATCATGAGCACTTAGCTAACTATTACATCAAGAGCAAGATCCTGGCAAGATACTGCCATGAAAAGAACGGCTTAATGCTCAGCTCTGGTTGAAAAAGTAAATCATACATTGGAAATTGAGAAAAAAAGACAGAGCAAAATAAAGATCACTGTGCTGTGGTATAACCTGTGGCTTTCTTGCATCTTAAATAGATATATTTGCTTAAATTGGTGACAGAGTACTCAGCACTCAGCAACAGTTTCTTTCTAACATCTGTCTTCCACAATTATTCATAATTAGAAGGGTCAGAGTTGCTAAACGAAACACTGGATTGCTATCAGCAACATAGGAAAAAAAAAACCAACAACTATGAGACTCTCAATGAAAATTTTTTTGGAACAGAGTGTCTTTACCTTTAAAACTCAGTGATTACACTACTCCCATTTTCTATTTCAAATAGTCATTTCATTGTTTTTATTTCAGAAATAAGTAAATAAAAGCAAATAGTCTTACAAAAACCAGATAGAAGTTATGCTTAAAAAAAAAAAAGACCAGTAGATGAACAGCACTGACTTTGTCAAGGGACAAACAGCAAAATCTCAACTATTTTGCTATCATAATTTTAATTACGTAGAAAGCTGAGGTTTCCCTGAAGTAGACATTTACATTTCATCAGATGAATTTTATCCCATGTGTCCATACAACTTTGATGTTGGCTTGATTCTCCAGGCAATAAGAGGAACAGAGTATAAATAGTAACAACTATTAACCTTGGAGGTTACAGTGCTCACTCAGTGAGTGAGCTATCAGAATGCACATCAAGTTATTAATACCAGTTATTAGTTATATTATGACAGTCCATGCAAACCCTAGTTGAACACCACTGCACATCTGTGCTGGTATTTTACAGACAGCAAAAGAAAACAGTCTCTGCTCCAAAGACCTAAAATTTAGATAAGGCAGAATAAATGGCCAAAATAGACTTGCTGGATAGAGGGTGAACTAGAAGGTAATTCAGCAACAAAACTTGAAGTTTAGAAGAGAGAGTGGAGACTCAGGGTTCTACTTGCATAATCCAATTAGAAATAAAAATTGTCAGGGAAATTGAGTCAAGAAAGAATAAAAGACATGAATTATCCTGTTCCTGAAAAGCTGTCAGTGGCCTCAGGTACTGTCGAGACTCTCTGACACCCTTGCAATAACCTCCTCGGCGCCACAGCCTACGTGCTTGCAGGGTATGATGCTGCAGCAAGAGAAGCACGGGTTATGATAGCATCCCTCTAAGCACTTACGGAGGAGCTGTCACAGTAGGGACACTGGAAGCAGTTTTTATGTTTTTATTCACGATTTCAAAAGCTGAAGTGCTTCTGAAAAAGCAAACTGACTACATTAATGTAGTGGCACAGGGATTAAAAAGACAGGTACAAATACATGGCTAGAGGAAGAACATTGTGTCTAAAAGCAGGTAAATACTGATAGTTTCAGGGAATATTAATGTTGCTTTTCCATCAAATCCATTTCACATCTATTCACAGCCATCTCTTGGCATTGCAGGAATAATTTGCCAAAGAAGGCCATTTTAAATTTGTACTAGAGAACACTAGAAAACAGAATTATTTATAGCTAGGAATACTTGTACCAGAAATATGACTGATTTATTTTTTTTTTTTTTCTGACCAGAGAACACAGAAACATGTGACTTGTTTGTTCAGTCAAAATCATCTGAAATTTGAAGATCAGGTTCACCTTCCATTCCAGCAGATGAATAATTGCTTTTAGAAATACTCCAGCAAGCAGCTTATACTCAATAAATTTGGAAAAAAAGCCATGTAAATAATAAATAGGGAAAATTTGTTTTGACTATTTAATAGTAATCTAGAGGAAAAATCAACTAACCTCCATTTCAGAATCGTTAAGTGGGCAGACATGCTTACACTGTAACGAGACTGTTCTTCAAATAGCAGCAGGTCACATCTCATCTATTAGTTGTGTACCTCAGTAACTCCAAATTTGCACTGTAGTGTAACCAAGCACAGTCAAGCATTAAATAAGGAAACTAGCATTTCTGGAAGCATTTATAAATGTGGAAATTAGCATTTCTAGAATCAGCCACATTTACTAGAGGAAGCAATAAAGAACCCATGAATTATTCTAGATGAAAAGAGAGTTTCTAATAAAATGTATCCGAGGTAATAACAGACTACAATATAACAACACAACGGTAGGGATTAAAAGTAATTTATAGCTCTGTAACTTGGAAATCTACACTGCTGCTACTAAGGCACTGTGAATGCTGTAAGCATGGCTGGAAGAGGAATTTCGGCTTGTCTCTGGCAGAGGAAAGCAGACGGACACCCCACAAGGCTCTGTCTATATCTTGCACAGCTTTTCCTTGTGATAGGTACAAGCTTATTCCTTGTCGTTTTTGTGTTGGAAACCTTTGCAAGTAATGAGTGCAAAATAAGCACCAATAGTACTAGTTCATGTGTGATTTGAAATATTAATTAATAAAAGCAAACAGTGCATATACTATAAAAAGTGAGAACACTCAGCAAAATCCTGGCATAAAATTAATGTATTTTTTGCAATCTAAATGGAACCTGTACTATTTGAATTGTTACAGAAAACAAAAGCAGCTTACTTTTGTAAATTCTAATATGTCATAGATTACATAAGCGACAGATAGAGTAATCTAACAAAACTCTTCTGCCTACAGAATAATACTGACTTTTCCATTTTCCTTTCTCTTCTAAGAAAATCACAGTAGTTCCTGGCTTGAATATAAGTGAACAGTTGCAGTCATTTTCCTTATGTTTCTTTTGCTGTTAGTCTAGAAAAACAGAAGTCTACCTTTTTCTGACATGCTAGCAGAGCAGAATATTGGTAAAAAATAACAACTCTGACACAGAATAAATTACTGGCATTGCTCCTTCAAAGCTGTTGCCAGAACCCGACCTTGTGTTTCTCATTCCTTATTAAAAATGTGCATACAATCAGTACATAATTTCTCTATTTCCACTGAGAGGCAGTAAGCCTTATCTGTGCCATTGCATTCACTCTACAAGTATGTCAGGAAGTGTGTATTTCAATGGCTGGTACACTGGGATATGTTTCCTGTTAATTGTTCTGTACGGCTTTATAATTATGCTTGGTTTATTTAGTTTTGCCTGTAATTAGTAATTTTAATAGACCAGCTACATTCAGTCTAGCTTGTAATACTGTACATAAATAGAAATATCATAAGTATATCAAGGGAAAAGTTTGGATGTACTGAAAAACCCCTTCACAGTGAACTAAATAGGCCAATAGGATACCCTCCATTTGCCTCTCCAGCAGCTAACAACCTTGGGCAGACTCCTGCTGCATCTGAAACAATGTGACTTCCAACATCAAATAAAGTATTTCAGGTAGCACTATAGTGCAATTAATGAACAAATATAGAACGCTATTTGATGCGAGATTTCTTAAGAACTTGTCAATGGATTGCATAAGATGTGAATGTCTTTGTCCTACTTAGCCGAGACAAGGGCATAGATTGCATTATCCATTATAATACGAAAACTGAAGCAAGTCTTTGTTGCCTGCACTTGCAATTTAACTGTACTGCTTGTGATACTGGCTTTTTTTAATCTTGCAGTCTTGTGATACTGTAAATCCATTATTAGACTAGAATATCATCATTTGGGGGCTTAGATTTTGTTTAAATGTTTGAACCAGGCAATACTAAAACTAGATAATAAGATTCTCTCCAATGTCTCTTAATGAGCTAATGTAACTTACTTACTTCTATGGAAATACTGATGAGTATGTTCAGTTTATTCATATTGATTTCACTTCCTCCTCCACAAGATCAAAACACATAGATTTTATTCTATATACTGGAAAACTGATGAATTATGAAGTTCCCAACTCAAGTAATGGATGTGACAAAATTTGGCCTTATGTATTAAATGTCTAACAATACCAGATTGCTTACTGTGGAGAAATTAGGACAACATATTTTCCCCAAAGCCTTCATGTTGCTATCTTCATGAACAGCTTCCATTGTATTAATTAGAAAATATCAATCTTTATTTACTGCATTTCAGGATTAGCTTAGCAGTTTAATAGAGAATGGAATGGAGCTCAATGTTAAATGAATATTGAACTACCAAAAAAAGGCCACTAACCGGTCCATTTTACAAAAACTCTTTTCAGATGCAAACAGGCTTACCCTCACACACTCACTCCTATCAGTTGTAAGCCAAAGATCACAGAATTCCACCTTGTCCCACAGCCCCATGGCAAAGAGAGATGTCATATCAGGGGAGCTTGTGCAAAATCTAACTAAAGACGAGCCAACAGTGGCTTCTGCCTTCAAATGCATTGTACAGCCCAGTGAAAGCAAATGAGAGAGTAGAGAACAAAGGAAAAGGGGGGGGGGGGGGGGGGGTGGGGGGGTGTATGTGAAAGCATATAGCCATTAAAACTCTTATTCCTATTATAATAATGAAACAATGAAATCTAAAAGAGTAAAAGCATGAAGGTTCAAAACCAACCTTGGATTAACAGCAAAGAGAGATAAAGAGATAAAATGAAAGCTCAGGGTGAGGACACAATTCTCATTATGCCCCTGGAAGCAGGGCTGGAAGATCTCCAAGAGATCAGTCAGTCTGAAGGTAGGATTACCTACACCTACAGTGTTTACCTGACCTGGACAGACTCAAGATGGGATTCCACGAAGTAATTCCAGTTATGTATTAAGGTCTTTGAAGCACTCTTTACTTCCCAAGGCATTTTTTTCCAGCCAGTTTAGTTCCCATACAATCACACTTTGCTCACCCAATAGCATGACCTCCATGAAGATAAAGTGTGCTCAAACGTAATTTGAAGGACAATCTAAAATAATACCATACACGGGGTGTCAGCGTTGTTGTCACTTTAAATGAAATAAAGTTCGGTGTAGTTTTGGGCATGAAATAAAACCTAAACTGTTATATAAATTTATGATGGATGAAGTCCCACTAAAGCTGCTGCCTATTTGCTCAGGTTCTTTGAAGGTGATAATAAAATGTCAAGATATGTAAGGTTTTGCAACAGCCCATACAGCTTAATGCTGACTTTCGAATGGTTTAAATATTTTAAATAAATGCTATTTCTTCTCCTAATTCTCCAAAGGCCACTTTGGTATGTCTCCTCAAAGCAGCCTAATACAAACCATTGGGAATCAGCGCTTCACAGGATTAATAGGGGACTATTAGCAGCTCTAGTTTTAATAATAATATAACTAGCTTTTATATAATAGTAAGTTGATTACTTCATGATGATGGAGGTGAGCCCCTGTTTCAGGCTGAAAGACCTGGCTATAATTCACAGGACCTATGCCTGAACCACCACTGCACAGACTGTATTGTATGGCAGAATCCTACACTGCTGTGGCCTCTGTGTTTTGTATTATTTACCCTACCACATCTGTGTCAAGATGTATACATTTGGGGACACAACTTTTAGGATGGTTTTGAATCCTGTTCTGAAACAAATTCCATTACACAATTAGTGGCATAAACATTAGGTATCGCAAGTTCTCCCTAAACATAATTTCCATGGTAGTTTTTGTGCTTTCCATATTATTAGCTTTTTACTGTTGCAAAGAGCAGAGAAGGTATATTAAATAATGTATGCTGTAATTGAAAAGTAAAAGCCAGACAGCATCAAAAGTGTTCCAGGCAGTATAATGGATTTATCTGTTCCTGAAAATGAGTCATTATATTTTAGCAAACGCATAGCCACCAATCTGTTGTGGTTTTATGTGACTCAGTAACAGATCTGATTTTAAAAAAAAAAAAAAAAAAAAAAAAAAAAGTCATATTTGGAAACGTATTTATTTGGAAATAGAGGAATACTACTTCTTCTAATATTTTCTGGAGGACCGGAGAGGAGGAAGTTAAGGAGGTGGCAATGTTGAAATATCCTGTCTCTCAGTTAAAACTAGAATTGCAACAACTGTATATATAATAATGCAAATGAAAAATAAATTTGAAATCAAGTGTTTCAATTTTGTCCAGCTAAAATACTCTAGCTTAATTGAAGAATATTCTTCTTGATTCGTCCTGTTGGTAAACTTGGCATTACCAAATCTTGTTCATTACTGAAGCAAAGGAAGATATCAAAGTCATAAAATCTTTCACAAAACAAAATTGCTGAAGAGGAGATTGTCATGCAATTGTAGTTATTGTCTTTTAAAGTCACAGCCTGAACATATAAAATTGTGGTCCTACATTCATTAAAGTTTCTGTGCCATCATCTTCTAAATTAAAAAAAAAAAGGCTTTGAGAAGTGAAAGACTTCATTCAGAGTGCACTGAAGTAATAAATAATCACAAATCTGCATTGGGAAATCAATCAATATTAAAGAGTCATGAACAAATTGTTCCTGTATTGTCTTTCCTCATGGCTAGATTGCACATCTACATGAACATACACGCATAACATACACGTCTCTTACTCTACTAATTTATTTTTCCAAGCTAACAAACTGACCTTTGAACTGAAAAATGAGCTTTGAGCTAACAAAATAACATTGCCTCCTATTGAGAGGGGGGTAGGGGAAAAAAAAAAAAAAGAAGAAAGGAGAAAATAAGGCAATAACTGGGAAGTAGAGAGCAGAAGAAGAAAAAGGAAAACAGAGCAGTCCAAGCTGCTGTAAGGATGGTGGTTCTGTGTTCTGTTATTTTTATGACAAAAGACATATTTCCCAATAACAGCAGTTGAAGCAAGTGTCCTGATTCTTTCTTCTAGCTGCAGGCTGCAGAAAGCAGATGGACCCCTTTCTGACTTTTCAAAGTTACAATTTTGCTTATACTCTATATCTCTTTTGTACCAGCAATGAAATAATATCAAACTCAATGGAACTGAGAACACTTCTTAAAATACAATTATTAAATTTATCTGGACATCAATTTGCTTTAGATATGAAGGGCTATTAGTAAGCAAACATTCCAATACAACATATATCAAAAAGCCTCTTCACTTCACAGAGTTCACTAATAATAGAGAGAAACAGAATTATTACACTGTACTGTAACCAATTATTTTCTCAGCAACAAGCAGCTGTTTCATAGCACTGTTAATGTTATCTTCTCATGAGCTGCCAGCACCAACAATTCAAAAGCAAATGCTTCCACCTCTTCTGTCACTAATGGTTATAAACACCTTAGAGTAAAGTGACAACTGGCAAGGCTCAGGAAAGACAATGAAGATAATTTTCAATGGAAACAAGGTGGAAACACAAGTGCAGAAAAATTATTAAACGTAGTAGTTTCAATTTGATACTGAAATTTTGAAATAAGACATAACATCTGCTTATCTTTAGGAAAGAGCAGGAAAGGTTCTCATTCCAAAAGCCTCTAAAACCTCAAACAAACCACAAACACTTCTATGTGAACTGTTACAGGTCCAAGACATTTTCACAATATAACAAAAAATAAATAGGCAGGCATTTGTCACTGTGCAGCCTGGAGGCCAGACCGCTTATCTGAGATAAGGAACAGATGAATTATTTCCTAAGTAGTTGCCTAGTGAACAAAATGGAGCTGCTTCAACAGATCAAAAAGGGAGAAGATAGTCATCTGATAATTCGGACCACTCACTAGGGAGTATAGGAGTGCAGCCAGGCAGAGACTTTTATCTGATTCTTGTGCATTCTAGATGCCTTATTTACTGAACATCATTCTTTTTGGCATCTCTCCTCCCTCCCTCTCCCAGCTTTGATAAAAAATATTCAGAGCTGAGGATTTTCCTCACTAAAGAGCTGTCACTGGTAGCATCGCACTTTCTTTTTAGAAAATTATTATTATTATTATTATTATTTTTGGCAACGATGAATTGGCATCCTCTGTTGAAAGCTCACATTTGCAGAAAATGCCAGCTCTAATTATCCTAGAGCCTTAACTTATCACTGCCAAAGTGAAGGCAAGATTGGCATGCCGCTTGTGTGTGTTACAACACAAGGTCAGGCATTGCTAGTGCTATTGCTGGAATTGTCTGTGGTACTTAAGAATAGCAGAACAAGAAAAGAAAATCCCTATTAATGGGTAAGGAATATTTAATAGCCTAACAGTGGAATTTTCCTTTCATTGATGACAGTAACCTCACTTCTACCTTCTCCCAAAGAAAATAAAAAAGTGGACAAAAAACGTTCAAGCCTAAACGAGTTACAGACATGGAACATGCCAATCATAACAGACTGAAAATATTACTAATTTTAAATGTTTTTCCAATAAACTGAATCTCACTGGTCTTACAGCTACCCAGCAGAGTTGCATTTTTCGTTATTTTTGTATCACTCATGGAATTGAAAAGAGAACTTCGTATCATGAAGCATCTTCAAGGAAATCCTGGAGTTCCTCCACCCTAGTGGGAGATGTTACAGCAGAGAGACCCCCTGGGAGCCTCCCAGTGTCCTCCCTCCCTATGTGCTTATTCATGGTATGCCTCGTAATTCTATCTTGATTACAGGGAATCTCTGAATTTGGAAGATTATGAAGAAACAAACAAACAATCAAAACCCCAGACCAAATAAAACTTTATTTTTGTTTGAAAACTATGAAAAAGCTTTTCCTGAAATAGTACACAATGAGTGATATGTCTCCTCAGGTTATTATAAGCACATGAAGCCTATCTTCTCTTCAGAATTTGCTATATTCAAATTCAGACCTTCAAAATGTCTTCAAAATATTCCATGTTTTAGCCCTGAAACCTAAAAGTCTGTGAAATGCTCCAAAATGAAGACTGCAGGAAACAACAATGCTCCCCAGCAGAACTCACAACATGAATAAAACCTGCATTTCTTTAAAAGGTCTTTAGCAACTAATAACAAACCATACAAAAATAAGACAATTTATATTACATGCTGTTGCTGGAGGAAGAAAAAATTAAAATCTCAAATCAATCAGTTCTAAGTAGCTTGAGAAATCAGACTAAAGAAACAAAATTTAATTGGCTAGCATTAGACAGTGCTCACAGAAGCATTAATACAAAGGAGAGGTGACCTGTAAGGCATAGAGTACTTCCCTACCAGCTGCACTCATTTGCAACAGGTGTGTGAATCTACTTCCCTAAGAACTGCAGCAATCTCAAATCCATAGCAGATGTGTGGAACATGTAACACAGGGCTTGGCTTGGGCACATGGGAACAAAACCCCCAGAGCATCAAAAAGAGGTCCAATCTAACAGCCTGTTCAGGTTCTTAAAGACTTGCTCCCTGTTAGGGGTAAAGATTGCTGTAAACTCCTAGATCTTAAAGGAATAAACATGATAAAAGGATACAAACGTGAAAACCGAAAAGTCAAGGATCTGCAGTAGCTAATCTGCACTACAAAGAAAAAGAACATTTAGCAATTCGTTTTGGCCACTGCTGAGTCTCACAACCTCTTCTTGATGGCATACCTAAAAGGCAGGGAACTAAGTGAATTTGTAACACTTTGTTGAAGAATGCTGCTAGAGCACCAGGGAAATCACTGACAACAATTACATGTAAGCATTGGTATATATTAAATATCATTCTAGATTGCTATCAACTATGTCAAGGTTATAAGCCTATCTGCATTACCCTGAGAATGCCAAACCCCAACTGGTTCCCAACTCAAAAAGTGCTGACTGTCTAGGAACTGGCTGAGACAGGGCAATTTAACCTTGTACCTTACGATGCATTTTTATATGCCAAGGACACCATAGCAAATAAGCGTCTGTGAAGGCAGAGGAACCTTTAGGTGCCTAGTGATTTTAAAAATCTCAAATTTGGAAGTCAACTTTGAGATAACTCATACTCCACTCCTTCAAGGAATCAAGTGAAGATGTGGCAAATCAGGAACCCTGATTAAATGTCATTTTTGGGGAAAAAAAAACTTGAAAATTGTTGATGATGCACGGAACAGGCAAAATTTCCCAAGGTCACAAGAGAGACACGTAATCACAATGCAACAGAAACTGCATTTGAAACTGGATTTCAGGGGAAGAAACTGTAAACAGTGAAAGAAACATTAGCTTACACCAGATATAACAGCAGCCCTTACTGATGCTGGTGCACTGAGCGTGACTAAAAGGCAGAGTGCAATATTTTTACATGCCAGTGAAGACAGCACTTTGAATAACAAAGCTGTTATTTAGGGTAGAAATACATTTTGAACAACAGTATAAGAGATATGCCATATCAGGCATTGCTCTGAGGGTATGCAGAGCAATCTGTATCTTAGCCTTTTGAATATAATATTCCATCTCTTTCTGAGCCCGTTTGGCTCACTGTTTCTTCTTATACTGATTAGTTATCAGGGCAGCAGACCTGTGTCAATGTTAGACCACCTTCTATCATCTTTCAATTACGGACAGTTTATCTCATCGTACTTTAAACCAGGAGGTAGATTAAGCCACCAGCTCCTACAGAGATGTGTTTTTTTACACCCTGTCATAAACTTCATATTGAGCACCTAAGGATAAAGGGCATATTAAAATGTGCTTTATTTATTGGTAGAAATAATACTTTTTGTAAAGTAGACACTAAGTAAAAGATTGAAAGCCTAGTAATGGGTCAAATCATCTGGTGATTTTGATACATCTCTATCTATTTAGGAGTTATTATAATTGATTTTGTTCTACCTACAGAATAGCATTCATCAAACAACAGTAGTGAGCTGATGAACTCATTTCGCCATATCCAAGGAATCTATGATAATTCTTTCAAAGTACATAACACAGAATACATAACTCTGTTCTTCAAGTACAAATACTTGACCTGCCACGCAAAAGATTGTGAAGAGGTAAAATCTTACTTAATCATTCTTTACCTACTACTTTAGAAATATTCTGAGAACATCATCTAAGGTAACCGAATGCTAGCAGTATCCCTGCAAAGCTCTGGCACAGTCTGAGAGCTGGGACAGACTATGGCAATTCCATGCTTTACACTTAAACACAAGAGCAACTTGAAAAGTTAAAAACAGTTAGATTTGTTCTTCTGTACCACACTTAAAAGAGTTTTTCAGCAGACATATCTATTTTCAATCTTGCAAATGAATGAAATTGGTCAGATCAAGGTAAGCCTTATGGAGACTCCAGAGTTTCAAACAGTAACATGGGAAATTCTCTAATCCCCACCAGTGCAGCCTCACTCAATTCAGTTGAGATAACAGACTGGATCACTGAATACAAAACATTACAAAGCAAAACTAAATGGTCTTCACCTTTCCATTCTCTCCAGGTCATACACCATATTTCTTCTGTACATAAATAAATTCTCAGCACTATCACTGGTTGGAACTTGAGAGCAGCCCTAATAGCCAAGTATAAGAAGGCCCCTAGGTAGCATATTTTGAAGTGTTTGCTCTCCAGCGCTTAATGGTTCTCCGGGCTCCCTGCCCAATTTTTGGAGAGAGGCGGACACTTCAGATGGTGCTGCTAAGAGTCAAAAAGGAGAGCGCAGATCTGCTGACAGCTAGTCGATGGGAAACATCAGGGCTGAGGCATTGCCCTTGCTGTGCATGCACGAACAGTCATTCCACGCCCACGCTGCCTCTCTGCTGGCATGAGTGGTCCCACCACGAGGGCAGAGCCATGCACTCCATCAGGCGTCTGCTCTGGCACGGGGAATCGCGTCAGGTCGATTAGGGCAGTGTGCCAGTGCAAACCTTGTCCCACGCCAACCCTGCCCGAAGCCCTCCAGACTCAGAAGGGAAGGGATTCCCAGTCTACCGCTTCCTTTCTTCAAGACATTAGTGGGCAATATGGTGGATTTTCTTTGGTTTGTTTCACTTTATAAAATAAAGCATTGCTACTATAGGGGAAAAATTTTAACTAGGAATAAATGTGATGATTGGCACAACTCTACATTCTGCAGCTTTCATCTGGGATGTCTTACAAAAATACTCTGTTTAACTCAGCAAATATGACAAGTTTAGAAAACTGGTTTTCTCTCTTTTGTTTCCAAACATAAAAAAAGAAACTGAAGCATATGTCTTCTTGGGATGCTTATTTGTACTAGTCTAAGTAAAAACTGTCACTAAATCCTCTTGTGTTTTGCATCTCCAGCTACGGAAACAGGCTTGAAGGACCTGGAGCTACAAATCTGGTAGAAGGCCCTGACCCTCCACAGCCACCGCCTGTGGGCGCAGAGGACAGCCCTTCTCTCCTCCCAAGACTCTTACACAACGTCAAGGAAGAGGTGGGGGACTGGAAAGATGTTGGAGGATAAATGCCTGGGGGCATTTCTCGGTGTGAAAACAAAACAGCTGGAGGTCACTTAAGTATATTTGTAGCTCAGTTTAAATATAAACCACAGTTCAATCACTTTTATGCATGTAAAAGATCAGAAATGTGAAAATGCTAAAAGACATCTAACAGATTTATATGTCTGCATTCCTGAATCAGATTTTCAAGTGTAAATCCTCCACTGAAAAGACCAGTGCCACACCCCAAAATAGCATCTACCTACTCTGCTAACCAACCAGAATAGCACACATGCAGAACGTTACAAACACGCAAACAGAGTGGGAAAATGGTGTAAATACTGCACTTGCAACACTTATTATTGTCCCAATTATAGCGATAACATCCCAGCTCAGCTACTGGCCACCCCTGCCCAGGTCTGTGTGTACCTAACTGCACTGAAGTCCTCGTGTTAGCCAGAAACCTGCACCTACACCTGTCACAAACTGCATTGCTGCTTCAAAAGGCTTACTGTCAAAAGATCAAAAAGGAGAATTAAAGGAAAATGAAACTCCTCAAATGTGTATAGTAGTCCTGAAATTCAAGCTTTTAATATCTCAGGCTATACCTCCTTCGTGACTTAGCAAAAAGTTAACATTTTGTATTGGTGGGGAATTATTTTGCACTGCTCAGATGAAAATCCACTACTGGGCTAAACATTCTAATTCTGAAAGAGATAATCACCATGTCTAAAAAGTATTATGATATTCTTCACATTAGAGAAGAACTTTTAGAGAAAGTGGAAGGAAATCCACAGGAACATGGTAATGACTCACGTGGGACTACAAGATTCAAAGTTGTTTACATGAGGGGAGGAACAAAATTCTGCACTAACTAACAAAGACCTACAAATTTTGATTTTAGATGCTTACTTCTGTATTTCAATGTTAAATTAGGAAACCAAACACTTAACTTTCTTTCATTATCTGTTCAAAAATATGAGAAAGAAACTGATTCAATAGATGAAGCACCTTAAAATAGCTGAGAAGTCAAATAAAAGATGTTCTTATTCCTCTGTAACAAATAATGCCCAAAATTTATGCTGCTGTACTGTCACAACAATTTTGGAGTCTTAGTTCTAACTAGGTTGTTCAACAGAGATGCACATAGTTCTACAGTTATGTTGCTGAAGAGCTCATGTCTTCAGCTGGTATTCAGACTACGTTTACTTTATACAATGGATACATACACAGCTAAAAAGGGGGAGAGTTTCCCAGAGGCAAAATCTAAAGTTGCAAAAATGACTTGCTCACCCTGAAGAGCACTAGTGATTGGCTGAAGCAGACAGCATTGGAATTGTTGTGTCAAAGGAAAGCATCCAGTATAGCTGCTGTCAAATGCTATCAATTCTAAATGTTCTGCTGAGGTAAAAAAAAAAAAACAAAAAGGTTTTATTTCAAATATAAACTTACTTAACTGATAAACAAGATTTGACAAGAACTAGTTTCTCAACCAGTTCTGTTACAAACAAAAAAATACCTTATGTAAAAATCTTGGTGTCAATTAATTTTATTTTCACCAGCTTCCATGGGAATAGCCATGGGGTGTTAAAAAGGAAGAAAGCATGTAAAATTTTACTGGATTTATTTATAATTATGTTAAAAATAAGCTGTCCATGAATTTACTTGTTAAAAAAAGTTACAGTCTTGATTAATTCTGTTCATGCAAAGTATTCAGATACCTTCATTTCCAGTGCCTAGCAGTTACTATGCCAGTTAAAAACCCCCATAAACAGACTGATTTTTTTAAGATTATTTGAAAAAAGAGCAATAAAAATACCTATATATGATATGTAATCATTAACAGAAATCTAAATAAAAAATCAACCTATGGCTAAGTTACCACAATTGTCACATCATAGAATGGACAGAGAGATAACCACATTTATGGTATAGGTTCGCTTTGCCATGGGCAAAGTAAATAACTGATGGGGAAAAGAGCATTTATAGGAGTGATGCTGAAGGAAAACTGGTGTTTCGCTTAGTTCATCTGAAAGTCTCTGCAAGAAAAATGCAAGTTACTTGTTTGAGTTCAGTATCTTTAAAACTTCTTGGCAACCAAACAATGCAGTAGTTCTAGAAGTTACCCTTTCCCAAATGAAATTACATTTTGGTTGCCTTTTTTTTTTTTTTCCCCCATTTCCTCGTTAGAACATATCTTGACATTAAATTTCCCCAGCTGAAAAGCAATTCTCATGTGGGATGCCCAGTCATTTTTGAGACAGATGAAGATATAATTCATGTCTTTGGCTGAGGGAAGAATTGATCATCCTACAGAGAACTACTACATCTTTTTCAATCATGTGCTTTGGAAATCCCACAGGAAGGTACTCTTAAAAATAGATTCATTTTAAATTACACACAGCAATGTTCTCTCTCCAGATTCAGGTTTTGTCCATAAATCTTGTATGCCACTGCCTTAAAAGTATGAACAGAAGCATCAACTTGGCAGCAAAACTTACAGTTTTTAGTGGCAATAAAAGGTTGTTTGTCATGAGCCTTTGAATGTTGCCAGTCACTTAAAGTAAACTGAGCATATGATGCATGGAGAATTATTTTGGGGAGATAAAAATTTTAGATAGGACCATTTTCTTTGGTTTCTATTCAGAGGTATGTAGAAGCTGTCAGGAACCTTCACACCTGGAGATATATTCACATAAGTATGTTCATGTACATTTCCTTGAATTACCATTAATTTCCCACTTCTGGGTTTTTTTTTTTTGACAGTCACGTCTTTCCTTTTCCTACAGGCAGCCTAGCTGTACAATACTCATGGCTCTGATCACAGAGCAAAGATCACAGCAGTTATAAAATAATGAGCCATTCAGCTGCTTTCAGTTTTTTACAGATGGCTTCTGCCATGCCTGTACAGGGAGAACATATATGTGCTATTCAGGTCTCTGCTGTCGCTGTTCCTCACCTAGGAGTGCCCACTGGGATGCAAAGCAGGATCTCCAGTGCTGCGCATCATTTGTCACACAAAACCAAGACTGAAATGACATCCGATACACCACAGGGCAGCAGTTTGCACCAGATCACAAGGTGCAACATTCACTGGAAAGAAAGGCAACGCAATGACAAGGCACCCTATCAGGGTATGCAGGTGTACAATTAAGCTCGTTGATATTGGTTCTGAAAGCAGAGAGGCTGGGGAAAAAAACAAACAAACAAAAACAAACAAACAACAACAACAACAAAAACCCTCACCTGTTTTAAGAGGATAATAACTAACTAATAACTAACTAAAAGGAAAACGCTACAAGCCTAGATACATAGACAGGCCATGGCAAAGCATGTGCCAGGGTTCAGGAAGATGAAAATGTCAAGAAAGAGGGTACATTCCAGTGCAGTGTGGTGAGGAGCGCCTAACAGTTCAATCGCAGCCTTCATTTCTGCTTGGAAGCAAGCAGCACAGCTCTGACAATTCCTGAATTAGGTTATTTTCCTGTTCGTTTCAGGTCACAACTATATTTAGATCATATATTACGCATGTGGGATAATGTCATGGTTATTTGGAATAAACTCCATGAAATTCAGGTTAGAAATAACTCATTAAAGATAACTTGCAGCTGGAAAAGCCATTTCTCACTGTCATTTTAGTTCTTCATCCTTCTCTAAATAGGTTTATACAGTTGCATCTTACTCCCTAAGTGGTTAATTCAGATCATTTTATCCTTATAAAGCAGAACCTTGTTCCTAAGTAACTATTAAACCAGGATTCCGTTGTCTTCAAGGGAAACCATAACAGAAACCTACTTAAACAAGTAGTGTCCCAGGTATTTTGTTGTACTAGAAAATCAGAACATGATCCTCAGCCCATTGACATATGGTGAATTCTGCATCATTTCAGTGCCGGTCTTATTTGATAAAATGCCCAGGTGACCTAAGGAACAGGACAGACTGGGAGAATAAATAAAGGCAGCTGTGCATGGATGGTCTACCTAGCACAGAGCAGCACAAGTTCTCCAGATATCTCCTTTTTCTACCCTCAGGCCTTTTTGAGATAACTGAGGCAATGCTCTCCCACAAAACCCCACAAAATTCACCAACACACTCTTCTCTGCATAAGAGAATGAGAGGGTTTTTTTTATTTAAAAAGTGTTCACAGCAACTGACAACTTTCTCCTTAAGTCAGAACATAGTAATAGAATTATATCAACTTGAAATCTAATAAATCACCTTCCCACCCTTTAACACGATTGCCTAATTGAAAAAGGAAATGCCTCTTGTAGCCAAACGTTAGGAATAGGTTAAAAATGTTCATATCCAGCTTCTGATTTAGTTTTCCTGTATAACTTGTTCCTCAACTTTCAATTACTAATAATGCCCTTTAACGACATATTGTTGCTTTCTTTACTAAATAAATAACATATTAAATATTATTACCATGGAGTATAAATCTCCTATTTCAACAGATAACTGGGTTTATTTTATTATGTAGTCTAAAAAGCCACCTTCAGATTTGCCTTTTAAAAATTTATTTTAAAAGTAACTCTGTTTAAGACAGCATAAAATGGCCACAAGGTATGTCTAACAATCTCTAAAGATAACTAGCCCTAGCCACTACATATAGGGAATAACAAGAAGAATTAAAATCTGTGTGCTAATCTAAGGTAGATATTCAACTGGCTTTTTTACATGCAAAGATCTATTGGTATGCAAACAAACACAGAGGGGAAGGATGTTACAAGGCATTAGTGACAAGCTGAGAATATCTTTTAGTTAAATAACTGTTGCTGAGTAATTTAGAAGTGTAAACAGGCATTCTGAACTGGTCCCTATTAATACAAAGCTGAAAACGCAGAGATATCTGGATGGATTCTGCTTAGCCTGCAAAGAATAAACCCTAAAATTGTCATTCTTATTAAAATAGATTGGGGGTTGGGGGGGGGGGGGGGGGGGGAGAAATATGGAAAAATCCAATTCACAAGTTCCCCCTTCTGCCTCTTCACTGCTGGAACCAAAGGCAGCTGGTAACGCTTGTGCTCACGCAGGAAGGACTCTGCAGCATCGCAGTGCCTGCATGGTGACCGCCATCCAGACCGGGGACTGCCCAAACAGCTGTTCAGCCATCATAACCTTCTCCAATGGATTTTCAGCTCCAAGCAGGGAGCAGGACGATGAGACGCGCAGCTGGCAGCTCTGTCTCGCTCCGGCGTGCCCCATTGCCTGACGTGGGGTGTATCCCTCAGGCCATTACCCCGCGAAAGCTAAGTGGGCTTTCTACGCATGTTAAAAGCTTGGGATGGAAGAACAAGAGTCTTTTTTTTCCAAATCTGCAGCCAGGAGTAATGTGTGCAAGTTCTAGCAAATGCAAAAGAAGGAATTATCTCCAGAATTACTTTAAAAAAAAAAAAAAAAACAGTCTTTAAAAAATTATTCTAAAAAACTGTGTTAAACTTCAGTATCAAAGACAGTTCTGATAATTTTCAAAACTGATTGACTGCGACTAAGTAGAAATGCTACTGCAAGAGTGAACCCACCTTCTTGGGTTCAACAGCCAAGACTGCCAGCAACAGGCCCATTACCATAAAAGCAGACAAAACTCATGTAAAGCAGAAAACATTATCTTCCAGCATTTGAGTTCAGGGAAATTTATCTCAGGCTATGTTCCACATGGTTCATCTCCTAGGGAAAACATCATCGCCACACAATTACTCTCTTGGCATAGGCATACAAGAAAGGCAGCTCAGTTTGCTCAGCCTTAAAAAGGGGGTATACAGATCAACGAAGAACCTTTAAACTTGTTACACTTCCTATTTAATCTGTAGGAGGACGGATTATTCTTTCCACAAAAGTGATTATGTGTAGGCCATTAAGCAGGAAATTAAAAAACAAAATACCCCATGTCTTGCTCGCATTTCTGTAATTGCCTGCTGTACAACTGTGCTGGGTTTTTTTGGCAGTTAGTATTTATTATTAGGAGAGCATGGATCATAATGTCTTCTAATAGTCTCTATGGGTTATGTTTATTTTCCTACTGCTGTACAGAACAATAAAAAATGAAAAGTGAAAAATAAAAACTCGAGAGTATGCTCCATCGTCTACATGAGCGAAATTTCATGGATGTATGCTTTAGCTGCAGTGATACAGACTTTTCTGAAACAAATAATTCTCATTGAAATAAATGAAAAAGCACTGGCACAACTGAGCACCATCTGATGTTAAAAGAGGTATAGTTCCATGTAAACAAAAAGATTTATATGAAATAAGAAGTATTAGTCTGCAGATAAAATACCTTGCTGTCAACTGCTGTCGTAGAGACAGACCATCCATTAGCCAACATCCCAGTTGAATTAGGGAGGAATACCAGCACTAAGAATCGTAACCAGTAATGACCTGACAGCCAGTGATCCTTCTGGGGAACCAGGCTGAGCAACCCCCTGCCCCAGTGAAGGTAGAGAGCTCATCTCCTACCACAGCCATGTTGAGCACGGGGCACTCTCGAATTTTGTAATTCAAACTGCAAGCAAACAGCATAGTTTTTTAGATTACACAAGAGGTGGAGCTGGTCAGCAGATGTCGAGCACACATGACAACAGCTTCACCTGGTTCGGAAGATGCAGAACAAGGAGGGAGCTGCAGGCAAACCTTGCAGGTGTCTGAGATACAGTGCAGCATAAAATGGCAGTCAGGTGTGTCAGACGTACATACGCAAGCATCTGCACACTGAACAACAACATGAATAACTGCTTTGCATATTTAGTTAGTCCTGCTAGGGAATACTTCTTAGGAAAGAAAAATAAAACAAAGAACAAAAACCAAGCAAACAAACACACACAAAAACAAACAAACAAACAAAAACAAACCACCAAACAGCTCAGGTTTGGATATCTCTCATTGATCTACACAACCTGGCCCCAGCCATAGACTTTATGTGGGAGGATACAAATTCACTAATTTATATGTTAGAGGCATTTTCTAAGCATGACTTTAAAAAAAAAAAAAAGTAAAACTTGCTTTTCTGTTTCCTTCCCATAGAAACCAGTAGGAAGCCGGGATTTTCTCCTACTTCAATCTTCTTAATGGTTGGAAGGCAGAAGACACCAACACAGAGGCTTTGTTGCAGAATTCACAGACTTTGTGCCAGTAAGAGAAGGTGGGCTCTCCTACGCCTTCTTTCTCTGAGAGTTATTTAACAAATTTCCCCCCCGACACTCCCTATGAGCTAGACAACTCATATTTGATTGATGCATCTGTAATAGGCAATAAAAAAGTGTCCCACTTTAAGCTAATTTACTTTTAAGATGCCACTCAACCTGTACTAGTATGCTTATTTGAAGTACTTCACTAATTGACACAACTTTATAGGGCCTAGAAAATATATTTTAAACTATCTCCTTGGAGGGCAGGAATTAAAACTGTATTAGAATTATAAAAAATAGTCTATTATATCACCTCCCATTTCCATGGGACCATTAATTTAAAAAGTTAAACTGTATAATAACATAATTGATATGAAAATTCCACATATGGTAGACACAGTCCTGTTAAAATTAAAATAAAATAAAATAAAATAAAACAAAACAAAACAAAACAAAAGAAAAGAAAACAAAACAAAACAAAACAAAATAAAATAAAATAAAATAAAATAAAATAAAATAAAATAAAATAATCCAACCAGTAAAGATATGTGTTTTCATTCACCACTAGCAAGTACCCACCTACCTCATCATCTCTCCCTTCCCACACAGAAAACCTGCACTTCTCACCCAGATGCAGGGGAAAGAAAAAGTGGTTTGATTTTCTATAAGGAAAAAAAGCCATGTGTATACCTACCACAGAAACAGCAGGTTTCTGAAGCAAGAGTTGTCTTCTGTGGTCTGGACAACACAAGTATTCTTTTACAATATTTTTACTTAGGCAACAATAATGACTCAACAGCAAACACACAAAATATGTATTTTTGTACCATTGGCAACAAGCAGGACAATGAGGAGAGGACACCTACTGTTGGTCTGTCGTCGTTAGGGCTGGTAGAGAGGATGCAACAGATGAAATCATTAATGCAGGATCTGATTTGGCAAAGCTCTTAGACACTTACTTAATTTTTAAGCACTTTAGTAAAACTTAGCATTCAAACAAGCTTGTATTTATGAGCTTTTCTGGATCAGCGTTACTGTGATTATTAGAAATAAAACAGTAAAAAGTAGAATAAGACATGTCTGTGTGATATGCTCAGAAATATGTTTCATTAAATATCTAAGCTTTAGCAATAGCTAGAATGAATATCAACACTTATACAGGCTCATGAACCTTGAAAACGTTTGGCAAATTGAATTTGATTTCAATAGAAGTCAAACCAAATAAGACAGCGGCAATTTACAATTATCACATATATTACTAGATGGCTTTCTGCAAAATATAACCTTTATTGCACATCTTGCAATGAGCATTCAGTCACTTTGAAATTGCTTCTAATTCTACATAATCAGACATCTCAGAAGGAGAAAGACTCGGGGTACAGTTTTAGAAGTACCACTCCTGTTTACTCATACGTCTGCTAGGTCTTGTCCTGAGACAAGAATTGCTGTAAGCAAAGCTATTACAGTCTGATTATTAGGCAACTTTTGGCAAATAGAGCTATTTGAAAGAATCAGTAAATTTATATCATAGACAAAAGTAAAGCACAGTGGCATATCATTTGACATGTAACCATGTATTTATTTCTAATTGTTCATATATTTTTAATTGTTCAGTTATCCATGAGTATATTTAAATAAGAATTACATACTAGTTGCATGCAAACCTATGTTAAATGTTCAGGGACCAGCACCTTAGGCAGTCTCACAAAGTAAGTTAAAGTAAATAAGAACTAGGTCCAGTACAACCTGTTCAGGTTTTAGGAAGCTGTGCTGCCAAAGTTAAATTTGTGCAATCACCAATTTAAATAACAATATTTTTCCTTCATGTTATAGTATGTAATTTTGTTTTTGATATTTTTTTCAATATCTGAGTTGTAAAAACCTGGAGTATTAGATATTGTAGCTAAAAAGCAGTTTTAGGACAGTGTGAATTTGCAAACTCAGTAAATTAATTCTTGCCAACGTATCTCCTGTTCATTTGTTAAAGTGTTTCTTCCCATTTCCACTTCGTCATTCACTTAGATAAGCTATTAACATCAGACTGATATGAATATATCAATCAGATTTCATATATATTGCACCACAGGCTACAGCTGTGTTCCCTCGTACCAGTTAAGGAGAAAGCTTCTGCAATGTTTGTATTATTTACCTCAGTATTATTCCATGTGGCTGTTAGCAACTTGATCTTATTTAATTGATTTAAATGATGTGGAAATAAATGAAGAAAAGAGACCGTGTTTCACCAGTATCATATAAAAATGTTTTAAATTTTTGGTTATTCATGTGAACTTCATGATACCAACCAACTGAAGTCCAGGTACAAAAAAAAAGGAAAAGCTCAAGCAATTTCAGCCTTCCTTTTCTGTTGGGTGATGTATAAATACCTCAGTGGGATAACAGCCTTATTAAACAACCTGGTTCAGTCATCAATCAGTTTTCTATGAAATCTCCTCTTGGCAGCTTATGAAGAATGAGTTTGCTTGCTGTCCCCTTGGTATTTCTGACATAATGCCCATTATACTGGTTCCAAATACATGGTATTTCAGATTTATCTGCACCATATTAAACCAACATGTCAGCCCATATGCAAAAACTACTAAATCCTTTTAACCACACATTAACAGACTCTACTTCTGTGTCACAGACATTGGCTAACAGTTGCTCCCTGTGGTGCATGTGCAAACACACACAATACAGAAAAGATTAACATCAGCAGCAACCGTCACACTGACTGCCCCTATGGGATCATCCAACTATTGTTTCCTAATTCAGCAAACTTCATCCCTACACAGACTTTTTTATGTTAAAACACTACAATACTGTAACACACAATTTCTCCAGAGTGGTAATGGATCACCACACGGACCAGTTTCATAAGCTACATCCAAAGTAATCATCAACTACTGTGATAACAAAAGCCACGTATGAAGATCCATAACCACCTTCATTTCTGATAATTGTAAAATACTAAACAACAGAAAAAATAACTTCTTTTTCTTGCACATATTTCATTTTGGGTTTTATCAGAACCTGATTCAGATATTTAACACTGTTCCACATGTTCTTGCAGTCAACAGAAACCTTTTTTGAAAGCAGCCAAGCAGCTTCTTGCTGCTTTATTGCAAGCTCAAAAAAAATATACACCTGAGGCCCTCCTTCTTGAACATCCAGAGAACACCGTACTGTGCTATCAAACACAAAAATATAGACTCCAATTATTTTTCAATACTTGTCAAATAAAGTATCATACAGGAAATATTTCACAAGTTTTACTACTGGAATCAAAGGTGAAGTTGTAATCAAGCAGCCACTAACTAAAGATCAAATGGACCAAATCAATGGTTTGGACCACATCCTCTTGTCACTTCTAGTCCCACTTAGTGGCCAGTTCAACTATTTTTGATTTAGAATACCTGATTGTTCTTTGATAGCAGATGGAATGGGGGGTGCAGGGGGAATGGTATTCAATTCTCTGCTTAGAAAGGCTTCATAGTCAAAAGCTATTAATTCAAGCTGCCAGAAAATAATGTCATTGAACACATTTCAGAAGGTTGTCTCTCTGTAAAGCACAGAGACAAAAGCACAGCTTTATGGTAGAACTGCAAAATATGCTTAATCATTCAGCTTAGTTTAATTGAGTACCAAACTGCAGTGCTCTATTTTTGTGTCAAAAACAGAATAACACTGCATTATAGGGAGGTAAAAAGAAACAGAACTTACAAAATACAGAAACAAAAAATAATGACCTATTTGAAGAGCTTTTTGAGAAGAAGCTATAAATTTACTAGATTTTCCATATTTAGTATTATCCAGCATCATTCCATTTTTAAATATAATCTGATTTTATTTGTAAGATGGCTTCGCATTTAGATTTCTGTTAAACCAGTAAGTGGCTATAATACTGGAGATAACCAGCAGAAAAAGCATCAGAAATGGTACCAAATCATCTTTCAGTATTCATTTAATAAATCTTTATCAAAGTGGGTAAATAAATTTATGCAAATCTATTTTAATAGTGTTTCCATGAAAATGCTTTACAAAATAATCCTCATTACACTTGCTGCAAGAAAGGTTTAGAAAACAGCAGATATTTTTCCCATGGTCTTTAGCAGATCCTTTGAAAATACATTATGATATTTAGAACTACAGAAATGGGGACAAGCAAGAAGTGAAATGATTGAATCATAGTGGTAGGCGCCAAAGTATTAAACGCTTCCTAGCCATGAGCATGCCAAATTAGGGAATGCTACATTTCCTGGAAATGTCACCGTGCCAAATTGGCAGGCAGCACAAGGTCATGTCAGGAAAGAGTGGAGCTGACAGTTTAGAAGGCCATGACTCAAAATTTGAACTAACTCTTTTTTACAGAGAAGGTCAGAATTTCATATGTTCAGCCTACACACAGCCTTCAATGAGCATTCTAGGAAATCTACTCAATTATAAATGGTTTCAATTTCTCCTGAAATAGAAAAATATGAACATGTTTTAAGTTCTCTGTGATTGCAAGAGTATTAAGCTCATAAGTGCAAGTGCTAGTCACCAACTCAAATGCAGATTTAGGTGGCTGCTAAAATTTCTAATATTCTCAATAGGAGCCCATCCACACTATTGTGCTGATGGTCTCAAACATGTTTTTGGTCTCTGTTGTTAGCAGAGAGAAGATGATTACTCTGCGTTTGTTTGTTTTTCCAAAAAAACTTTTCTACTAGTACCTGTATTAATTAGACTAATCGGTGAGTAAAATCTCTTTTTCCATTCTGGTTCTTGTGTAGCTATTTGGAGAGTCCTGAATATTTTTTTGTAGGAATAAGATCTTTGTGAATTACGTTATAACCATATAAATCTTACCTCTTCCCACTGGTGTATGTATCTAATCAGTCTTGAAAGGCGTAATAAACGTAACAGGCTGAGGATTTTTGTAAATCTCACAATACGAAGTGCTCTTGCTGTCTTGTAAACCTCTGAATCCATTCCTTTTTCTACAATGAGAAAGATATAATCCACTGGTATTGATGAGATGAAGTCAACCACAAACCAGCTTTTTAAGTAATTCATCTTAATGATTTTAGGGTCCAGTATTATTTCAGAGCTGTCTTCATTTACAGTCCCAGTTCTAAAATTCATGATCAAGTCCAATAGAAAAACAGTGTCTGACGCCACATTGAAAATAATCCATGGTGTTGTTGTTTGTTCTGTGAAGAATGTGATTCCAACTGGTATAATGACAAGGTTTCCAACCATCATTATGAGCATGATTAAGTCCCAGTAAAACCTAAAAAAAGGAAGAAATAGAATGGTTGATGTGCTGTGGTAAAACATGCTTAGAAAAATGGTCTCTAACATGCCACCAACTTCACCTCAAGACACTTAAATATTTTGTTAATGCTAAGGAAACTCTCATTGTTTTAACTCATGCAATATATTTACAGTCAGCAGAGGAGACACAGCAATTATTACATTTCATTATGTGCCTTCCTTCTCAAGAATACACATCTAGGATAAAGACAGTACTATGGTTTTTCACTCCACAGCATATCTGAAAGTTGTGCATGTGTGGTACTCTGTAGACTTATACAGACTTGAGTTAAAACCTGTTAGTGGGTTTATACAACTCAAACTGATATCTGGTGCCTACCAGAACTACTTTAGCAATGCAGTATTCTTCTAAGGCCTCTACCCAAATGGAAACCCAAATATCTACCTCTTTGCAAATATGCTCATAACATCACAGTACTGGAATAAAATTTCAGGAAAGGAAAAAAAAGCACTGAAGCAAAAAAACATAAATAAAAATTAGATAACATCAAAACCTCCATCCACATTTACAACCCTAATTCAACTTTTATGCATTTTTACAGCCTCATAGTCTTATCTTCTTTCAGAGCTAGCTAAAGAAGCCTAGACAGTAATAGCTTCAACTTGCATAGTATAAAATGGGTACTAGAGACTTCGCCATTCTACTCCAGAAGTATCTAAAGTCTCCCCTTTAACACTGTTAGAATGCAGCTTACAGTGCCCAATACAGATTGTGAAGAGTGAGACTCATAACTTTAGCATCTGTTATGGAAATGATGAGTAAACCGACCTGTTACATCAAATATACATCTTCCCTGATGGAAGATTTCCAGAGTAGTATATACCAAACAGATTTTAAGCAAATGTAAATGTTAAACTGTCAACGAAAGTTCCATACAAAAACTGATAATGAACTTCAGAAAACCTGAACCCGATGCATGAGCTCTTATTCTGCTTGAGAACTTGATCTGCTCCACTAAACTTGATTTGGAGAGGCACAGAAACCACTCAACAACAGTCCCCCATGGACTCATTAGACTTCCTAGAAGACTGGAGGCAGCAACAGCTCCACAACTACCTCCTTGCTCCAGCCTCCATGACAATGGGGCCCCGTGCTGGGCAACATGTGATGGACATGCCACCAACACAGTCCTCCAGTACTGATTTCCAGGCCACTTCAATCACACTACCACCAGCCTCCTGGCATGCAACCAATACCATCGTCTTGGTAAAGGTTCATGGCAATGAACAATAGTGATAGTTCAAATGGTCATGGAACATTTCATAAACACAAGTTTAGTTTTTGCTAGACTGGAACAGAGCATATGGATTACACTAAATTTAGGAGATTGCTTCTTGTATTCAACAATCCAGGTTTATAAATTCCATTTGTTTCATGTTTATCCATGAAAACACTTCCGAGTTTACAAATTGCTGATCTGATAATACAAGTCATTAACTGTAACTGCAAAATACACTAAAGGAAGAGTAGCATAGGATTGACAGTGGCACGAGAACTCCCAGTTTTAGAATTCTTTATTCCAAGATAAACCTATAGAGATTAGGCTTAACTATCATTTGAGAGAGTAGGTGGCAAAGAACCTTAAACTAGTCCTCAGAAATTGCATGAAATAGACTTTATACGTAATTCCCTGTATACCAGAATGTGATTTATGTCTTACACATCTTTAGTCTTACAATAAATGTGCATACAAAGTGCTATAAATGTTCAGTTTTATGCAGGCTGTATGTATTTTTGCTTCACATGTAATGGTATTCACTATTTCTGTACCATATCTGACAAAAAACTTTCTGATTTCTCCTATCTTTTTAAACTTATTTAATAGGTTTCTTGCTGTGCTAGATTTATTTTCAATAATCTAGAATTACCATACAGAAGGCATCACTAAATTAATATATCACTGCTACTATGATCTACAGGTACAATCACCACAAACACTTTTACAATGCTATTGATCAAAATATTTCAAAAAACTCTTGCAGAATAAATGTCTCCAAGGAACCCCCAAAATGAGTGGAAAACCACTAGGAAATAACCACCAGAGGTGTACTTGTATCTGTGGCTCACTCCTAAGCAAAGCATTGCTTGATTTCCGATTGACCTTTATTTTTCACCAGCACAGGGACCAGTTATGCAAGGAAGGCGAACCAAAGCTGCACAACAACCAGCCACCGGCCAACATAAAATATTATACAGAACAAGGTGTTTTTATCCCACAGTAATCCATGGTTTAAAGGATCATTATGTACTGCGATTACGTAAAATACACTAGAGTTCCTGATGTTGAATGTCAGCAAAAGTGGTAGCGTCAGGGCTTCAGTAATAAAATAAGATTGAATGCTAAGGACTATAAGACTGCACCAGTTTTGTATTTTGATTCTGGCCCACAGTATAGTACAAGCTAGTTAGTCTGTAAGACAAATTCTTATTATATTAGATGTTATTTTTCATTTAGAAACCAATCAGACATTTTCTTTTAGTAAAATGTTTCTAAATGGCAATGTTACATGGTATTTTTCTTTCAGGTGAGAAAAGGCTAGATAAGAGTCCCTGTATTGCCCTTCTGTGACCTGTGCAGAGAAAGTAATACAATGCGTTCCCTGCCTACTTGTTCCGAACATCCTACTATCCATGTAACCAAGAGCGAGCTGAGAAGCTTCACAAGGCAGTGAAAGGAGATGCTATTGAAGCACAGAGGCAGCCCTTTGTTTCAAGCTATTTATAGTTTTGTTTATTTATTTTTGCTACTTGCCACAACCCCCTTCCCCCCAAGTGAAGCTGGTTATAAATTTAACACTTACAGTCTCAGAGTTCTAGATTTATACACAGGTTTATGAAATGTTGACTATAAGCAAGGAAGAGATAGGCCTGTGACACAAAATTTTCAAGAATGAGGGGGAAAAAAGAAAAAAAAAGAGCCTGGGAGTAATGAGATCTTTCAGAGCTCATAATGAGACGCAAGAACTGACCTTAACCCCTTAGCAAACTGCCACAGAGCTTAGTACTACTCTAAAGCTAACTCGGTACAGCTACTACTACTTGCTGTTTACTGAAAGTACAGAGGTTGCACCACACTGCACTGAACTATTCCTGAAAATTTTAAATGCTTCTAAATAGCTCAGATATTTAATATCTCTAGATGGAAAAAAAGTATAAAAAAACAGTTTTAAGGCACATTTTTTCTAAATTGTAAAGAATTGTTTTATGCAGAAATAAAAAAAAAAAATTGTTGCTTTGGTATTCTCAAATAAAACTAGTTGGATTCATAGCACTCTTTCTGTGATCTTTTCGCTCTAAATTTATAATATCTACTATACTTTCAAAACTTACAGTAACAGCATGGTGTTCCTTACAGCTCTGGAACATGGTGCTGAAGCTTTGGTGGCTTATTTATTGCCACAGGCTATCCTGAATAGGATGAACAGTCTGTTCAAAATGAGTGCCTACACAAGCAGCGATAAAGATTTAGTATTAATTAATCAATGTTTGTACTAAGCTTAATAATGTAAGGCACTATGAATTCTAACAGGCACTTCATTTTCCACTTTGTATGTCCAACCCAAAGAAAACTGAGTCTTAAAGAAGGAAATTTCAGCACTAAGTTAATTTGCTGAATAATCTGCTGTGTATACTACTGTATAAAATGTCATTGAGATCTGCTTTCTTTATTATTTCCTGGTTGCTGCCCATTGACACAGGAGTCTCAATGACCTTGAATCAGTCCAGTTTGATATGTGATTATCCTTGTGGTACACACAAATTGACCCAGCGGAAGTTCTCAGCAGAGTGAACAGCATCTCAAAGGCACTGGGTGCTATGACTGCAGGTCACAGAACAGTCACAGCTTTGATTAAGATTAAGTTTTCTGAGTTTCCAGATCATGAAAGTGAAAAAAAAAAAAAGAAAAAAAAAAAAAAGAAAGCAAGACATATCAGTAAAACCTCATGAAGTTAAGTGACATATACTCAACAGCCACCTTATTACGAAGCAGAGGGTTTTTGAAAAAGATATTAATTCAAATTGCTTGTAAAATGTCTTTCAAACCAAACCTGATGCATCTAAGACATGATTTCATTCTACACAAAGAACCCAAAACAGTACAAAATTTTTACAAGTTTTCCATGTAAAACTTGACTCCTCTTTAGTTAAATATTTTGCTTGACTAGCAGATGCTCAGTGAAATGAAAACTGACTTTTTCTTATCTCAGCTTCAAACACAGCTTTATTTATTTTGCTTTCATGCATCATCAGTTCACCTAATAGAGAAATCAATGTCCTATATGTAACAAAACAATCTTAGTATATATAACACTAATTTAAAACTTTATTACAACATACTGTAACAAGCACTAACCTTGGTATTATCCATGTCAGAATTTGATTCTCACCAGACCTGCCATCTTTCTCTTGCTTTGCAACGATATTATTCTTTTAGTAAGAGAGAACAAAGCTAGACACGCCTGAAAACATCTCAACTTGCAGATAATTACTCAGATGTGTTTGAAAGGACAGGATGATGAAGAAGTGAGGATTTTCTGCAGGAGACCCAAACTATCTTCATGATCGCACAGGTGTTTGTACTTGAAAATTTTCTGAAAAATCTTCACCATTTTTTTTCACAACCTGAAAGTGAGGATATCCCCTTCTGCCCAGCTACCCATTTTCATTCTGCCCATCTGTCTCTCTTACACATACACACACCTAGAGGAAAACATGCTTCTTCTGGGAAAAAGGAATACAAATCAAATATGAAAATCCTTCTATTTTAACAAGAAACATTGCATTCAACATCTTCCATGGAACAAATTATATTTAAAGGTTGCAAATCTGTTGTGGAATGCTTCCATGACTTTGGCCCTGCAGCAATTTTTTAATTTTCAAATTTCCAAATTTAGAATTTATTGTAACCTATTTGTTTGCATTAATATAAATGCACTAAAAAGGCTAGTGAAGTGTCACTTCTTTATATTGTCCTGTTTTGCTTTAGCAAAGAGGTCACTTCTGCAGTTGTGTTGTCCTTCTGTATGGGTAAAACTTTCCTCATCTGAATGTACTCAGTTTTGCAAAGCTTTAGAAAGACAGAAGATTAGGTTTGGGTTTGGTTTCTTTTTAAAAGATAAACTATTCTTCTGAAATTGTAGATTTATATTCTCTATTGTCCTCTATTTTTGCCCTGATAGCTTTTAGCTTATGTTGAGTAAACACAAATGAGGAACTTTGGAAGGCTGAAACAGAGCCCCTTTCACGGCTCACCCCTTGACTGTAAAGCATACACCAAAGCCGAGCACTAACAGCATCTCCTGCACTTCAAGCGCTGAGGTTGAAGGGCAGAAATTATTAAGTAGAAGCCTATGACACTTTCTCAGGTGAAAATTTCATCAGTATTAGCTATTCTTTTTTAATGTAAAACACATCAAGCTTAATTAACTTTCAGTGACCTATCTAGGTATCCTGCTGAAGCAGCAGAAAGGCTTTCTCTGCCTGCCCGAGACTGGCCAGTCTGGGATGAGGCAGAGGCTCATGTTCTGAAAACTCCATTTCCCTGACTGAGTTATGAGCAATGCTGGACCTGGGAATCTTCTTGCTTAATGGTTTAATTCTGATTAAGACTAAAAGCAATTTTAAAAATAAAATAATAACGGAGTTTTCAGACCCTCCCCAAAATCTTCATTTGATTTCAGACTAATAACTGAAGTCCTTCACTTCAAGGTTAGCTATATATACTTAGAGAGCCAATTTATGTACCTTGCTGTTAATTTTTGAATATTGATGCAACATCCTACCCAGCAGCAGAAAAGGAATTCAAAGATGGATTAATAAAATTCAGCAATACTGAGCCTTCTTTTTCATATAGCCATAGAATGTATCTAAAAATTGCAAACTCGCACAATTTCAAACAGATTTCATTAGTTTTACCTGATAACTAAACACACGTAATAGTGGAAGTCAGTGATTTTTGGCTGACTTGTGGTTCTATGCATAAGGCAGATTAATAGATAAATGCAGCTCTCGGGGGACCTGATCAGAGCCCTGTAAAGCCAATGAAGAGCAATTTACTAGGTTCAAAAGGCTTTGTTTGCACTGTTTGGTTAGGTTTAAAGTTTGAGTGCTTCAAATTTTGATTACTAGAGAAGAAAATCACAGTACTGTCCATGGAAAGTGACTATAAACTTAACTAATTAACACTATATTAATATATATGTATATTTTCAATAAATTCAACTAATATTTAAGCAGTGGACATTTTAAAAAAAATTAATTCTCACTACACATTCAATAGCTTCTATCTAAAGTTTTAATAGTATTTTACATGCAATAAAAATTAAGTCTCAGATTTCTGAAACAAAAAGGCACAGGAGTAATGCCCTGATTGCATATGTGAGGGGTGGAAGGACAGGACATAAAGAAATTTATATAACATGGCAATTTTATTTAATATTGAGCCTATTTGGCTTTAGCTAATAATCCCCTACCACGAGTGCCTGAATACATCTCATGTTTGCCATTGCTTTTCCTCAGATAAACTTATTAAGCTACAGCAGAAAGAATTAATGCCTGACTTCCACATAACCTTGGGCAAGAACAGTGCACCACTGCCAGTGGAGCTCTGATATTGCTTTTGCACTTCCCCATCTTTACACAGTTTGCTCTTTGTTCAGCCCCACTCCTTAGTGAAAAAGCAGGGTAATGGTCCCATCCAGATAGCTACCAGCTCGAAACTCACAAATCGGTTTTATCTTGGAAAAAGCTGAATCTGTCTACGCTGACCTGTATGCTGATCAAAACCTATTTATTTCAGATTATCAAGATCGCTTTTGCATCAACAAACATCACAGCTCAAGTAACATATATTCCTCAAAATTACTCCCCCCTGCCCGGTTCAAACTGTTAGACCACAGCCTCTCAGTATCAGGAAACATTTCGTATAGGGACTCCAACTGATTTGTTTCAGTTTCATATTATCAGCCCTTAAACCAAGTGCTAATTGCAACATACTGATTTGTTAAGTGTCAGCAAATTTCTGCAGTAGATCACTGCAAAAGATGCATTCACATTCTCAAATTAGAAATGACCGCTTTACAGGCGCAAGAAAAAGTTTGAAAGAGACAGGTCTAAAAATATTTCAGCTGCAAAATAATCTCATATCTCATGTTGGAACACTTGCGTTAATTAAGAATTTTGTAGTGACAGTAATTTTAAGAGTGTCATTTAGAAATACAACATTCAGGGTGCCTCCATACTAAGTAAAAATTCAGAGGCTTACACTGGGAGAAGCCTTCTGTAATTCTTCTCAAAAAAGCATCACATGAAAAGGAAGGTACCTCAACCGGCATCCCCTCGCAAAACCAAAAAAGCCAGATAATGCCACCTAATATTTTGCTTGAACAGATTTTTTTTAACTAATTCAATCTCTTATCAGTGTAATCTTTTCAGGTTCTGCTGATGGTGAAAAGTGCATTTTGTCTACTATCTTCAGAGAAGAAGATGGAGAAGACATTGCTCAGTAGCTATTGATAGACCTCAGTCATGAGGTTTGGCAAGGAGACTGGCCTGTGACCACTGAATGAGCTGGAGCAATTAGTTTTTAGAGAATACCTTCGACAAGAAAAACAAGACTAGGACCATCAACTTTGTTCATGTAAGACTCCAAGACTTCTGGTATTTGACATATATACTAACAATTTCATTCTGATAGTCAGAGGTAAAACTGGCTTTGTGCATGTAACTGTGCAAAGATACAGTACATTCTGAGAAGCCACTTCAAACATAAATTTTCATTTCCCAGAAATTGGTGCATCATTTATTGAAAAGTTCACTAAAGGCAAGACTGTGTGGTACATTTAAACTGAAAATAAAAATTAAAAAAAAAAAAAAATCAAGGTACAGAGGTGTAAAAAAGTGCAAAAGAACTATATATAGGTCTGAAACAAGTTGATGGATTATACATGCAGATTTTGTATTCCTACATCATGACTGAAAACAAATATACATGACTGAATATGTATACACCTTATATATCTACATGGATGTACAAGACTCTAGTGCAAGAACAAGTAACTGAGATAGCATAAATATATCATGTTAAATTATTATTCCCTTTTACAACTATTTACAGCTGATCTTTGGTTCCAAAGCCTACGTTTCTTCAAATATTAAAAATAAGGACTGCGATTTCAACCCTTTAAAATAAGTAGAAGTACCATTTTAAGAATCATTAAATTGTTTTACTGTAATCCATGAATATAACATGTTAAATCATTAATAACTTGTGTTTGTTGTGAAAATAACACAATAAACTGAGGAACTGGTGTTCAAAACAAATCAAAATAACCACTTTCTTCATCTTCACTTATACTTCGATGAAAAAGGATTAAAAATATATTTCAGACACTTTTTAGAAGAGCAAAGGAAAAATATCGAATTCACAACCGAGCAACATGATAAGTAATTAGGGTCACGTCATGCGCATCTCCCTTTTGCAAAACAGCTCGATACCTACAGCTCTCACCAACACCTCAGAAAATCCATTTGACTTCCTTCACTTATCTGTGGGCAGCTGAGCCCAGGATTTCCCCCTTCTCTGGAAAACGCATCACCCTCAAGCCATATTGTGTCTCCTGAAGTGAGATACATTGCTGCCTTGTTCTCTTTCCCTAAACAAATATAAACCAGAACAGGAACCAAAACCTTCTTCCCAGGGAAGGTGACGACTACACCACAGGAATTCTCACTTTTTTGCTCTGTCGAAGCAGACCAGCGCTGAGAGGCAATATTGTTATTGAACGCATCTATGCCAGAAGTGTTATGCAAAGTAAATGTACAGACTTAAATTCTGCCCATCAGAGGATGGAAATTACTCTGCACTTCCAGCATCAGGGACGAATGGTTTGAATTCCTGAGCAGATACAGGAGATATTCATGTACATGCTCAAAAATACATGCTGAAAATAGCATTAGTATGATTATTTGTTATGTTGTTAACGCAATTAACTGAATTCATTGCTTTTATTTATTTATCTTTTTAAAACAGCAATTAATTGAAAACACAATGTGCCCAATACAAAATATTTTAAGCAATGAAAGCAATAATCTTCTACAAGCCTCTTATACCTTTCCCTACATGTATTTATGATGATTGTCTTTTTACAGGGTGACACCCCTCAGGAGTTCTGCACTAGAGAGCAGATAGGAAGGAGGATGCTCAGCTAGGAACTTCCATATGCAGTTTTACCATTATCTTTGAAAACAAGATTTCATACCTCATACACTACACCACTTTTCCCTACCAGAAATAAAATGCAGCTCTTGCATGTTTCTCATGTCTATACCATCTACAGTCAGAGTCCCCATTATCCTCATCATTCAGCTTGTATCCAGATCTCTTTGCTAGCCATTTACCTTCTACACTATTTAAGCAGATACAATGTAATTTTAACATTTCTTTAAAATTTCCCAGTTTACATACTGCATGCTCCAGTCTTACCACTCTTTTTAGAGAACAGCATTCTGCCTGCATTGCCAAAACACATCAGCTAATTATGCAGCCAGACAGAGCAGTGATCAGACAGACCTAATACTCACTTTTTTAAAAGAAAAAGGAAAACTCAGAAAAGAAAACAAAACAAATAAAAAAGAGAATACACGATGTTCGAAGATGTTCTGGTTATTGCCCTAAGTAACTGAAGCCTTGTTAGTTTTACCTCTGTTCCTCTCATTGTCTTTTCATGCTATTTACCCTATAATGCTCCAGAAAGCTCCATGCAGGCAAGTCAGAGCAAAATCTCATGTACTGCCACTGTGAGCAGCTCAGTGAAGGGTGGAGGTTTGGAATACAAGCTTCTGAGGATGCAAAATCCACATCTGACATTTATGAACATTGGTCAGTGCAATGAAATGTGATTGCTGAATGGCCCTTTTGCAGTTTAATTCAATATAACTGAACAAGGAAGCCAATTAAATGGCTTTGGTTATTCTTTCAAAAGCAAACAATCAAATGCCTTCAAAAAAAAACCCTACAAAATAACTTATTTATTTAATAACTTATTTATTATCACTTTTTTTTTAATCTGCAAAACAGGAGATAACCTGCAATATCAAACACTCCAGGGGATTGCCTTTACATGCAACGGGCCTTTTCTTTGCCAGCAGCAGTACTGCAGGTCATATCCACTGTATGGTTGTAATTAAAAAAACAAGGTTCCGTTATATTTTGTCATAGGTATACACAACACTGAAACAGATGGCCAAGAGCAATTTCTAAAAACAACAGGTATTACATTTAGAAACTATGTGTTGGAAGTATTTATTGAACTATGGCAGCTTACAAACTTGAAATACATTTGTTAATTATTGTTTTAATTTAGTCATATGAAATGCTTGTTAAATCAGTTGAAGATATTTGATAACAATATAGAGATTAATTTAAATTTCTCCTTGATCTTCATTGAGACAGAACCATCTAAAGTAAACCTATTATACAAAATACATATATGAAAGCTTTTTTCCTCCAAAGTTGCTTTCTAAAAAAAAAAATAAAGAAAAGTAGAGAGAGAGAGAGAGAGAGGAAGTCACTTTAGGCTTCAGGAAAAACATGTCAGTTTTCAGCCTGAAAATAAAAGATTGGTAAAAATGTTAAGATCTGAAAACATATTCAAACTTCACCACAGGCTTTGTTTTATGCTTCACCTATGAATATTTATCAGAAAAAATATAAAAGGGAATTATTTAATAATCTACTTCTCCACTTCATATTTTGGTGGAGTGTTTTGTTTTCCACAGTTGACTTTGAAGTCTCTTGGTCCAAAAATTCTCTTTCTCTGATCCTCGGGCGCTTAAACGGAGTCCGTATTCCTGAACAATGGCACAGCCTGCACGCTGCTCTCAGCACCAGCCACGCAGCACAGGTTAAGGGTGACAGGGAAATGTGTTTGCCTGCAAGTAAAGTTGCCTATAATCGTAGCCACTGATAACCGACTCTAAAATAAGCACTCAAAAGAAACTTTGGTCAGGGGTCTATGACCTGAACTATAAACAACAGCAGAAGTACCAAGGAAGATATTTACTCCCATACAGACAGATGACTGTTGCTTTGATACAGCACAATAACAAGAGCTTCTCTTTACCATGGTGAATGAAACACCAGATGTCCATCTTTATCTTCCATCCATATTCACTCAAAATGAAGTTGTCTACATATAATAAATAGGTTTCTGGCCTTCTGCAAATTAAAACATTTTACTGTGGAGTTCTTGGAGAGGTTTTAGCCAGAAGCCAATATTCCTCAGAAAGACAAAATTTAATTTAGCCAAATGTTTGTTTCATTTCTGGAGGACAGTAAGTTATGAACTATTCAAAACTGTTTAAGCTAAAGATGTGCAACAATTAGAACAGCCAAACAGATGTTAATAATTCAATGGTGTAGGACAGCAAGAAATTCAGGGCGACAAATGATTAATAGAACTTTCCATCATAATCTTAAAAAAGACATTGATCTGTACTCTGCAAATCAAAATATATAATATGACAGAAATGGAACATGAAGCATATTCAAAATATTCTGATATACTAGTTCTGCAAATTCAGAGCACCCATGCATGACATTTTTTAAAAATCAGTTTTACCATTTACAGCTCCTTATGGCTAGAATTCTGAAAGATGTTCAGGCACAGAGTACAGATGCTTACAAGTATCTAGGTCCCTATCTCATTCTGAAACCCAAAGATAGATAGGCTCCTGACATCCATCTCAAATCTTCATCTAACATCCTAGGGATCTGCACACTCTGCGCAGAGCACTGGGTAAAACTGTCATTTTCAAAGCCATTCCAGAAATGGAAAAATTTGTACTGGAAACATGAAACCAAGTTAAATATCATATTCCCTTTGCTCATATTGCCAGTGGCATAAAATGAGTATGTACATTCAGTGCTAAGATGAGCTGCTGACACTTCAAGGAATCACAAGTCAGTGGCCCCAGCAGGAACATCTGTCACCATTTCATGCAGATTCATACTACCTGCGTTCCTGGGATACAAAGCTAGCTCTTCTTCTCTGGAACAGGTCTGAACTCAGTCACGCTGTGAGGAACAAGTGTGGGAGTGGAAGTTCACTGCAGCTCTCCCATCCCTTCCACAGAAAAATAAATCGGGTCTAGCCTGTGGGAGAATGCAAGAGTTGACTCCGGCTTAGAAATGGTAGAAACAACCATGGTCACATCGAGCGATGTTCATATGGTCCTGGGTAACATGGCTGGTGGTGGTGGAAATTGCTCAGTAACACTGACAGGTTGTGTAAAGCTGAAGGAGTCTTCCTCAGACCCATCTTAACAAGGATCATCCCTTGACAAAAAAAAATTAGCCTGCATGTGAACGACAGAGTACAGATAGAGGCAGACCACAGGAAAATATACCTTCAGGAAATGAGAAGAGAGGACAGCTCAAAGGGAAGCAAGACATTTAAAACTCACACCAAATTTCTTTAAATAGCAAACTAAAACATTTAATCAGATTCAGCCTTTATTTATTTTGTATTTAGTTCACACCTAGCTAAGTAATATGCATATGAAATTATAAAATAGTAGGTTCTGGATGTAATTCTTTTCAATATCAAAAACCTTGAAACTGTTTTTGAATTTCTTCTTCCATTTCTGAGAGATAAGGCATCATAATAAATTCATTACTTCAATAAATACAAAATAAGAATATGAATATATCATACTCAAGTTTTCAACACCCAGCAGTATACTACTGCATTTAATATCCTGTTCCATATTTCAAAAAACACCTTTAAGTTAGTAAAACCATGTATTTCAGATATTTACTGACAGAATGCAAGCAATTAAAAGTCAATTTTGGTCATGTGGGCACCTAAATTAGGTTACTTATCTCTCACTTGTCCCACACATGCAACATCTACTGCTTAATAAGTCATCAGATTTCAGATATTTTCCATTTTGACCCTCTTTAAATGTTCTGTTAGATTACCTACCATCTGGCAGTTCTTACTCCTGATACCACACACCCTTTGCATTACAGAAGTGTGTTTCTTATATCTTTAATGTGATAGATGTATGCAACAGCATTCCCAAGCTGGCAATAAACAGGCTGAGGAAACAATCTTGGCGAAGTATCTTGTTACTAGGTCTATGGTAACGGCATGTTCAATTGCATCAGGCTGCAATTCTCAACAGAAAACTTCCAACCTGCCCAAGTCATGGGAAACAAAAAATGTCCTTACAATTATATTTTTTTAATTATTATAAAGTATTTATTTACAAACTACAAAATACTACTAGGTTAACTTCTCCCGGCTAGTTTGAACAAACAGCTCAATATCTCCCAGCTAACAATAGCCTCAGTAAGAATGGAAAACCATATAGCAGAGCTAACAAGTTGTAAAATTAAAAAATAAACTCTTGATTTCCATGTATATAAAAAAAATTCATTATCTCTTCAGGAAGAGATGCAGGAGGGAGAGAAGCAGAAACAGAATAAGGGAAAAGAGAAGTTGTTTTCAAAAAACAAAATCTGTCAGGGACAACATCACCATGCTCTTGCTAACCTTCAAATGAGAAGTGCAAGCTGTCTACAGCAGAATTTCACTGTATGAAAACTAGACCATAAGAAATGCCATAAATTAAAGACAGATAAAGCCAGTTTTCAGTTTTTAGGGAGTCTCCTAGATAACAGTTTCCATGAACACTTGACACACAGCTCTGAAAAACAGAACTTTTCTGAAGTATACGTGGTAAGGCGGGTAATGAGAAAGGCACCCAAGAAGCTTGAGGTGTATGCTTGATTTATTTTAATATTTATGTTTTGTTTCGAAGTTTGTGTGTAATAGACTAATCCCTAGTTAGAAAATGAAATCTTTGTGTTACTACTGAGCTTGTCTGGCACTGAAGACAAGGTGAATCAGAGTGACAGACACGCTTGGCTGTCATCTTCACTGAGGAATCAAGTGCAAACAAGCCCATATGCAGCCACCCCAAGGAACTTATAGCCCAGGATGTGTTTGGGGAACCCAGAGGCTTGCAAGTGTGTACTGTCAGGCAGTAATAAGGTGTTTTAGGGGGTTGTATTACAGGTTTCATAGTAATTTCTCTACCAGACAGAAATCAGAAGTCGTCCTGGAATGAACGCATGGACAGAAGCAACTCGAGAACCCAATGGAAAACCTCTCAGTACTCATATGAAAACTTGATTGCATCCCCATGGTTTTGCAGCCACACTTTCATTCCATCTCCTGGGGAGGATTATATAGATCTCACTCCATGCATCTTATAAAAGTTCTGTATATTCTCCATAGCTTTGACCTAAAGCAAGTTTGAATACTCATTTATCTTTAGGATCCTATTATATCATGCTAAATTTACTGCAGTCTACAGATTTGCTTAACATCAGATCATATCAGAACCACACTACCTGGTGCTGCAGTCATGCCATAAAGAGAGATGCTTCTTAGGGGACTGGGTAAATTACTGTAAGACACAACAGAACCAGCCAAGGAAACATCAATACCACCATACTTTACTCTGCCGGCAGCAGACAAAAAAAAATGGAGGTAACCTAAGTACACTATGTATAGAATTGGAAAATTTGATGTCGTGAGAGGACATTTTCTTTCTGTGGGGCTCTTCATGTACCGGAGCTTTAGCACACGTGTAAGCTTCAGTGAATTGAAGATTGAGAACTGGATGAAAAATAGTAGTATTACCACCTAAAAAAAACCCCCACTGTCAAAACAATTTTTATGCATATTAGCTATTTAAAGTACGTTAAAAAAAAATAAATAAAAACACAAAAAACCACCACGTGACCTAGCTTTGACTGGGAGCATAAGCAAACTGTGTTTATTCAGTTGAAAAAAAAGTATCTTAATAATAATTTTTAATAAATGCTATATTTTTAGAGATAGTTTATTAATGTCAGCAGCATGTTAAATTCCAACAGCATATCAAATTATTTGTTAAATAATGTTCTTCATATCCACATAAACAACGTAGATGTTAATAAAATAATAACAAAATCCTGTTCTTAGCTATATGACCCAACTACAGCTGTGGGAACTTCACTGGCATAAATAAAAAAGGGTTTGGCCTTTGTCTGGGGGTCTTAAAAACATATAATGGAAACAGACTGCATTTATTTTGTAATTAAACGAATGTTTTCTGAACACAGGTTTACTCCAGACTTATTCCAGTTGCACTGCAAACAAAGGCAATAAGATTACTGCAAAATATCACGCAGCTTGCCTGAATCTGACTATCATCAGATTAAAAAATATTAACAGAGATTTTATGGAAGCTAGATGACAGTGTCCTTGAGGTAGTACTGACATTGACTGCAGCTGATACAGTTTTTGGTCATTAACGTACCTTACTATGTGTCTGGAACGAGCTCTCCAATAATTAGAGCTGAATACACTATGATTTTTAAAATTAAATCATGCCTCTGGGAAAGAATCAGGGAAGAGACAGCTAAAGGACTTTCAAGCAATTAATGAGAATTGTACTGGCAGGTTAAAAATTAAACATTGCAAAGTAGGTTAAAAGTTTCTTCTCTCACAAAAATTATATGTTGACACAGAAGACAGCTCTCAGGCATACTGTTCACTGCAAGCAGAGATGAGAAATGGATACCTTTTATTTACAACTAAATGAAGTAAATTTCTCTACTAATTTTCATATTCTACCCCCTCTCTAAAAATAGTATTTTGCCTTCTAGTACCTTCCAACTGAGCCTCTCAAAAAAAAGCGAACAAAGTTTAATTAAATATTACAATGTCACTGATCTTAGGCATAGGCAGACATGCAGAGGTAAAGATTCACATTTTTTTAAGTGACCTCTGATTTCGTACGTCTCTATTTCTACTATTCCAGGCTGAACAATCAAGAACTGAGCCACTCAAATTTTAACATGATTATATAACTGTAAAAAAACCCAAGCAACTTATCAAGTGCTATGCATTTTTTATATATCTTTGTAGCCACCAAAACCCTCAAACCAAATCCTAAATCCACATTTTTATTTACTATTCCATGCTTTTACATAGTATTCCAATTCACAGTTCTCTCTGTATACTCAAGTACAAGAAACCTAACATAAAAAAAAAACCAAACTATTAATAACTTGATTGTAAGCATAAATTATTTAGATGAGCTAACAAATAAAGTGCCGGTACACAATCAAAAATGTGTAGTCTTGCTAGAATAACCAATGGGTATAACAAAATCAGTACTTTTTCCCCCATGGGCCCAAGCATGGTGCTGATCTTATGATCTTATGATCTTATTTTTGGTAGATGTATATATATAGATAATATTAACCAAGTGCTTTTTTGATCACTGCAGCCAAACTAAAACAAAACAAAACAAAACTGAAAAGGGAGTCCCATGATATTGATGAGCATTCCAGGTCAAACTTTAAAGACTCGCATGTAAGTAGTCCCCCAAAACATCATCTTATAGATTACTTACAGAAATCGTGTAACATTTTGGTTTGATTATAATGATAAAAGTATTTGCGTTTATTTAGATTGTGAAAATGAATATTCTACAATTAAGCATCTTGCAGAAAAAAAAAAATATATATATATATAAAACAATCTTCAAAACATCTGAAGTTAAATTAAAAGTACCTCATAAAACTGAGGAATTATTTGAGTTACTAAGTTTGTTCTCTGCTATTAACATTTTTCTGTTTTCAAGTATATAAGGTTTCAAAAACATGAAAGAAAATGCAATGAATGGACTGTCATTCCAGGACTAGAATGGACACATGAAAATTGGGAAATGTTCAAAATATACGTGAGCTCAAACTATGCATTAGTATTCTACATTATCAAGAGAGAGAAAGATGCCTTATCAATAAAATCAATTGCTCGTCTTGAACAAACAAAGGCATAATCTTATGCACATCCCTTAGAGGTCAAGAAGGTGAGTGCTCAGGTGGACTCAGCTGGCTTGCTTTTGTGGTTATTGGAGAAAACCTCAAAGGGGACAAGAGCACATGGCCCTCACGTGCACCTCTATATATCCATTTTCATTTATACATGCTTACAAGTGGCATGAAAAGAAATGCCAGTAGCTAGCTTTAATCAACTAGATTTCATATCAAATGAATCAGTGACAGCCGATGATGAGACATGACTCAATATTAAAAATAATAGGAACTTAAGATGAAAAACAACCTAATGCATTTCTGGCCCTTATTCCACATCAAAGCATTTCCAATAGAATATTTTATTGCTTGTTTTTGGTTCTGCTTTCTAAATGTCTCCTTTACATATTTCTTGCCGCAATTTCACCCTATTACTTGTATGCAATTTTTTTCCTCTTTGTAACATCCATTTATGCATTTGAGGACTGTTAACATATTTCTTTTCAGCCTTCCTTTATGGGAGACACATTTTACTTGGGGAACTATTATAAAGCTTAATATATAACTTACTGTCGAAAGTATTTTCAGACATTATAAATGCATGATTTAGGTTAATGCTACCATTTTGTCAATTTATGCTTTGGGGCATTTACAGAAGTAAAGTGCAAAAAATTGTTGGAATGCAGCAACTAAAAAGCCAAATGCTACTACTTTTTCATACTTAATGGTTCTCTATGCTTAGTCACGTACAAAGAGTGAATGTCCAAGTAACAGGAATAGTGTAACTGTACAAGGTTTTTCTTTAATAGAAATAAAAAATATAGTTGCCACAACAATATTTGAAAATGATATATGAAAGATAGCTGTAGCCAAAATTGTACTTCAGTCATAAAAATATAAATAATTTTTTAAATGCTTTGTGCAAAGAATGTATGCAGTAAAATTATAAATCCATGATTATCAGTTTATTAGCAAATAACTCAAAAGTCTTAACACTGTAAAAGAACCTCATGACAAATCCTGAGCAACAAGACTGAGATGACTACCTAGACAATTGAAAACCAGACATTTCATACTCCTACACTGCCGGTGATATAATGTATCCATGAAAACCCACGCTAATTTGTATCTGATCTACTTAATACAAACCAACATTACTTATAGACTTAGTTTTGCATACATATATCTATATCAATTACACTTAAGTATGATACAACACATTTTGTCTTCATCACATATAGCATTACCTTCCAACTCTACTGCTCAATATAAACCTAAGCATGTAACAGCTCACAAAAGATAAATCTCATTAGCTTTAACGGAGACATTACAGACATGTGACAAAAGAGAGACAAAGTGCTTACCCTAAGCTTCTTAAAATATAAAGGATAGGTATAACACGTGGAGACCGGTCCCAAAGAACAGGTTTTAAACCAATACATGCACAAATTTTAGAAACATGTATGTGAGCTGCACATATGCACAGTCTACCACGTTAGGGTGCCTTTCACCAGCAGTCAAAGACAGGCCCAAAAGACAGGCACATATTAAAAATAAAATTGATTCATAAGGGCAAATATAAGTCCAAAATTGAGAGAAGTATAGTAAAAAACATGAGGTACACCAATACGTTGCAATTATGACTTACAGTTTGGCACATAATTGAAAAATTAAGCTGCACATGTGCAGGAAAACATGGATGGGTTACATAAAACTGCACAAAATAACAGAATGGTTTTTAATAGCAATAGACAAAAAAACCTGTTCCATAAGTACCTAGATATACACACGCAAATATTGTGTCTTTCACCCTGATTAAAACCCACTGAAACCTGGCATTAAATTTACTTACAAGGTAGCATCAATAGAGCCTTCTATGATTTATAAAGATTTATATGATAAACCTCATACATTTACATGATAACCCTCAAATGTGTATAGAAAAATGGTTTGAAATTGGAGTGCCGCACTTGTTAAAAAAATCTGGCATACGTTTACTATTCAGTATGCTCTGAAATTTTCTGTTTTAGAATTAACTCTGCTTTTACTTTTCTGTTATCATTAAAATATGATTTTGCGCTCCTTGAATAGATGAGAAGTTACCCGGAGAGATTCTCTCGACATAAAATGTCAAGAGCTTTTTGCTATTGTTGAAAAGGAGTTCATATTTTATGTTCATCTACACAGGAAAAAGACCTTCAGCGCTGCCCGCACCGCACCTCCTTATCCGCTGCTGCGCCAGTCCACTCCACATCACAGTCTTACTTCACTTCATCTTGAAAACCAGTTAAAATTTTTTGTCACCACTTCCAGTCAAAGGCTGTTCCCAAACATCAAACTAAAAACTGTAACCATCAGAGTGTGAAGGCTACGTTTACTCATACACTTATTATTTCCTCTCAGTCCTTCTCATAGATGGCTATTTCTGGTCAAAAGATGCCTCTCCCATGTGAGTCTGGAGGTACTAACAGTTTTCTTTGTAGATTGCTGACTACAGATGCCCTGGCTGATGTGGTAATAAAATGAAGATTTCCAGAGTTTCTCTGTGTACCCACAGACAGGGAGAGAAGCAGACACTCCAGGGCCAGATCAACAGCCCAGGCACAGGCAAGGAAGCCCTCTGAGCATTAAAGAAACTCCTGACATGCTGAAGGACACTGAATAATTAATCATCTGAAAAATCAGCCACGTACGTTTCCACTAATACTAGAAGGCTGTACAATATAAAAGTCCCTCAAAGCCCACAAACAGTGCAACTGTGCTATGAAATGAATGGAATGTGTATGGCGGCAGCAGCAGAACCACGTGCAGTTGCTCCCATCTCCCATCAGCCTTGTGCTGCTCTCATCCGTCCCATGGCTGTGAGGCCACGGGGCTGGACCAGGGATGCTCTCCCGTGGGCTCGTTCCTCTGCACATGAGCAGGGGTGGCCGGAGGCACTCCATATCTCATAGAAAGCACGCAGGACTTCAATAAACCCCAACCAAAGCACTGACAATAAATTCACTTTTGTGAGTAATGCAATTACACAGAATTGTTGTCCAAGCTTAGAGACACAGTAATCACAGCTGCGAAGAGATAAACAGAGGTCTTGCGCTGGGTTTGATGAGCATTAGGTGCTCAGTTTACATAACAGCTTCCAAATTAGACATTAACCTCAGAAGACTGGAAAAAGACAACCAGGAACAAAATGGTCCCCTTGTGGAAAAATTATGTAATACTTATTGAATTTAATTCTCCAAGGATATATCTGCCTGATTAAGAGCAAATCCTTCCCAAAGAGACAGGGAGGATGGAGAGCCATAAAACTAGAGACCAAGCCACACAAAGACACAAGTAACCGATTCACAGAGCACCGAATTTACAAACACAGCTTCCACATTCTCTTCATACCAAAAAAGGGGGATGAGAGGGCATAGGGACACTGCCCAACCCTCCAGACAACACAGCAAAGTATTGCTGTGTAGAAAAATGTACGAAGTTTTATAACAATCCTGAGAAAGAGGTCAAGAAATGTAACCAACTGCATTCAAAGTATCCCAACAAACGCATATAAGCATCCAGAACTAGAAAAACAAAAATAAATGAAAGTCCATAGGAGTCTGTTCCAGAATTTTCCTCTGCCTTATGTGGTTAACCCAATATTGTCCTAATTATTGCCTATATTTAAAATTTGCTGTGATGTCCGTTTTCGTATGTGCTACAAACACCCTAATGATAGCTACATTTACAAACTTATTCTGAATCCTCCCACTTGGATACCATAAAATATTCACCTTTTTAGCTTTTTCTTGTTGTTTTCTTAGAAAATTTAGTTCTTTCCCTTGGTGGTATCAACATTAACACTGTGCAATTAAGATACCTCTGTCTCTTTGCATGTTTTAAGGCTTGTCTCCATACATGCATTACATTGTTACAAAATCACACACAAATATAAACCAGATCAAATCCATCCTTACAAATGCGTTTGCTCTGGTACAGAGACACTGTTGGGAGGCACTTACTATCATTTTCACGATTCACATATAGGAAGCGCATATACAATATAGTACAACTTCTTCAACCATTTCTATAAACACTGCCACCCAAAAAGAGTACTACTGTTATACAGCTGCAATTATTTCAGGAGAAATATCTCACATTTCTCACTGAAACAGTCTTACTGGCCAAAAAAATAATGGGTCTGGATCAGGTCACATCATCCCAAGACTAATGAAAGACTACGAACTTTATTTAAAAAACAAACACCTTATTCTGATAAATAAAGACATAACAAAACCCTCAGAAAATAGAGTTAATTTAAGAATATGCAGACAATGGGACTGAAAAGGATGCAGTGTTATTTATTCCTACTGAAAAAAAAAAAAATAAACATATGCTCTGATGCCCAAACCTTCCCACAGGAAGAATTACAACAGAATTAGAAGATATTTCTGTAGTGAAACAGAACTAACATGCCTATCACCTATTTCAACTATTGGTTTAAAAAGTTACATGCTGCACACAACATAGTGCATAACCTCCTACTGCCCAAAACATCGTTGGGTTGTGCACCTCGTTCAGAAACCAATCCTACAACAAAACAAGGGAATTTACTTGCAAGAATAATCTCATTCATTATAGTGCAATTTTAACGTGAATAAAGTTATTCATGCACACACATGGGCGAGGCCATCAGACCCTCCTAATCCGCTGCGCTTGCTACCACAACACCAGATGTGACCTGCTACATCCCTCTCAGGCTGGCAGAAAGGGAGCGGGTGGACTCCTGGCTCTCTCTCCACTTAATGCACCTGCCAGTGCAGCTGAGCTGGCATGCGAGGAGGAAAAGGTACTCCAGGAAAAGAATGAGTGCAGCTCATTGCCTCCAGGGAGCCAGGAAAAAAGCAGGGGTTTGAAGCATGATCTCGAGTCATAACTGAGTGTTGCCCTGCTCCTCTGCTCTTGTAGCTGTACTGCTCTGGGGCTCGACTGCGATGTGCGAGCACAGCTCACTGCATAACACCTCACTCTAAACGGTCCCACTGAAACTTGGACTTTGGAAGTATTTTTTGGAAGTATTTTCTCCAGTTACCACTGGAAGCGTGTCCTATTTAACCTACTTTTTCTTAGAAGATCCATGTAACTGTTGAACGCTCTGGATTTTCCTTCTTCAACATGGTCTCCACAGCAATTCATTTATTGTATACATATAGACTGTTGATTAAATGTACTTAATTACACTCATAGTTCTTAAGCAAATATTGTGGAGTGTAAAATTTACAAAGCCATGTGGCCAGTTAGCATAGAGAACATAATGAAATAATCCTTCACTTAAAATGTAATTTTAGAGGGAAGTATCTCTTCCCAGAAATTAATTTGCACTGCCTTCCATTTGAATATTCCAATTTGGCATATGTTCAACTTACTGCAAAGGAAAAACTAATTTAACATCACATTTACCCATCTACCTATGAAAATGTAGTTTGGTACACAGCGTCAGCTTGGATAAAGTTATTTTGCTGCGACTCTGACCCAGACGCGCTTCCTTAACGCAACCCCCTGAACAAGTGTTCGCGGCGGGCGCTCAGGAAGGGGCCGGCGTGCGGCCAGCGCGGACCGCGGGACTTCACCGCTTTAGTTGCCGCTGCCCGCGCCCCGGCGAGCTCTCCCAGCCCGGGGCAGAGCCGTGCCCCGCTCCGGTGGCAACCCCTGCCCTCCCCCCGCCCGAGGGACCGGCACACCTCGCCTCGTGGCCAGACCGGGACGGAGCCGCAGGCCCGGCGGCGGCAGCGCGCTGCCGGCAGGGGGAACGGGCTGCGGGCAGCCAGTGCCCGACCGCCGCCGGGCCCGCGGGTCCGTCCCGGGAGCAGCACGCTGGAGAGCGCCGGGCCGGGCCGAGCTCGGCGGGGGAAGCCCCTCACCTCCGCGGGGCTCCCCCCGCTCCTTTCCAAGCCGGAGCGCGTCGAAGTTCGCGCCGGGCGGGGTGCGAGCCGGCGGGAGCGCCGCTCCGCTCCCCGCGCCGGGGCCACCCCTCGTGGGGCGCCGGGAGACCCGCGCTCACCTGAAGTCGCTGTAGGGATGGATGATCCAGAACCCCGCAGTTTTAACCCTTTCCTGCTCCTTCTCCACCGCCTTCTGGCTGCCGAACATGCGGAGGGAGAATTTGTTGACCCCCGGCTGCAGCATGGAGGTGAACTGCCGCTGCATGAAGCCGTACTGCCGCCGGGGCCCCTCGGCATCCTCGAAGCCCACCACTGGCTCCTCGCCCCCGCCGCCGTCCACTTTGAAGCACACCGAGTTGCCATGCTCCTTCACGCCGCCGCTGCCCCCGCCGCCGGGGCTGCTCTGGGCTTTCTCCGCCGGGGCCGCCGGCTTGGATGGGAAAGCGTTAGCGCTGCCATCGTCCCGGCTGCCGGCAGAAGAGCTCCGCTTCCCAGCCTCCATGATGCGGGGCGGGCGCGCTCCAGCTGCGGGAGAGCGCGGGGAAGCCTCGCCGCCGCCGGTGCCCTTCAGCGGCGCGGCTGGGCTCGGCCGCCCTGGGCTGGGCTGGGCTCAGCTCCGCGCCGCCGCGCTGCCCGGCATGGCCAGCGCCACCGACTCTGAGCCGCGCTCGGCGCAGCGCTCGCACCGCTTCCCCTCGCCCGCCCCCTGCCGGCGGCCGCGCGGCGCCGCCCGCTTGACATTGAGCGCCCCGGAGTCCTTGAGGGGCTGAGGCGCCCGGGCCGGGGGTAGAGGAGCCAGCGGGGGAGGGGGGAGGCGGGCTCTGCCGGCGGGGCGGTGGCGAGCGTGAGCCCAGCGGCTGCTCGACGCTCGGGCGTGGGGAGGGTGGCCCGCGGGGCGGGGTGGAGCGGGGTGGGGGCTCGGCCCGGCCCGGCCCGACCCGGCCGCTCTCCCGCCATATGGCGGCGGCTGGTGTGGCGCGGGGCGGCCCGTGACGGGCGGAGGGACGGGGAGAAGAGAGGGGCCGGCTGCCGGTCCTTCCGACAGAAAGGCAGGGACAGGAGCGGTGTGTGTTTCACCTTGGGCGAGGCGCGGGGTGGATGTGTCTGCACACCCGGAGTGGGAAACGATGGCCGGGAGTGAAGGAAGCTGTGGGAGGTCGCACGGGCTCGCCTGTCACTTGCGAAGCCTCTCGAGTGCTTCTCGGGCGCTGGCTGACGGGAAGAGAGCAAGTGGCCGAGTGGTGCCACTGGAGGTGGCAGAGCCACTCGAGGTGCAGGCTGCTGAAGCTGAAGTCAGGACCTGCCTCTTGCTCGTGCGGTGCGTGCGCGACAGCGAGCAAGGAGGAGGGGGTGTGAGTGAGGAGGGAAGGCCGGGTTTGAGTGACATTCGGTTTCACACACAAAACAGTCACTGAGGTGCGGTGGCATCTCGCGGTTTGCCGCCTCCTGAACCTTACGCTGACTGCAAACACGCGGCTGAGCGCACAAGCATAGGGGCGCATCACGCGTGGGCTGCTGTGGAGCCCCGGGTGTGATTCCCGCTGGGAGGGCCGTGCGCTGCGGGCGCCTGCGTGTCTCACCGCACGGCGTAAAATGGCAGGTGTACCCACGTGCTGAGACACGCTCTTCACAGATGCCAAAAGGTGGTTTTGGATTTGTTTACATTTGTAAAGAGGGAGCTGGAGTTCAGCTCGCTCTACCTCATGCTGAGGTACATCAGATAAGAAGCCTTCAGGAGAGAAAAGGCTGTCGGACAGGGAAGAAACACCGGGTGTTTCTAGCTCGCAGATATTCAAAGTAAACTCAAAGGAATTAGAATATGTATTGCCTTGGGTGGCTCTACACATACTGCCCTAACGACTGATTGTGTCAAGTATTTGGGGAGGTGTGGGGTGGCGTAGGATCTGAGAGCAGTGAGTGAGGAGGAGGGCCTTGGTCTCTGCTCTGAAAACTGAAGGATGCTGATATTTACCCCTAATGGGGGTGAGTTTGTCTGGGTTACACAATGAAGGGGTATCTATCTGCACATGATATCACAGGAGCTGTAGCATTATGCATACCTGCATATGCATGAATGCATATGTTACAGCATGTATACATAGGTCCTGGGACTCCATTTGGCTTGGCATAGGTTTGTTTTCCACACTTCAATTGGCCCATTACAAATATGATAAGAAAGAATTAGTAAAGTCTCCCAAGCTTGGCTCCAGTATTTTCAATGCTATTTGTCACTTCGTTGTTATCCACTTAATCCTTTGCAAAACAGATGCTTGAACTTGATAGAGAAACAGGTGTGCAAGTTTGCACGCCACAATTTGCACAGTGCAGATCAGGTGCATTGGGAAGCTCTGTTTCTGAACTGGATCCAAGGGCTTTTCTCAGCAATTCCAGCTCACAGAATGTTTATGCCTAGCGCACTCAAACACACAACGTTCGGGTGATGTTAGTGTGTTGTTAAGTGTGGAAGATATTAACATTAACATGATGCTGGTGTGGAAGAAGATGGCAAGTGTAGATGCACTGGGATGGTTTGCTGGAGGCTGGGCAGCAACCAGCACAGGAAGGAATATGCTCACAGTGTGATTGGTCGAGGGCTGACATACATAAACCTTCCCCATCTGGAGTGATACTTTTCTGTGTGGTTTTATCCTAAAACACTGAAGAGTGTGTGCACAGCTGCCGATGGCTCATGCACAGCTGCTGATAGACAAAACCCTCTTACTGGTTTATCCCCAGATGATGTCCGCCTCCTTCTCTCATGCAGTGTCTGTCACCAAATGATAATTAAAAAGTAAGAAATTATTATTGTTTTGCGGCATTGTGAAAGAATTAGGTCACATCATATTTGACAGAAATTCACAAAGGCGAGAGATAAAAAAGCAAAGTCACGCTGTGCTGTTTCACATACTCACACCATTTACCACATCAGTGTCACTGTAACTGACACTTTCCACGGTTCAGTCGTGTATACGTTGCAACCTTAACTTTCCCCTCTAAGAGCAACAACCTATTTTCCTGTCTCTTCACTCATTTTTCCAGAGGACTTCTGCATGCAGCCCTTGGCCTCAATGGTCTCTTCCAGCATAAGCTAAACAACAGCTAATCATGTACAGGAGAAAACAGACTTGTAACAGAGTAAATCGAAACAGTGAAATGGAGACATTTATAGCTGCAGTAGGCAGAGTCTGATGTATATGTCTTTAACTGGAGAAGCAGTGATATTGTGTTAATGGCAATGGTCCTTCATTTCTGAATAATGAAAACTGTGCACAACAAGAACATCCAATTTCTCATTTTATGAGACTCTGCTTTTATCTATGCTTACTTAGCATGAACAATAGTACAAGAATCTAGAAATATTGTATTTCCTTTGGTGGCAGTATATAGATCCAAAAGTGGTTTATTACATCTAAATGTCATTATTTAAGAGAAGTTTCTAATGAGAGAAAACAACTTGCAATATATATGTAATGTATTCTCTGCATGTTTCTCAAAGACAGCATATATAAACTGCACAGGTACAAATCTCTTAATAAAATTGATATTTTGATATCTTCTGCTCCCTGTTATCAAATATTCGATTTTTATAGTTCTTATTCTACAGAGAAGAAATGTATGCTTATTTGTGCATGGTTGGGTACTATTTGTCTTAAGTATCCGCATGGCCTGAGTGGCCTTAATATCTCAGCATCTTGCAGTTTTTAATAGTAATATTGCAATTGTAAGGATGAGAAAGGATTTTCATAATCTGTAGTTTATATGTGGGACAGTGGATTCTTCTTCAGGTCAAAATAACTTATTAGGTTGGTGCAAAAGTAATTGCAGTTTTTGCATTGTTGAAATTTGCCATTTGATATTGGAATACATTCTTAAATAAATGTGGTTATGTTATATATCATTTTAATGCGCTTTTCTCACTTTATGGTTTGGAGGTTTTTTGCTACTGACTTATTACTTACTGTTTATTTTATTTTTATTTTAGAGTATGGAAATGACATTAGACAAAAAGAAAATTTGAGCGATTTTCTTCTTAGAGTTCAAAACGGATCATAAAGCAGTGGAGACAACTTACAATATCAACAATGCATTTGGCCCAGGAACTGCTGAAGAACATACAGTGCTGTGATGGTTCAAGAAGTTTCCTGAAGGAAACGAGAGCCTTGAAGATGAGGAGCATAGTGTCGGCCATTGGAAGTTGACAACGACCAATGGAGAGGAATCATTGAAGCCGATCCTCTTACAACTACATGAGAAGTTGCTGAAGAACTTGGCATTAACCATTCCACAGTAATTCAGCAGTTTTAGCGAATTGGAAAGGTGAAAAAGCTTGATAAATGGGTGCCTCATGAGCTGACTGAAAATTTTAAAAAATTGTCATTTTGAAGTGTCATCTTCGTCTACACAGCGACAATGAACCATTTCTTGATCGGATTGTGACGTGACAAAAAGTAGATTTCATATGACAATTGGCAATGACCAGTCAGCTCAGTTGTTTTACTGAAAGGAACCTCCAAAGCACTTCCCAAAGCCAAACTTGCACCAAAAAAAGATCGTGGTCAGTGTTTGTTGGTCTGCTGCCAGTCTGATCCACCACAGCTTTCTGAATCCTGGTGAAAACATTACACTGAGAAGGATGCTCAGCAAATTGATGAGGTGCAATGAAAACTCCAACATGTGCAATGGACATTTATCAACAAAAAGGGCCCAATTCTTCCTTATGACAACACCCAAATGCACATTGCACAACCAACACTTCAAAATTTGAATGAATTGGACTACAAAGTTTTGCCTCATCTGCTGTTTTCACCTGACCTCTCAGCAGCCAGCTACCACTTCTACAGGCATCTCAACAAGTTTTTGCAGGGAAAATGCTTCTACAACCAGCAGGATGCAGAAAATGCTTTCCAAGAGTTCGTCGAATTCCAAAGCACAGATTTATAAGCTACAGGAATGAACAAACTTATTTCTTGTTGGCAAAAATGTGTTGATTGTAATGGTTCCTATTTTTATTAATAAAGAGGTGTGTGAGCCTAGTTATAATGATTTAAAATTCAGTCTGAAACTGCAATTACTTTTGCACCAACCTAATACGTTGTTTTCATCCAGGATACTGACCTCTCCTGAGGCACAGGCCAGCATGTTTAGATGAGAGCATTTTGGTTTCACAGAAAGAGAAGTAATGGTGCATGGTGTGTGTGAATATTTCTGGAGACCGCTACATATGGTAGAAAGGTCACAGACTCCCTTGAGCTAAAGGTATAGCTTGTTTTCTGTCAAATTTGATTTTGATTTTGTGACTATGTCAGGAAAGACACTGAAAAAATGAAATTGATAAATGAACTTGCCATTAAATCAGTGTTAACAGAATAAGGAAAAAACCTTTTATATCTCTTTGCTGTGTCCTAGGTTAATGGATCACTAATAAATAGTAGGCTCTTCTATTTGTATTAAATAATTTTTGTTAATTACTGGGCTCCATAAAACTATTATAACACCATTTATTCCTTGCTTTATATGACTGCAATACTAATGTATACCTCAAAATGAATTTCCTTCTGCAAAAGAGTAAATTGTTATACCTGTAGGAAATACAGTCCCACTTCTTTTATTTTCTCATATTTTCTCATTTTATTATAACCTGAACATATCCAGAACAGTTCAGCTGTAGCAATGAAAAATATAACAGCCTATGTATTGAAGCAAATGTAGTTTGTTCCACGAGGAAACTGGGGCACAGAGAAGTAACAGGACTTCTGTGAGATGACACAGTAAGGTGCACCTGATTGCAGAACAAAGCTCTTGTCTCTCAAGTTTTAGATTCATCCTCTGTGATTTTTTGTTTAAGATTGTTTCTCAATAGAAGATAACCATCAAGTCAAATGCTAAAGCAGGATCAGCAACGAAGTAAAATAATACTTACCATTATAGGACTAGCTCTGCAAGCTAAATTGAGAATTAATCCAAGTTCATAATATCTGCTATTTTCTGTGTCCGGTCATTTAAGTTTGCAATAAATAATTTTGATTTGGTCTCACTCTTTTAATCTTATTTCCATGAATATTTAGTCATATATACTTACTGGCAACAAATGTTTGCCTGAAGAAGGAAGAATCTAGCTTTTGCAATCATTAGTATTCCTTTAATAAAACTGTCAGAAAGCAAGTGTACCTACAAATGTGAATCTTAGGTGTTAGCCGTCCATGTATTTTTGTGAGTTTTTCCTGTCATACACTCTAAATATCCACAGTGAACTTTGACGTAAATATGATCTTCGTGATTTCTATGAAGATCAACAACAGCAAATGTGCTCGATCTGTAGAAATTTGAAGTCCTAAATTTGCCTGACTGTGTAATGGGCACCTAAATTTGCTGCAAAGCATGAAAGGCAGCTTCTTCTCTTGCCTGTTCCCAAAAGCAGTGATCTGATAGGTTCCCGAAACATGCTTTTAGGGGAATCCATCTCTCTGAAAGTTGAAAGCAAGATTTGAAAGAAATCGCAGGCAGTGGTGTACTGTGGAACAAAAAGCAGGGTAAACACTCGTATGTATAGGAGATGCCTCTGGGATGTGACCTAAGGTGCATGTCATGCTCACCTGTACAGAGAGAAACACACCACGGTGTGTGTGAACAGAAATGTAGTTTACCCAATCTTCTGGGTCATATGAAACTCTGGTTGCCAAGAATAATTATAGCGCATTGAGGTCTACTAAGCTGTCTACTCAGTTACACTTATTCTACAGAAGTACATGCTTGCATATTCACTACATGCCCTAGCTGTTTTTACCTCTTGGAAAATCTTGGTATTCAGCTCTGGCTTGGTGCTGGAAACCAAACTAGAGCAGCTGAGTGTGATGCTTCAGAACAGCGACAGGTGAGGTAAGACAGGAGGGTTTTATTGTTGCCTGTGTCCCTGGGTGAAATTAAAGCACAGAAAATTCCTGCTATTTTTTTACCAGCTCTCTGGAGTGTCATTTACTTATGCAAATCCCTTCTAAATTTGGTAGAATATTTGTGTGCTCTGAGTGCTCTTTTTTGAAGAACAATATTGTAATGCTAGTGTTTATTAATCTGTTTAATAACCTGCCACATCATTATAGAGACAACACCACCACAAAAGGAAAGTCAAAGGTTGAAGAGAAATTCTGATTTGTTCGTTTTTTGGAGGTTTTTTTGAGTCATGTGTATATAGATAATTGTTAATTACTCTTTGCTGTTGTCTGCCTTGTTGAGTATTTGCAGTGCATTAGAAGTATTTAAGAAATCACTTTCTCTGATGAATGTTCAGCTGACCAGCTAAACAGCTTTGATTTGACAATGCACTTTGAATTTGTGCTGTGATAAAATAAATTGTTGTTGTTGTTTAGTTCCTATGCAAGTGTCCTCCATAAAAACTTTATTTAAAATAATATTGATCTTACGGTTGTATTGATTTGAAGAACTGTGATTTAACACAACAGCTGTAGACACTTCTGAATACTTCCTGTAAAAAACATTATACCTGTTTAATACAAAGGCTAATTCTATGAACACTTCTAAAACTAGCGTATACAGCTGTGAAAGGTCACATTATGATATTCAGAGTGCTAAGTGCTGTGCTGAGTAGCAGATATGTTCAGGCTTCTTTTTCCCTTCTCTGTAATATCAGAAAAAGACACTATTTCTCTAAAAATGCAAATACCTTGATTGCGGCTTCTCATTAATAGTAGTGTTTTCCTACATAATTGTATAATAATTCCACAAAAACAAGTTCTTGTGATTTAGAAATCGCTTCCGTCTGGAAGTTCCAGGGCCAAGTGAAGAAATGCTTTTTAAAAGTTGCATGTTTCAATAATGTGTGAAGATCAGCATAAAACAGAATGACTAAGTATATATTGTCAAATATTTGGCTGCGATATGCATGTATTATGACAGACACTACACTACCTTTTAAATAATCTTCTTCATTTTCTCATCCTAACTTTGCTCAGGTTATTGGAACTAGTAGAGTATTTTTAGAGATAGCTGGAAAGTGCCCCCTTGTTGACTTGTGAATTCATTAGATAAGGTTTTAATAGTTGTCAGTTTTAATCCTGGAATCTGCTCTTGTGTGTTGATTGACTTAGTTTAAGCACTTAAGATCCATCACCTCACCATCATGTTTTAATGGTGTAGATACTAGAGGCAAGCAGAATGCATGTGTCTTGTATTCTGTTTCTTATGCAGAGCAATATATTGCAGGACTAATCATCAAATAGTTTGAGTCGAAAGGGACCTTCAAAGCTCATCTAGTCCAGCCCCCCTGCAATGCACAAGGATGTCTTTAACCAGATTGGGTTACTCAGAGCCCCATCCGGCTTGGCCATGAATGTCTCCAGGGATGGGGCATCTACCACCTCACTGGGCAACACATGCCAGTGTTTTACCACCCTCGTTGTAAAAAATGTCTCCCTCATGTCTGGCCTGAATATGTGTCTTCAATGTAATATTCATTAAGTTAAATATACTGCTTTTTAAAGGTTCATTAGAATCTTTCTTAGGGGAATAAACATAAAATCTTGAAATCTGATGGTTTCTATGTGCTTACAAAAAAGGAAGGCCTGCTCCAGTTGTTTCTAAGTTGTAGGAAGATATTCTGAAAGGCAAATCTTCAAGTTATTGAAAATCAATACATTTCAGCTATCAAGACAACAGTGGGGGAAAAAAAGCATCAAAACGGGAGACTTTCAAAAGAACTATTTAAATCTACACTGCTTTTTATAACTTTCCAGAATACTTTTTTAAGTTCCAAATGTGAAAAAGTGGTTTGGTTTTTTTTTAATGAGTACTTTGAGGAAAACCGTGTGAATGCATAAATCTTTTCAATGTTAATTTAAATCTTCAGCCCTACCAGCAACTAAGAAAGACGTCTGGAGAAGTCCAGAGATGGTCCCAGCACTAATCCAGAGCTGTATCTCACTTGCCATCTTTGAGATACCTATTCATTTAATGATTTTTCAGAGGTACTTGGGTTACTATAGCTGACTGTGCTCATGGTAGGCACATTTCAATTAATTAGCATGTGTAATTAGAAGAACACACAGCACTATTCCCTGTTGATTGGACTGCCTCGGAGTGGCAGACTAAATGGTGACATTGAACACACAACTCAGGAAGGATTGTCCCACTTTTTGCTGTCAGACTTTTGTTCCCCAGTTCACACTAGCAGCTTTCTTGCAGATAAAGGCATCTCTGCTGCAGAGGAGAGGAGTAATCTATCACAACTGGCAGAAGCAAACAGTACAACATACACAACAGAACAAACGTCCTGAATTGCCAGAAGTAATTGAGGTAAATACTGCTACTGCAGACACTGGCTGTTTAGGTTTGAAAGCAGATTCCAATACTCTTTGACTTATCCTACTTGGAAAGCAGATGAATTAGTGATTATAAAGAATTTTTACTTCTGAGATTATTTTTCCTCTTTTTGGTTGCGATATCAATACATGAGGAAATGGAAACTACCAGAATTACAGTATCGTTTTGGTTGGAAGAGACCCTCAGGATCATCGAGTCCAATCGTAACCTAACTCTAGGACTAAACCATGTCCCTAAGAACTTCATCTAAACACCTTTTAAACAACTCCAGGGATGGTGACTCCACCACTTCCCTGGGCAGCCTGTTCCAGTGCTTCACAACCCTTTCCGTAAATAATTTTTTCCTAATATCCTATCTAAACCTCCCCTGACACAACTTGAGGCCATTTTCTCTTGTCCTATCACATGCTACTTGGGAGAAGTAACCAACACCCTCCATGCTACAGCCTCCTTTCAGGTAGTTGTAGACAGTGATAAGGTGTCCCCTCAGCCTCCTTTTCTCCAGGCTAAAAACAGCCCCAGCTCCCTCAGCTGCTCCTCATCAGACTGGAGCTCCAGGTTCCTCAGCAGCTTCGTCACCCTCTTCTGCACTCTCTCTAGTACCTAATGGAGTCATACCTGCCACAGGTGTAGTGCTCTTTTATTAAAGAGAAATATGAATAAAATAACAATCTAAATGAATTAGTGGCAAGAACGGAAAATAAAAAGTTGTCGCTCTTTTCCTTCCCTAGGCCACTGCTGGGACAAAACACATGACCTTAGATACACACCCTAAAATTAGATGGTTTGATCACTGGTGGGAAGTTGTTTTTTGATAATAGTGGGGATATGAAGGTTGGTAACAGGTGTCTGTATGGCAAATAAATCTTGTGCATAGAGAATGCAGACAGCATTTGTGGTGCTCTGTAGATGAGCTATTGAATGTGAATTCCATGCCTGTGGGAGCCTTACACATAAGACTCAACAGAAATATAAGGGACCGTATGTGTCTGTAACAAATTCAGGTCTTCTGAAAGAGATCAGATAGAAAACTCAAACTGTGAACTGAATGATGTTAGTTGCTTCCTCAGGGCTGTTGTGGCAGAAGCATTAGGAACATGAAGTGCAAAGAGGCTCTTAACCACTATAACATCCAAGCTAACTCAAAGAAATTCAGAGTTTAACGCTGGCAGTAATTATTAATGTACTAGTAACCAAAGTATTGCTGAACAAGTGGTGGCAACTGTGGAAAAATAAGAGAAAGATGATTACAAACACTCTCTCTAAGTGATATCAGAAGCAGATAAGAAGACTTCATCATGTTAAAAGGAAAGTAAGTGGAAAAAATCCATGAAAGTCATAACTTTTATGAAAGGATATGCACAGTAGGTATCCCAAACAGTAAAGTACGATAAGTGTATGTAAGGATTCAGAAAACGAAGACACTTGCGATGTTTATTTCTTATAGCCTTGTCTATACATTTATTCATTTAAGATTATTTTTTTTTTCAATTACTGTATTCTCCCAAGGGACTTTCAGTCCAGTAAAAATTACTGCTAAAGACTACTTTGCACAGAAGTTAGGCAGACAGAAACACTTATGCATAGAGTTGCCAGATAACCATTAATCTTTGTACCTATGAATAGACAGAGATACAAAAATGTGTTTGACACACAGTACAGTGGAGACTGTTGTGCATGTATGTATCTTTGTTCATCTATGTGAGTGATGGAAGAACTGGACTCAAAGGTTGACCAAAAAGTCAGTTTTTCTACAGTATTTGATTTTTCTTAGCAAAATTCAGAGAACATTGTAGTACAATTCTTTTTTTGGTGAGTGTTTGGGGTTTTTGTTTTGTTTTGTTTTGTTTTGTACGGAAAGCTGAAGGCATGTTCCTCAGCATTGAACAGTCTCCATTTGAAAAGAAGATGATGCAACAGAGAGAAAAGGGGAGAATAAGAAAGAATGCATATTTGCCTTCAAACCTTACCTGAAAAATTGTGAATCTTACTTCGGAACTAAGCGAAATTTTACCAGATCTATGGGGAAAAGTTAAGCATCAGGGAAAGCAAAATATTATAAAGATGACAGAAAACTGAAAATGTTTCCAGAGAAATGGGGATAGCGGTTTGTGCAAGATAGAATCATAGAACTGTTTTGTTTGGAAAAGACCTTTAAGATCACCAGGTCCAACCATTAACCTAAAGATGAGATCTTACAAAGTGGTTATGTCAAGATACTAGTTGACACAGAAGGAGGATAAATTGAAGGCGAAGAGTATCCTTGATAGCATCCAAAGCTTGTGAGAAAATACATACTATGTGCAGCAATCATGGATAAACATACGAAATGGGTATCTGGTGCTTTATTAATGGAGATTTCTTCTATCTTATTTGTAATGGTATTCAAAAGCACAACGGCCTTCTCTGACAGTAATGATATACAGATGGTAGATGATGTTGATCTTAGATGATATAACATTATCTCAGTTCCTTTTGCAAGAAAGACATGGAATTTCAGAGTGTAACATTTCAAGCTGGAAAGTAAAATCTGATAAGTAGAATACTGTAATGCAACTTGTAACTAGGTAGTGGAAGCAGCAGAAAAAAAGGTCTGTAAACCTCTCTATCCAAAACTTGCTTTTTCTGAAATCCTTGAATAGCTGTCTTAATACACTAGGTGGCAAGTTGCAAAAGATATGAATGATTTTGCTGATGAGCTATAATGTCCTAAACTTGAGTTTGCTTTTTATGGCTCACCTTTTTTCTTGTCCTTAAGAAGATTAGCCTCTCTTGGCCCAGACTATAAAAGAGGTAGGCTTTTATGCCAGTGTAATTACAAAACTGACGAAGCAGAATATTTCTAATCAAATGACAATCTTACAATTTTATCATGTTATAGGTGCTCTAGTAGTACGTTCTCTGAATGTCACTTGTGTGAAGAATCACTTGCCAGTTAATGTTCTGTAAGTTAGTGCCTTGGTATATTGTTCTTCGATTCTGTATTTTCAGCAACTTTGATTGACTTATAATCTATATCTTCATTCGCATAGGCTATTGTCTAACCATTCTTTTAGTTCTCTGCTGATATTTGATACTGCTGCATTTGAACACTTTCTATTTAACATGAATCAGAAAGTCCTCAAGGTGCTACCAATGTCTATGTTCAAATAAATATTATTAGATGTTTGTGATGAATCCCTTCTACACATTGAAACACTGAAGTAAAAATCATGTTGTAATTTACATCTTACATTCACAGTTTCATTCTTCTAAGTATTACAAGCTTTGTAGCATTTTTTAAAATCCATGTATCACTGTTACGCTTATCTATGTTTGCATGAGAGGCTTTGTAGAGCATCATGCAATTTGCAAGAACTACTGAAAATGACAGTAAGCAGTCTGTAATTCTTTAAAATGTGCTGTGCCATGATTTATATACAAAATCTAGGCTTTTGTCTAGGCTTTGTATCTTGTGCATTGTGATAGACGTGTTTAGTGTAGACATAGGTTTATTCCTACATATATGTTTCAAAAATACCTATGATCAAAGCACACATGAGCTAATGTCTTCAACTTATATGTATTTTCTACTAAGAATTAATCAGTGAGGATCTGTTTGGGAATGATGCACTTAGGTACTCTGTACTCTTTTGTACTTTAAAAACTGTGGGAAATATCCCACTAACAAAAAAAGAGTATCATGGGAGACATTACTTTAAGCACTCCCAATTTTCAAATTCATGACTGACAATTACAGTTGTTCTGTACTAGTATGTATTATGTGCCTTTTTTTTTTTTTTTTCTCCAGACAAACACTGTTCCTTTCTTTGCCTCACAATTACGTTCATCTTTATCTCTGAAAGGCTTAAGTCCATCAGCAGACCTCTCCAGCTGAGAGAGGAGAGGTAAGTTCTACATAGAGTTAGAATCATAGAATCATTTAGATTGGAAAAGACCTTAATATCATCGAGTGCAACGGTAAGCCTAACACTGCCAAGTCCTGCTAAATCATGTCCCTAAGTGCCATATCTATACATTTTTTAAATAGGTGTAGGGATTGGTGGCTCAACCACTTCCCTGGGCAGTCTGTTCCAATGGCTGACAACCTTTGCTGTGAATAAATCATTCCTAATATTCAATCTAAACCTCCCCATCACAGCTTGAGGCTGTTTCCTCTTGTCCTATCACTTGCTACTTGGGAGAAGAAATCACCACCCTCCATGCTACAGCCTCCTTTCAGGTAGTTGTGGACAGCGATAATATCTCCCCTCAGCCTCCTTTTCTCCAGGCTGAACAGCCCCAGGTCCCTCAGCTGCTCCTCATCAGACTGGTGCTCCAGGCCCCTCAGCAGCTTTGTCGCCTCCTCTGCACTCTCTCTAGTACCTCAATGTCCTTTTTATGATGAGGGGCCCAAAATTGAAGTGGGGCCTCACCAGTGCTGAGTATAGTGGCACAATCACTTTTCCAGTCCTGCTGGGCACACTATTCCTGATACAAACCAGGACACTGTTGGCCTTTTTGGCCACCTGGGCACACTGCTGGCTCATCTTCAGCCGCTGTCAATCAACATCCCCAGATCCCTCTCTGCCAGGCAGCTTTCCAGCCACTCTTCCCTGAGCCTGTAGTGCTGCCTGGAGTTGTTGTGACCCAAGTGTAGGACCTGTCACTTGGCCTTGTTAAACCTCATACAATTGGCCTCAACCCAACAATTCAATGGGTCCAAATCTCTCTGTATGGCCTTCCTACCCTCCAGCAGATCAGCACTGCCACCCAACTTGGTGTCATCCATGGAGTTGGTGCTATGCAGGGAGGAGAGACATTTTGCTACTGGATTTGATAAATATTTGCTAGCAACAGGAGAACGGTGTGTTCAGTGAGTTCCGTTCCTGACTGGACTCAAACTGGAAAAATATGAGTACATATTTGGAAGAGAGAGCAGGGTTTACTTCCTGCCCAAAAGAGACTTCAGCAAATGTGAAAATTTTCTCAAAATCTTGGATATTTTGGAAATTGTAAAAAAAAAAGTTATCATGACTGGATATAAGAGAAATATACTTTGCTTTGTCTAACCCTTCAAAAAAAAGAAAAAATCTGAGTTGTTTTGTCCATCTGCTTAAATTCAGCCTCAGGCATATTTCTGGCACAGGAAAAATATAAAATTTCAAATCTGTGGTTTTGTGCAGCTGGCAAAATTTCTGCCCCTTTTTTTCAGCAATTCAAATGGATTTCACTGTTGGATGATGTTATTAAAAGAAGGAGGTGTTAGTCCCATCTATGATGTGATTATGTTGTCACTATTATTGTCAGTTAAAATGCCAGCAGCATGTTCACTGCTGAGAGAAAAATAAGAAAGAACATGGTAACACTGCTGAATTGGACCTTCCCTTTTATTTGCTCAGCCACCTGCTGTTTCAGATCTGTATAAGGAATTCTCCTGCCCTGCAGCCAACAGAAAAGTACAGAGATAGTCAAGCTATCTGCACAGTTGGACTCGTTTATATGAAGCAATTGAGTAGCAGCAGCATGGAATCCTGTGTGAGCAAGGTATTCAGGTGAGAAATGAGAGCTGATTAGCTTATTCCCTAACAAATTTAAACCTATTCCATTGCCTCTGCTCTCTATTTTAAATCTGGTTTGTGCATCCCTCTACTGAGCTATAGCCATACTTTAAATGAAGGTAGCAGTAATCTTGAGATGATATAAGTTATAACTTGGTAAATTTTCCAGGTGTATTTAGTTAAGAATATTTTTTATTTCTTGCATTCTGTCTTCAAGTATTCAAGTGCTACAAGCTTTACCATATTTGTGTTTCATATAACATAAATATATGAGCTGCTCATGCAGAAAGGTAATTTTTCTTATAGTGACCATGAATTTTTTCATGTTTCTTGGTTTCTAAGTCACTGAACAGCTTACCCTTTAACTAATCAACCCTACTGCACAGAGACACTTTTTCATTAACAGAGAGACAGATTGTCTTTTCCTCAGCACTGCTGCCCACTCCAAGCGGATGACTAAAGAACCATGGAGAGCATATGCTCAGCTATGCCAGTGAATGCTACACAAGCACTTTTTCTTGTGCTGTGAAATGTGGCTGTTAACATCTCTCCATTTTTCTCAGTACTCTCAAAGGCTTATTCAGTTGCTAATGCTGTTTGAGTCATGGAATATCTTTGCCTACTACATGGAAAAAGGAGGAGGAAAAACAGGGAAAACACACTTTTAGAAGGAGACTGTAAGAGAAAATACAAATAGCAATGGTGGAATTCTAGTAACACACATAGGACTGTGGAAAAAATCTTCCACAGGGAAAAAACATTCATTAAAATTCTGGTCTGACCTCTAGAGTTCAAATGTTAAATACACAGCTTGAATTTTAATCTACAGAAGCAGTCTAACAGGTCAGAACTTCTACTCTTAATCATAATAAAGGATTTTATATAATGCTACCTTTCAAATATGTGGGTCCGTTCATGTTGCTTAAAGAAACTTCGATACTTGCAGTTATGGTGAGTCACCTATACTGTTTTTGTTTTGAAGTATGATACCAGTTTGAGACTACCTATATAGAAATGCTGAGTGAACAGCAAGTATTTCAGAAAACAGTAGAAATTCATTATTTTAACTGGCAAATGTGGATAAATGGACTGTTGATAATCCTTAAGGCTGAACGTTGTTAATATAGAAGTCATGCAGTCTATGTTGTATAAGCACTGTATCACCTGTGGGATCCGATGATCACTGGAAACACAGCAAAGACTTTGGTTAACTGTAAAAGTTAGAGCAGGTCTGGCTGTCGTATAATGAAGAAAGATATCATGGCACCACTTTTAACCATCTTTAAGAATTCTACTATGATTGCAATTCATATATTTCTGCTGTCTAAGTGAGATCCCTCTGGTTTCAGTCCTATAGGACAGACCATGTCTAAATCCTACATATGTGCTAGTCTTTCCTAAGCAAATCTGTATGATTCCCTGACCCCAAGTGTTCAACAGGACAAACACATCAGAATATGGATCACCTTTGTGAGGTGTGATGAGCATCAAATAAACTGTTTGACCACTGACCTCTTTGGTTGTGCTTTTTAAACTGTGACTGTTCTTCACCTTTTATGATATGATGCCTTGATCTGTGGTCATTGAGATAAAAAGTGACCTTCTTTTGTGAAACTCTGAAAGAGAATGCAGTCATGTAGGTCACCACACTTTCAGTCATAAATCAAACAAAGCATTCTATGACAAAAATAATAAAAAAAACCCCTTGTACTGCACAAGATTATTTATCTTGCTTATACAAGATAATCAATGCAAACCTCGGAGGGAGGTCACTGTCTGTGGTCATACTTTTAAAGATATTATATTGGCGTCTAGCAGGAACATGTAACACTGCAGAGCTTGCAGAATTATTTCTGTAACTTTTAGAAATAAGCAATAAAGTTCATTTTAGTCATGTTATTTTAAAACAAATTTTTACAACATAATAAATTATTAAAGCCCACTCTATCTGCACTGGTAAGCAGTTTCCTGAAATTTTTAAGTGACTATCCCATACTTAATTTTACCTACCTATATTCATTTATTCTGTGATTCAGCAAAATTATTAAGCTTAGGTAGTCTTGTTGATTTCACAGAGAGCATGCACATGCTCAGGTTTTGATAAACACCTCAGTAATGTGGGGAACAGAGATGCAAATATTAATGTTACAGTATCACATCTATCCAGATATATTGTGGGTTTGGGTTAAGCTTCTGAGCACAGACACTTTGGCATGTTTTTCCCCATGAAATAATTCTTAGAAAGAATACACAAAAATGTAGCAATTAAGCAATTTATGTTCAATGAAGCAAAGAAAATCAAACCAAAACATTTTTCAGGACTTATTTTTCAGTCAGAGAAACATCAGGACATGGGTAAATCTAAGCAGGATATCTGATGCCATTCAGTCCTGTCTGATTGTTCAGAAAATTTGTCTAGTAATTCATGTTTCCTGGTCTTTTTTCTGAAGACTCAGAGATAAGCTGATGAGCAGAACAATATACCATTCTCTATAGAACTACTTGCCAGAACAAGAAAGCTACAGTTTTCTGAGTTTAATCTCCCTGTTATTTCAGATTGATGTACAGTCCTTTGCCTGTTCATCAGACTGACCATCTTTGTGTACAGCAATGGTCATTGTATGGATATCTCTTTAGTCTTCTACTTTCATACTCCTTCCAAACTTCCCTTCAAAGTGTGCTACATAGCAATTTTAATACAAATTAAAATTCCACCTACTTTTTAAGAGCACTGATAGAAATATTTGAAAAAAAGAACTGCACATTCCATTTGCTGGTCTAGGTTACCTATACATCTTACATATCGTGTTTCATGCAACCTTATCAATGGCAGCTAATAAGGTGCCAAAGCAGTTAATAACAATCAATTCATGAATGCAGTGTTGAGATTTTAGATTTTCACTTTTCTCTACTAATTCAGTATACTCCACTGTCTAATCTGAAGGTGGCATACAATTATGCATTGTAAAATGCAATTTCAGGATCAGGCTGAATTATCAACCACGAAGCCAGAGGTTTCTCCTTCACTATCTGTAATATAAAACCTGGAATGTTTTGTCTTAAATATAAATACATACATTAGAAATTATTGTACTGAAATCAATTGAATTAATGGACTTCTTTCACTACAAGTGGCAGGAGAATCTAATTCTGACACATTTTCATTGTGTGTCTGAGGCATGCATCTTGCTTAGATTTTATGAAGTACACAGTGAAATTCAAATGGATAGTAAATTCTATACGCTAAATTCTATATATAAACTATGAGGATGAAAATCTTTGAGCTGGTACTCTTGCATGCAGATTGAATTCAAACTAGATAGAATAGCACTGCCAAAAATTATCTAGAGAAATATTGCAGTATTTGAGTTTCAGTCTTTACTAATAAGAATATAAAAGCCTCTTTTTTTTTTTCTTTTTTTTTTTTTTAAAGCAGGAAATAATACAAATATCACTGATTTTTTGAGTTATGGGTAAGGATAACATATGCGGGGTTCACTTGCAGTAGCACCAACATGTCTTCCTTTTAGGGTTGCCACATGAAAGTTCCGTACTAGAGTAAAAAACCAAACCCAACCAACCAACCAACCAAAAACCTATAAAATTATAAAATATGAAGAAATGCTCCTAAAATGTTTCTGCTGTCCTATTTGGTAAATCTCAAATGACAGCTCAGTGTGTGCCTGGTTGTCACATCAATGATTGCAAAATATGTATGATTGTTATGGGAACAGTAAAGGACTCATGGTGCAGAGTTCGCAGCCTTCAAATATTAGTATCTTTTTGTATGTTCCACAAACTTTCTCTTCAATGTGATAAAACTGGATGTAGCACAGGACATTGGCCTGAAAATGAACTCTGAAAGGGACTGACCAGGGCTGCGTGGCTTGATATTCTCATAGACCGAGTAAATCATTCAGCTTTTCCTGGGCCTCTCTTGCGAAGCATTTCCTTGAGGATAAATTGGAGCTGATGTGCCAGTTGGCATCGAGTTTCTGAAATGAACAAAACACTAGCTGGTATTCTTTAACATCTCCTAGGCTGTTTTACCAACTGCTAGCAAATGTTTCAAATTAGCAGGTCACATGCTATAGACAGCCAAGAGACAAATTTCCTCAAACGTGGCATGTTAGTTTAAATAACATAACGTATTTTTTGAAGAGTCAATAGATCAAACTGAGTGAGTCATAGATCCAAACAAAAATACATTATAAATCAAGTCAGTACTAGAACTCTATGAGAAAAGTCCACTGTGTAACAGTAATTATTCTTCTACTTGTTTTGTCTTCTCTTGCCAGTACTTCCTATTTGAAGATCATACCAATAAGAAATAAGACTGATGGTTGTTTTCAAAGCCCTTTTGGCATAATTGCTTTCTAATTCTTAAGCAAATCGTAAAATTCATGTGAAGCGAATGTCACCACCTTTCTATAACCTGAGTACAGAAAAAAATGATTTATAAACATACAATTTTTCAATAAAACATGTACTCTTCTTATGGCAAGAGGTTTCCAATATTGATCACATAATTGTCAAAACTATTTTTGAAACATAATAAAATTGCAGTATTGTCTACAAGTTCCTCTGTGGAAGGAGTTGAATTCACCATCACAGCTGTTCAATAAAAAAAAAAAGGCAAGATTTACTTATCCCCAAATCAAATAGTCTCTTCCTCTATCTAATTAAGGTTTTGTCCTCAGAACTACCTCATTGAAGGTGACTCCACCCTGTGATGAGATCTTCAATGATGAAACAAATTCTGTGCAGATCTTGCACTATTGTCAAGAAAGCTTTTTGGATTTCCTAGGTATGAAATTAATTGAGTTGTAAAAATCCACAGGCAAGCTAGTAATAAAACAGTTGAGGATATGGAGATTAAATGAAATAAAAGAAAGACTTATGCTTTCACCCTTTGCCTTCTTCACTTCAATGGAAAACTGGCCAGGTCTTCTTGGAAGTGTAACACTAGAAGGTCAGTGGATCAAATGAAGGACTAATTCTGTGCATAACAAAAGAATGCAGATTGTTTTTTTTCTCTCTCATAAGTGACAGCCCTAATCACTGACCTTGAACTTTCTTCTTTCTGTTTTAATAAAACTTAAAATTCCTGTTTTGGAAAATAGGTTTTGCTAACCTACTTTCCAGACAGGTGGCAGAGTTAAGGGGTTAGAAACCTCATAGACTGAGAAAATAATTTGAGTTGGATCTCATTTTATTATAAAAAGTGGACATGACCACTTTTGCTAACCAGTCATTATTCTAAAAAACAAACAAACAAACAAACAACAAAAAAACGATCAACCAACCAAACAAAACCAAAACCAACCAAATAAACAAAAAACAAAGAGTTGATGAAAACTGATTGTTTTTCAAGAATTAATATAGTCCGTTGAAGTTTTTGATTTGAGAAGAATTATGCAGGAACATTTAAAATCTGTTAGACATTTTTGGATTTTTAGAATCCGGCATTATGAAGTGGTGTTCTTAACAACATTTCCACAGTTTTAATAGACAGATAGATAGAATTTAGGAAGACTACTGATATAAGTAAAGGGGTTTACTGTGTTGTATAGTTGTGTGTTTTGTCAATATCATAGCAAGACTAATTTTCACCAAGAATACAGACCACCTTTGAGGTGTTACTTAGGGTTCAACACTTTAAAATAGAAGATCAAAGAAAAAAAGAGATAAGGGAAAGGGAAATTATAGAAGCACAAATATTTTCCAGAGCATTTCCTAGTGTCTACTAGAACTGCAAGAATTTGAATTTTTAATGTCATTGCATTAAAACTGTAAGGCTAAAAAATAATCATCAAACCTCTAAGGTAAAGTTCTTGAAGACTTTTTGTTTATTAGTTTCCTGTGTTTGCCTAGAATTGAAAATAGAAATTACAAAATTACATCTATAAATTACTTTGGAACTATAGTTTGTTTAGTTTCTTTGTGAACTCAGGAAGCTCTGAAATTATTCTGTAAGTCTAGTTCTAGCTTGTCACGAAAACATTTCAGATAAATTGAAATTAATTGTGCCTAAGCATCTAGCTGAGCAAAATAATGTTGTTCTAAAAGCATTTGTTTATGTTGAACAATAACTTTCCCCCTATTTGAGCAATAATGAAATTTGAGATTTGTAAGTAGTAGTGCCTAAAATAAAATAAAACTAGTCTCATAAAACTCAGGATACATATGTGGCTTTTGGTGTGTTCTTTATTACTGAATATCCAAAAAAAAAAAAAAAAAGGCAGATTTTAGCTCAAAATTGTTATTTTGTCAACAGTCAAAATTGCATAAAATAAAAAACAGAGTTTCATAATAATGAAGTAAATAATAAAGTACTGACAGTGTGAGTGGTAACTTGAAGTGCAATATGCAGCACCATGAAGTCTTAATAGAAGGAGAAGAGCAGAACTTCCAAGTAGTTTTTGGAAGCAAAACCCAGTTTGTTTTAAGCTTAGTTTGAAAAGAGAGAATACATATAAAATTGAGCGGAAAAAAATGTCTTTCTAAGATTTTGCTGTGAACTTTCACTTTACTCAGCTGTTGTCAAGTCTTGTTTTGTTTAGGAAGCAATATATGTTCTGTACAAGTTAGGGATAGTAACATATATCATGTGATTAACTTTAGGTTTATTTAATAAATGGATGGAGTAGGGAAAATAATTACAGATTTTTCTTAGGGGTGAAGAGAAATTATGAAGACAGGTTATATTGCTGTTTTAAGTTGATAAGAATAGCATGCTGAAAGATAATGTCACATTGTTATTTGTAACTCCTTCTTAATCACATACATCAGTGTGTAGTTCATGTTTTGGGAATATAACCCTAAATCTGGTTGTAGTATGTCTTTTTCTTCTTGCAGTCCCTAATGAACAGAGTAAATTACATCAGTGGAGCTGTTCACATGTTCTTATTCAAGGGGTAACAAAATCCAGCTACATTTTTCGTATGACACATTTTTTCCATTCTTATCCATAATTCATTTGTGCAAGTGGGCTTTTTTACATTTTAATAAACAATATGAAAGAAAGAGCTATTCTCATGATATTTCAGAACAACAAAGAAGTGTTGAAATGTTTATAGTAGCCCTTTCTTATGATATGTTTAGACTGATTTATCTGAGTAAGGTGTTCAGTCACCCAGTAAACACTGATTATTTAATGTTATGGTAGTATTGTTCTTTTATTCTTTAGAAAACCAAAATAGAAAGAAAAAGATTTTATTATCAGAGTGTTTGAAATTGTGATTTTTAATTGTTCATGTACATTTCGCTAAGTAAAATGTTGGTATTCATGCAAAACAAGATCAGAAAATACAATAGCTACCATATTGTAGAGATAACTCTGTGTGGAATCCAAATCATTGAATCATTCATTTTTCCAATGGATGTTGCAAATTTCAAAAATCAATTTGCTTTCTAGTATTTTCAGTAGCAGTAGTAGTAGTAGTAGTAGTTCAAAGCTTTCTATCCACGTTTATATATATATATATATATATATATATATATATATAAAATATTTGAGCGACTTTTAAAATTGTATTTCATCTGATATACAATTTTCAGCAAAACTAGGTAAACCTAAAGCAAACAAAAGCATGCTTAGGCAGCATGCATCAACAGCGTTATATATTACCTGAAGTATCAACCACAGTTCTAGAGAGCTCTAAATAATGAATGCACAGTACATCTGCTACCTCCCAGTGGTTAGGGATGGGAACTGTACCTCTTATGAATCACAGAACTGTAGACTCGTTTAGGCTGGAAAAGATCGTCAGGATCATTGAGTCCAGCCATTAACCTAACATTCACCACTAAACCATGTCTCCAAGTGCCACATCTCCACATCTTTTAAACACCTCCAGGGTTGGTGGCACCACCACTTCCCTGGGCAGCCTGTTCCAATGTCTGACAACCCTTGCTGTGAATGAATTGTTCCTAATAGCCAATCTAAACCTCCCCTGGCATAACTTGAGGCCATTTCCTCTTGTCCTATAATTTGTTATTTGGGAGAAGAGACCAACACCCTCCAGGCTACAACCCCTTTTTAGGTATCTGTAGAGAGCGATAAGGTTTTTCCAGCACTTCAATGTCTTTCTTGTAATGAACAGCCCAAAACTGAACACAGGATTCAAGGTGGGGCCTTACCAGTGCTGAGTACAGTGGGATGATCTCTCCCCTAGTCCTGGTGGCCACACTATTTCTGACACAAGCCAGAATGAACTTATTTTGTGATCACACAGTTGCAAAAGCAGCCAAAATAGCCTTTTCATTATGTTGTTGAAAATTAGATATTTGGTAATCTTGAAATGCAACTGATAGATGCTCAAAAATATTTCCCAGCATCAAGTGAATTCCTAGTGATAGCATATAATACTGCATAAACAAGTCTGTCTCACATGGCTGATTATCTTAGCACAAGAATAATGCATCAGTTGTTACTGTGGATAAACAAAATTCCACTTTGCTTTTGCTGTCAGCTTTCTGAATACTAAACATACAGAGTTTAACTTAGTTGAAATCATTCTTTGAGATACTGTGATAAAATACTTCTGTTATGCAATACTTGTGGGTTTTCGGTTGGTTGGTTTTTTGCTTGTTGTTGGGTTGGGTTTTTGTTTGTTTGTGGGTTTTTGGTTTTTTTTTTTCTTTTTACCTAGAAAGCTACAAACCCATTTCAGATTAAGAAATACAATTTAGAACTGTCACAGCTAGCTTCAGTTTGGGGTCTTTATTATAGTCAGATAACAGAGCTTAGTTTTTCAGGCTAAATGAACTGCAAGACTACTTAATAATAACTTCATAATTAATCAAAATAACTTAATAAAAAAATCGGATGTTATTTCAGCTTGTGCTGACCATTGCATTCACGTTACTTGCACTAATAATTTTCATGGTGGGTCCCTGCCTGGTATTTGAAAGGCATAAGAAGTACAAAGATATATAAATGAGAAAAAAGAATAGGTTTTTTCTGTTTTATTCAGGCTCATGCTGCAGTCTTGAAAACACTGGAGGGTGAATCTGTAGGTATGCTCACCTCCTGCCACCTTTCACTGGACTAGAAGCTGGATGTGAGATATGTAAATGACAGCCTCTTTTAATTGGTTATTCATCAGATGCAACAGAGTATCATGTACTGTGTTTGCGTATTTCTGTTGCAAAACCCCCTCCCTATGTACCACCCAGACTTTTATAATTTGTGAACTTGCATATCCAAATTTCCAGACAGAAAGCCTTGTCTGTCTTCTGTGCTTGGAAAGTACAGGGTGTTTCACAAAGATGGACTAAATTTCAAAGCAGTGTGATTTCAAATCGGGTACATCTTTTTGAAACATACTGTATTGTGCATGTCAGTAGTAATATTAACAGATCATTAATCAACAGTGAAGAAACCTTGAAACACTTGCTGGAATAGCACCTGACAAGTCAGTATTTCACAGCCTGAGGATAAACACATACCCAAATATAATTATGTTGGACTACAATAATGAACAAATTAAAGTCTAAAGCATAGAACCTTAGAACTGAGGGAATTTTTTTGTGTAGCAGTTGTCCAGAACTTTGTTGAGTCAAGCAAATGCTATTAGTGAAATAACTCAGAGAAAACCAGATTAACTTAAGGAAAAGCAAACCAACAGATAGACGTTTTTACTGTATGAGCATAGAATGGTAATTTCACAGAAATTAATATTCTTTATGAGAAGGTGTTAGTGGGACAGCAACATCTTTACCAATTGTTTGCTTTGATATCCTACTCTGCTAATACAGGCTTCATCCACTCTTGCTATTCTTATCACTTAAGCTTGAGTGCCTTCAAGTAATGCATTAAGCAAATTGACTGCCATCTCTTACATGCTTATTCTTTCATTTTTTTTTCCCCTGAGAGGGAAGTGCATGCACTTGGAAAGTGTGTTCTGTATTTTTATGTACTATTGATGTACACAAATAGATATGTCAATCTGACTGATCTATACATCAGATAAAGACAGATTACGGGAACACATTTTGCAGCTGGAGCAGGAAATGGTGAGGTTTGTGACAGTCCATAGTTCCTGTGGTCATCCCCTCCATAGTCACAGGCTGGTCTGTGAGAGCATATTATCCTCTGAAAAGGCTCTGTCTTTATTTCTAGCACCACACTGTGCTAGCAGAATAAAGTTGCTGAACATGGTCCTCATGAGGACCAAAAGATAAAAGTGTAAATCGGTGACATACTAAAAAATTCAAAGTTGCGAGTATAACTTAGAGGTCAGTTTCCAAATGTGGATATTTAATAAAACTTAAGACTTATTTTTGGATTATAGGCTCTGAGGTTTTAATTAAAATGTCTATATATTGATTTTTAAATCTGTATTTCTAAATCTGAGTATAGACATGCAGCTGACATTCATGCATTTAAATGTGGGATTAATCCATTTACCCTTAGTACTGTATTTTGCCATTAATTTGATTAATAATCATGTAAAATCATTGTAATGTTTAAGTTCTTCTACTTTCTAAAAGTATGTATCCTCTTATTTTGATAGAAGAAAGTGTTTGGATCTTTAGTATTCCTTTACCTTTCAAGCCATTTCTGTTTCCACAAGTACATGTGCCCATTTCTATTCTGCCTTGAAACATAAGGCTAGATATTCCCCTCTCATCTGCCAGTGTAATTGTGACTGTCTGTTCTTGCAGTGGTAATGACATACAAGTATTTACTTTAGCCTTATTAGATCCTCCTCTCTGTTTCAGTGTAGCTACAGAGCGGACTGTCACAACAATTTAAATGAAACAATGTGAAACCATGAGTCATAAGACTGGCAAATTCACACAAATTACATGAAGTAATTTGTTGTATTTAATTTTTAAGTTTTGAATCAAAGCCTTCCCATTGCCTACGATTATAACATTTAAAAATAATTAGAATATTTTTAGTTTGAAACAGATATATATTGAAATGCTAAAAAGTGGAAATAAATAGCATCAAATAGCATGTACCTGTTAAGAAATCTATTAAATTATAGTTGGAGATAACCCTTTGCTGAAATACATCATACCAGTAAAGATGAAAGATGTTAAAGCTGACGAGAATTTTTGCAGGGGCAAAAAGTGGCAGAAGATGCAAGTCACACCATGCCTTAGAGACACAGCCTGCAATCAGTTTAGGCCCCAAGTGCTAACTATCTTTTCTATCGTATTTTCTTCCTTTTCTGATGTGTTGGTTTTCTACACTTACTGAACCACTCACTGGGATTCTTGTTCAGAGTCTCCAGTCAAGCCCTGAGCCGATGATTGCCAGACAAGATGACGGTCCATGTCCCTGCTTGGTGCAGCTGAGCTCAGCTCCTCCTTTGCCAGTCATGGTTTTGTAGACATTTCATGACATTTTTCCTTCCCCTTGCCAGTTTAAGCCGTGGAGAGCTGTTTTGTTTAGGCGTTTCTTCCCTGGAAGATATTTTCTTTCCTCTATTTTGCAGTTCTACTATAATATTCTTGAGAGAGAAGAACCAAGCTACAGGCACTGTTTGCAGGTGCTGTACAGATTAATACAGTATAATAATGATGCTCTGTTCTGTTCCTTTGCTAATTATTCCTTACATTTTTTTTTGCCTTTTCACTGCTGCTGCACACTGGGCTGACATCCTATGAACTTTTTAATAAAATTGCTTTTTCATAAGCCTTTTATCACTCTACAGTTTCTTTTCTGAGTGGTAGCAGCTAGCTCATAAACATGTGACTGTGTCATACTCTAATTTCCCAAGCATCGCCATGGCCCACTTTACTTTTTGGAAACTACATCGCTGGCAGTGATGCATACACCACAAACAGGGAGACTCAGTCCTGTAAAGAGCACTGGCAAGGAAAATGATAGCCCTTGCAACTTGGATATCAATGGGAGAATGGAGCTCAGGGCACTCAAACAGTACAGAGCACTTGCAGTCAATAAGCCACTTCCTAAATCAGCACGGCCCTTTGATGAGACCACAGCAAGTAACTGCCCATCGGTCACAACTGAAGAGACCTGATTCCCTCACACCTTAGCCAGAATCCCCAGCGTATATATAACACATAGTCTCAACAATCTGCAACTGCAAATTGCATTGGAGAGTAGGTCATTGCAATTGCGAACACAAAACATTTACTGCAAGAAATAAATTTACAAGCAGGGGAGCTAGAAATAATGAATCTTCTTTACAGATAATGGGTTCAGTGCATTCTCTCCTATTGACTGCTATCTATGTCCTATTTCTGAGACCAAACTGTTCCTTGTTTATGCTGAAATGAAATCATTTGATAGAAAGATGCCAAGCGTGCTTTGTACTAGAAAAGCAGCTGCTTGCACTGTAATAAAAAGTCCTGGCAAAACCTAGGATACTGAAAGCAGCTGCTATGCACTTTCCAAAGTAATGTCTTTATGCTTCTACACTGTTTCTTGAGAGCACAATTCAATTTCTTTATAATAATATTTGCATTTTATTTCATAGCAGCTGAATTGGGTTCCTACTTCTTAACTGACTTGCAAGAAAATCTTAATTTTTCTGTGAATCTAGAAAATTATATCAAATCCTGAAAATTTATTTATGTCTTCAATATCATTTCTTAATGTTTTAAAAAAAAACAGTGTGAACTTTTGAGCTAATTTCCTACTTTTGTGTCTGTTTGCTTGTTGCATGTGTTCCTCATTAATAACTAAATGGACTAGATTATTATTTTGTGTATTTACTTCCTTAAATTCCTGTGTGTCTGGTAGCAAAACATCTTTCCGGCTTTGTTAGAAAAGTAATGACATACTCAAAACATCACTTTAAAACAAAGTTTAATGAACAGATTGGAAAGGAAAAGTCCTTTAAATATTGCATGTGCATGATAATTATGTATCACTTAAAAGGATAAATACAAATGGAAAGCATGGTTTGGCAGATATAAAATTGTCTTTGCATCTTTCTAGAAAATTAAAAGCAGATGCTGAAATCCTCCTCATGCAGGTCCCACAGCCAAGGTATCATTCAGAAAATCCAGGTTTCTCGCCTCTAGACAGTAATGGAGTTAGTTCATTGAGGCTGAAATTAATCCACTTTGCCATATTTTATATGGCAAAGTTTGGTTAAGGCTTTTGCTTTTTTGTAAATGTCACCCAGCATGTAATGTCTCCCATCTTCTGAGGCTGCCAATAAGGTTATAAATTAGTGCCACTGTAAATGATAGTTGGTGAGACTGTCCCTTGAGAATGTCAGTGGTGCCACTCAGCTCAGTTCACATATGCCAAAGAGTACTGCTAAGCTCTTGATAACTTGTGGTCATTTATTTCAGATTGAATATTGTCTAATATGGCAGAAAACATGGGGAGTCTTCTGCAGTTGGATTTTTTTCCAAAGTTTCCTTCTGGAATCCTAATGTGTGTGATTGTGCAGCAACTATTATTTGTGTAGTTTTACTTAGAAATAAAAAGTTCAGAAATATGCTTGCAACTTTGTCTTCTACCAAATGAACTTTATAGATGCAGGTTACATATCCATTGTTGGGATACTAAACAAGTTTGCGTTCATGTAAAATGTTTTATCTTATTCATGCTTTCTTGGGAGGTATCCCTTGTCATATTAAAAGGCACGTCACACAGTGAGCAATGTAGTGGGCACACTCTGGACCAGTCCCATAGAGTGCCCATCTTTACAAGCATGCCTACATAGCAGGTATGACTATTCGTTTTTACTTCTCAAAGGTTTAGTATTGTTTTGGATTAGGAAGTGGGGAATTTGTTGTTTTCCAAACTCTAGGTGAGAAGTTTAGTCATGGAAATCTTAGAGAAATTTGATTGTTGTTTCTTTTGTAAAATTGGTCTTTAGAGACAACAACTAGAACATAATGTTAAGTGGCGTTGCTGTGTTTGTTAGATCTCTCTTTTCATGTTGTCCTGCCCTGAACTAACCCTTCTGCTCTTTTTTTTTAATTTTTTTTTCAGAGCTTTATACTTTGCTATAATTGGGGTGTAGGTTAGTAAGGCTGTGTTTCAAATGCACTTAATCTAACTTCTTGGCTCATTTTACCTTTCAGCTTATGCCTCTGCAGAGTTACTTTCTCCAGCTTGGTACCACTTTAACTGCTCTTCCATGGCTGTTATGAGGTCAGTTAATCTCTACTTACAACAGCTTGTACAAGCATATCTTGAAAGAACTGGCCTTGAAAAAAATAATTATTTTCATCTATATCATGTTGTACTTGCAAATGACAGTATTCATGATTACTCATGGTCTTATACTGGCCAGCTATCTCTATAGTTTGGCAAATCAACATGCCTCTGAAATCTGCTACAGCTCTTTTTCTGAAAAACAGCACATGCAAAGAAGATACGTGATCTCTAGCGTTGTCTCAAATCCTCCTCCTTTTCTTTTGTATAGTACTGAATTTATCTCCACTTATCATTAGCCTTGTGAAGTGGGTCTCTTGTCTGTTAGTTGTCTAGGCTCTCTCAGTGGTGTACATTACAAAACAGGTAGAATTGCTCTCTGGAGGTACCTGTCCCAGTGACTGTAGGTAGGGGCAGTCTAAGTAACTGGTTTACACTGCATCACTGCTGTGTAGACGGCAAAGATGAGGGAGTGTGAAGCCCTCACTTCAAATTTATAGCTAAATGTACTTTCCAATAGATAAAGACTTGATTTTTTTAACATGGAGATAAACATTCATAGTTAGATGAAACTGATGTGGTTGGAGATTTTTTTTGTCTTTATTTAATAAGGGGATGCTCATTTTAGATTTACAGACATTTGGTAATGATGTAAACTGGCATTCATGTGCTTTTCCATCATAATGAGAAAATTTAGTAAAATTTGCATCTCTCTGTTTTTCACAACATTACCCTTCTAGATTTTTGTATTGAGGTGGTGATGAGTGGTAAATGAGTCTGTTTTGCATGGTGGTTACTCAGAATCCACGTTAAAGCTTCCTTCCAAACCCAGCTATTTCTGAAGGCTTTTTCAAACAGACTTACAGACCCTGTTGCAATGTGAATGGGAAGTGCCACAGCTGGAAGTACAGTTTGACAGCTATCACTCTCACGTGGAACTGTATACTAAAGATAAATTATACTGTAAAATTGTTAGCATGGGAATAAAAAGAACTTAAGTTTAAATCATGATAACTAGTTATGACATAATCCTACACTTAGCTCATGCAACCTCTAGAATGACCTTTGATGGAGTCCCACAGCTACTGTGGAGTTGGGTGGCATAGTCTCTGTTGTTGTTTTTCCTTTTTCCAAAATGGAGTGCTTGAAAACTGCATTTATGACTGCATCAAGTTGGTGACCAGTATAAAGGACAAACTCTCTCTAAACTGTAAAGTCATAAATCCATGGAAAGCAAAATTAAAGTTCTTCAAAGATCTTAGTGTTCTCAGCATAATTTTTTAAATAGGAAGTGCTTTTAAAGAGAGGAACAGAGGATGAGGAATTGCTACACAGTAAGTTCTTTAAATCAGCTACTATGGAAATACTGTATAAATAAAATCGACTTATTGGATCCTTGTATTAGATAACATCTAAGTAGCACATAAGAATTAAGGGAGGGAATGTTTTATTCATGTGATATAAGCAACATTCAGCTTTGTGTAACAGGCAGGGGAAAAAAAAGATAAAACCTTCCTTTGTTTTTAAAGTGAACATGTGGATTCTTACTGTAGTGCAGGAGTTTAGAAGCTACTCAGATTATTTAAATGTCATGGAAAAATTCATAAGAAAAATCTCCTTTTCATTATTTTAGAATATACGTTTTGTTTGAAGGATACTTCTAGATAAGTATCACCAGGTGTGTTACTGAAGGAGCATAAACAACACTACAGGCAGGAGAAGGAAGTAATAATATTGCTAAATTTGTTTCTAGATTCACTGATTTAAAGTAACTGTTTGTTCTATAGCTTCTGGCAAAACACACTTTTGACTGCAGCTTCTTTTTGATGTGGTCTTCAATGAGCAACACATCAAACTGAGTATTAAAAGTTGGCAGAGCTTTTGCATCTCTCACACTATGAGAAGAGGCTTTTTAAAGTAGTTTCAGAGAAGTCTGTTCACATCCTATAGAATACAAGAGAAATCATTCTTTTGCTAGTATGCAGAAAAATGCTGTTCATAGTCCAATACATAATCAGTAGAGATTTCTCCTGTTCCCTGACTTACCACCAGCTTCGGGTGATTTGGATTTTGGGAAAAGTTGAAGTCATGCTGTGTAACCAGGACAGATAACATCTATAAAAAAGAAGTCCCTACACCTGCCTACATAACTCCAACAGACTGTCTGCCCTCCTGGTAGCAATGTTACCTGCTCTTCGTACTCTTGATATTTGAAGTGCAAATCTGGATGCTTTTTGCATAATAACAGTAATGAGAAAGATATTATTTGCAGATTTTTCAGTCTTCTAGTTCATGTACTCAGAGACACTTGGAATTTAACCTAGTAAAGATTTGTTTCAAAGATACTAATGAGATCAGTGTACCTGTTTGACATTTGCTATTGAAAATTGAGCAATTTTGTTCATATATAGGTCCATAAAATAATAAAGAGGTTTGTTGAAAAGGGCATGTGGGGTTATTGGACCTTCCTTCTGCAAGCAGGGCTAGCTCCAAAGTTGGATCATGTTGCTTAGAGCCTTGCCCAGGTGAGGTCTGAAAGTCTCCGAGGGGCAGAAATTACAAAATTCTTTGATTAGTCTTTTTTGACTACTAGATTACCATCCTAATGAAAAGCTTGTTGTTATTACATCCAACCTGAGCCTTCCAAGCAACAATTTGTGACCATTGCCCCTTTCAGCTCATCTGGCATTACCAAGACAGAGGTTTTCTCTGACATTTTTGTACTAGCTTTAAAACAGTTGCAGGGGCCTGTCTGGTTTACAATAAGCTAGAACCCCGAAGGGTTCTATACCACTTTACACATGTCCATAAAGAATTTCAGAAAGAAACAGAGAACTGATAAATGGGGAAAGGTGCACAATTACTTTTGAAGAGAACTAGCTTGATTGAATTTTTCTCAGAAAGGATATCTGCAATACCATGTAGAAATTCCTTTGTCTCACAAAATTAAAGCTAATTAAAGTTATATAACTACAGCTAAAAATAGAGAAAAATTATTTCTTAAATTTTGGCTTTCATTAGATATTGATATTAAATTTATTTTATTTAAAACAATCATGTTTTATGGAAGTTACCAGATGATAAGGAACCTCCTCAGAGCGTACTGTAATCTGATGGGGATTTAGGTGTAAGATTGAGGGCAAAGTTAAAAGTGACTGTTCTGAATGCTCCTTAAAGGAACTTAGAGACATGAAGGCAATTCAAAATTACAGATTGTTGGCTGCTGAGGATGTTATTTTTAGTGTGCTCTGTTGAGTCAGTTTGATGAAACTCATGACAGTTGATACTAGTTGTAATGAAAAGATACTAATAATATAAAGAGGTGTGGGGTACAGCTGTGTATGCAATTCACTGTCTGAATGTATGGAAGTCACCTGAAAGGAAAGTATGAAGTAAATTCCATACATGAAGAGCAAAAATATTCAATGTATGGAAGACAGATAACCTCAGTGAGACCAGTATCAGCAGAGAAATGTGTTCAAGAAAAAGATAGTAATTGCTCTGTGGAGACTTCAAAACATAATGATGACAGCACAAAGCATTATACCGTTAAGTCATTTGTATGTACACCCAACTATAAGAAGTTCATTTGATTTTACTTAAATAGATATCTTTTATAGGTTTTGTTTGGATGGAATTAAGAATTGCAATTTAGACTTGCTGAAATCTAAAGTTTTATAGTTTGTTTTACTAGGCATTTTTGGCCTGATATTTTAGCACAGATTTCAACTAGTTATAATGAACTATTTCTATGAATAATATAGATCTAAACTTTGTTGTACTTGAAGCCCCCAATGGAATTATTTAGATTTGAATTAGCATTTGAATTGGTACTCTGCTGAAAATCTTAAATGTGAAATATGAGGTGCCACATTTTTTTAAAAAAGCTCTACAGTCCTTTAACTTCTGCAGCTGCAGTTATGAAAGTAATGATCAGCTATCATTACAGAATCCTTTCATGAAGTAGACCTCTCTTAAAATCAGAAGATGAAATCTTCTTTTGTGGGCATAGCCTAAAAAATGGGTCTCACAAGATCCAAGAAGGCTGTCATTCAGGGCAAACAGTGCTTAAACAAGAGAAAGCTTCAAAAGGATGCAGCCATTGCCTAAAGCTTACATTTCCAGTTATAAGAAAGTAGAAATGAAAATCAGAGCGAAATTACAGACTGGAGATTTTTATATTCTGTTCTTTTTGTGCTGACTTTTTCAAGAGTAAAGTATTCTGAGGAGTGAAATGTGTTCATGCACTATGGGATGAAAAAGTTACCTCAAAGTAATGAGGTAGCTGGCTACAAGTGGGGCCACATCTTTAAGATCTGTCCACGTATATGAAAACTACAATAGACCAATGCTGCTACCTCGTTGTCTTCTCCTGCAACTAACATCTAAGTACAAAAATATACTGATCTGAAATTTAATCTCATCTGTATTAGCAATGTTTGCAATAGCTCCATCTATCATAATTAACTACGAAGTGTCTGGCAAGGGAAGGCATTTCATCCCTGATCCCTTTAAAAACGTAACATTCTTCAGTTCCTGTTCAAACACAGCACCTGTGTCCCATAGGTATTTGCATGTAATGAATTTTACTGCCCTTTGCAGTGAGAGAGGATTCTCTTCTAAAACAAAGTTAATTCCAGCCTTTTAAAACATTGCTGTACATTATGTAGTTTAGTAGCTCAGTCCACGTGGCTTTTACAATGGTGAGAAATACTGCTGGAACATGTGGTGTTTCAAGACCTGTATGCTGTTATCACGGGGGAGTAGTTTAAGGTTCTGCTTGCTGCAGAACTGTGTGTAGATTTCTTAAAGAGAAGAGAGACTTAGAAGAGTTCAATGGCGGGTTTACTCTATTATTAACTGCATGGGGGAAATATGCTGAGCCAAATGCTGCTTTCCTTCTTTCCTGTCACCTGTTTCCATTCAAGAAGCAAACTTTCAGGCATGTACCCTCCCTGATAAGCGTTCACTCTGGAATCTGTATTTTGGAGCTCCAAAGACAAACTTTCAGGCAAGGCCTGTATCCATCACAGTGCAAACTTACAGGATTCTTCTCTCCCTGATAACCGTTTGTTCTGGAATCTGTATTTAGAGCTCCGGGGGCAAACTTTCAGGGGCGGCCTGTAGCCATTTGCAAAAGCATACTTTCAGGAAACAAAATTCTCAGGGAAAAAAAAAGAAATTTTAGTGGAGTACGATAGAAGGAGGCCTGGCTCAAGCTGGGTACCTGCACAGAGGTCCACCCAAGCATAGAAAACTACAAATTTTTATACCTTTATTCACACTGTGATTCAGTCCAATAGCAATATTTCACCACATCGTCTTTTTTCTCCTCATTGGACCTTTTTTCTCTGACTACACGTGGGCCTCTATTTTGTTCAGCTGTAGACATTATTTTTGGTCCATGTCCCTGCAGGTGCCGTTTTGTCTGGAAAATCCTTACTTCTCAGTGAAGTGCAAAATAGACCCTGCTTTGCAGATGTCTGTAATGTCTCTGTGTTAGCCTTGGATGTTTGCTTTCCCAGTCACTTCCATTTTCCCAGCAAAATGCAAGCTAGACTTTATCTTTCAAGTGTTCAGTGCAGTCTGCAGGTGCGTTTGGTATGTAGGAGCAGGACTTTACAGCTTAAAATTGTAACAAATCTAGTCTACCAAGTAATGTGAATCAAAGAGTATATTAAAAATCATACAAAAACCGCCTGGACATGTTCCTGTGCGACCTCACTTAGGCGTTCCTGCTCCAGCAGGGGGATTGGACTAGATGATCTTTTGAGGTCCCTTCCAATCCCAAACATACTGTGATACTGTGATACTGTGATACTGTGATCTCTAAATAATTCATTACATTCAGTATGCATCTGCTTAAGCTAAATGATTAATATTGAACTTGGGCTCATCCACTGTCCTCTGAGTAGGAAAACCATTGTCATACAGCTCACTTATTTAGCAGGGAGAGCTCAAAGTGGGCTCATCCAGGCTGTCGTATTTATAGAATAAAGTGGTTGACTTGTAGTCAAATTGCATACAGCAGGAAAAGTATGTACGAGACTCCTTGTGTCCAGTGTGCTGTTCTGCTTCCTTGTGGATCTCCTGGAAGGAGTTCTTGGACTGGTTGCGACTCAGGCCCTTCCCCCGCTCTGGAGCCTGGACCAAATTGGTTTGGCTGGTTTGGCTGGGGGCGGTCCAGTGCGTCTGCCACAACTGCATAAAAAGATGGTTTCTGCTACTTGTATCCGATACAGAACACAAAGATGGGGAGCAGGAAGGACAGTAGAAGCTGCTACCAGTTATAATTCCCTTTCTGTGAAATGCTGAATATTGTCCTGTGTCTGACAACATTTCAGACTTGCTGATAGGGTCTGAGATTTTGACACTTGCTGCCTCTGCAGGCAGTAGGTCAGTCTGGACTGTGACCCTAAAAACCTGGGGCATGAGGCACACTGGATGTGATCCAGACGCAAATGTGGCTGAAATGCAAAGGAAGTATTTACTGGAGCTGGTACTGAAACCACCAGTGAGTGCGCTCCAGAGGACAGCAGTAATGGATAGGAATAAATTTGTAAGCTTTGAAGATGCAGGTCAACCAGGCTGTATTTATTGAAGTTGACAGCTGTCACCACGGTATGTTTTTTTTTTTCCCTCCTTTTCTGTGAAAATTACAAAATTGTCTTAAAAATGCCAAAGCCATGTGGCCAAACACTGCATTCCAGATTGGTGGCTCTAGAGCAAGACCCCAGAATGATGAATCTTCATGCATTCCATTTTTATGAAAAAACGTCAGGTTTTTGTATATTGAGAATTCAGTATAACATGTTTCTGGATGGATATATTCCCAGTTAAGTAAGCATGTCTCTCTAGTGGATCTCTGAGATCAGCTGTAAAATAGAAGCAGCCAGCAGACTGTAATCCACGTGGATTTAATGTTGAAGGATTTGCAGAAGGGAGGTGAGTGTTACCTTCTGTGGGGCTGCAGTTGAGGAAGTCCCATGATCCTCACAGGGTTTTGTACGCTGAAGTGCAGGCTCTCTGCCATGCCATCTGCAAGGAAGGAGTCTGCGAGTTGAGGTAACCTTTTCCAAAAATGGGAAAGTCTGTTACCATGTGATAAGATTCTTAGAAGTTAAAGCAATTGGATCAGCTCTGCAGATTCAGTCTGAGTTCTGGTGAATGCTTGCCTGAAAGGACAGAGAAGAACTGTGAAGTTGACTTAAATTGACACCTATGAGATTTTTGTTCACCAATCTTGAACATAATAGTTTAAAATAAGCCCTTGAAAACAAAGCTTATTCCATGCAGAATGAAATGCATAATTTTCATTCTGACAAGGAATACTTTAAAAAGGAATAACTTAAAAATATGTGTAACAGTTATTTATAGGTTGAAAACATTTTTTCTAGTACCTCAAATATTTTTTTTTGTAGTAGATTATTTGATTAGTGTTCAAGGTCCTTCATGTCCCACACTTCAGAGTCTTCCTTCGTCATGATGCAGAGCATCAGACCAGCTAGACCAAACTTTCTCCATGAATTTCATTGTGACATATGAAATGGGAACTTAGATGTGATAAATGAAATTAGGTAGCATAAGTAGCGTGGTTATGCAGGACTTAGATGAATAATGGATCAATCTAAGCTTATGGCAGTAAAAGGAGGTTTTATCCCACAATATCTTTCTAAGGTAAACTTTGGGAGTTCTGATTTGTCTACAGTACTCGAGTACTAGTGACTCTCAATGTGTGATGGCTCCTAGTTTTATAAGTTATAAAACATGCCTCTGTAAATGCAAAGCATTTTAAGACATCTGGGGCTTTGGATTTAAGCATCAGCGACAAGTGAGCAAGGAGCACAGCAACAGATAGGGTAAGTTCTGCTGCAGAGCACGGATCAAGGAGAATAAAGGGGCAAACCCTGTGCCAGGCAAATCCGCAGATGGGCAGAGGGACTGCCCAGAAACTGGCTGATCTTGAGTGGGAGGCTGACGCCACGGAGGCATTGCCAGAGTACTTAAACGGCCCCTAGGGAGCACAGGCAACCAGCCACAGTGAAAAGGGACAGGCAGTTAAAGTGGCAGTTTGAGCAGAAGGGTGAGTGGCAAGGGCGAGCAGGGAGGACCCTGCCACTTCAAAGAGAGGCTACGACCTGCTATCAATGAGCAAAGTACAACAGGAGGCATGGGAACTGACCAGGAAAGGTGCCTTTCTAGATCAGATTCTCACCAACAGAGAGGGTCTTGTGAGAGAAGTGGTGACGAGTGGCTCCATTGGCCACAGCAACCACGAAGAAGTGATTGCGCAACACCCTCAGACACATGGTGTGAACTGTGAGGTTGTCATTTGCAAGGAGAGGACTTGAACTCAATGATCCGTGTGGGCCCCTTCCAACTCAGGACATTCTATGATTCTATTATATGAATCTATTATCTCCAATCTGGTCATGGTCATTTTGCTTATGATATAATCTCTAGTAACATGATGCAATACAGTAAAAATCTAAAAGATAGATTATAGAAAAAGATGAATGATTTATTACTGCAGTGAAAATAATAGGCTCAGACTCTGCTTAATCTGAAGTTTATGTGGAATGGTTGACTGATCAAACTGTTGTGTTTCCTGAGGCCACACCTATGAGCTACTCATGCTCTACTCTTGCCTAAAAGTATTATTCCCTGTTTTCTAGAGACTAATTAACAAAGATTCTTGCAAGCTGAGTTAGGAGTTTGAGCTTTTTAATTTTTTAGCTTTTCTTGAACGTAATGTGCTGCTTGCTGTTTTCATCATCTTGCCATTTCCCACTTCACTTATATACCTTTGAAAATGTTAGCTAAACTTTTAGTCTAGGAAACTTTAGGCATCTCCTCAAAACATACTTTAAAGGAGTTGTCAGTGAAATTATTGTAATTCACTATAGGCATCTGCTTCTTTTTTTTTTTTTTTTCCAAAATACCTTCACAGGTTTTTTTTCCCGACAATTATCTGACAAATCTCAGTACGCGCAAACTCTGTGGAAGAAATTAATCTTTTGAAATTGAGCTCCTATCATTTAAATGTGATTTGCAACTGGAAGAAAGTGACGTCTGGGCTTCACACGTGTCAATACACTAACATTAACTTATGTATATTTTGATACACATGGCATTCTCTTGTAACACTGTACTTAGTTGCACAGTCCATCTAAATCATATTTTAAATTTGGAAACCCCAGATTTAGATGGGTAACTGTTTGAAACCTTTTTTTTTCCATCCATCATTTTTTCCTAATTTTCACCTTATTAGTCTTCCCCATACTTGATTGCTGTAGCAGCAGAAAGCATTTGTAATAACAAAACCAGCAGAATTATCTGAATTTAGCTTGGGCCCATTTTCACACAGTCAAATCAGATAATGCAATGGTTTTTGAACTTCACTCTCAGCTGTTTCGTGCCACACTTGTTTTTGCAGTGAGTTCAGAGAAGACCATTGTAGCTTATTGGAGGTGTTCTACAAACTTGATCCAATGCCATATTCTGTCACTTGTCAGAGTAAGTCCAAGTAGCACCTGTTTCGTGTTTGCATGAGCTGGATGTTGTGAAATTCCACTGAAGCTTTTTTGCCTTTATGAATAGATGCTAGCAGATATGGGTTTGAGTTTAAGACTGTTGAAAGTCAGTTTTTGTCTGTTAATTCCCTGAACAGAGAGTCTAGTCCTCTTTCAGGCTCTATGCAGCTAGCTCCCCACCTGTCTGGAAGATCAACAATGGGTGGTAGTCAGTTGAGTGCACCAGACTAGGGAGTGCCCTGGTGATTTCCGTGTTCTGTGCTCCACGTAGACTACAAACTTCCCCATGATGAGAGTCAGCTCTGCATATTGGGCCCTCGTTTCCTCTCAGGCAGGAAATGCCTACTACAATTACCCTTCTTTCTTTCTTATCAGATGCAGTCTTGAGATGTGGAGTCAGCTGCCTCTTGGTATGTGACCTCATAGGTGGGCCTTGGACCACATCCTCACCTACCTCTCCTTCAAGATCCAGGGCCTCAAACCTATTACAGAGGGGCACCTGGAGAAGCAAAGCAGGTAGGGAGATGGGTTGCCCGTGACACCAAACTGGAACTTGCTTCCAACTCTCCTCATCTATTTGGTCCCCTGCCTCTGCCCGACAGTGACAGGGCAGGGGCTGTTCTATGTCTCCCTGCTCTGCTCAACAGGGTGGGGGTCCATCACCTTTTTAGAGGTCATCTCCCTAGGGCTTTTTTGACTAGCATACCAGGGAGTTACAGCACCAGTCAATCTCCTTCTCACACTCCCTGATGGTCCTCAGTCTCTTAACCTCCTTAAGTTTCACAACTATGCTGAGCAGATCTTCTACCTGCTCACACCTCGCATAGGCTAACTGCCTGCCTCCCTTGTCTGGCAGTTATGAGAATGCTTACTTGGTTAGAAGAATATCCATAATATGATGGGTGTTAGACTTGCAGACCAGTTGATAAGGATTAAAGTTCTTGACTTGGAATGGGAGTTGCTCTGTGTGGGTATAATAGAAGCATTATTCTTACATTTGAACACATTTGAGGAAAAAATGTAGTACTTTTTCTTCTGAATTCTGGTAACCTCACTCTTTAGCTTGTTTTAAATAATTGTTTATCTCCAATGCTTGTCAGTGAAAGCACTTCATTTATACTACCTCACACAAAGAGCCTTTATACTGATCTAATGGTCATTTTTCATTTGTCAAAATAAATTTTTCCTAGGAATTCTGTGCTTTGAGAAATGATTTAGTTTTTTCTGTTGCCTAAGATTTTTATTGGATTTAAGGTATGTTTAGTTTGATAAAATGATCTTACTGTTTTCCAGATGTATTTCAATGTGATATTCAAACAGGAAAATAAATAAAAAATAAAAAATAAAAAATAATAAAAAAAAAAACAACAACAAAACCCAAGTTTCATTTTATTAGTCCATAAATCTTGTACTTCCTACTGTGAAATAGTTTTCTTAAAATAGTTTAAAACCCTCTCTTGGCAATTTAACAATCTACCAGAGAAGGCTTCTTTCAAGAATTGCCCAGTAGACTGTATAACTATTGCTGTAGAGGTGTTGCATGAACTACAGTATTACACGTCTAATTTTTATTAGAATAGTTTTATGTTTTACATTGTTTCAAGAATTGTATATTTGCTATGCATTTAAATACTATTTGTACTTCTATTAAAAAAAAAAAATCTATATGCCTTTCTTTAATGTAACCTAGCATTTTTTACACTATATGTATTTTTGTATCTGTTTAGCAATTTGGTAGAAGTGTATATAATCGCTTTTGAAGATAACAGAATATAAAAGTAAAGATCTCTGGATTCACAGAATTCTTCTTAAGCTGGCAAAAACTGTATCAAAAAAGATTTCCACAAACTATTATATGTATATCTCATATCTGGGTAACAAGCCCCAAAGGATGAAGAAGAGTTTTCTTTGACATAGTTTCATACAATGCTGCTATTTGTGTCGTATTCCAATATTTCAAAAAGTTGAGTTCTCTTCAGTGAAATTCAAACAGCTATGTAGATTATACAAAGTCAAACATACTTCCAAGCAAATGTAATGAACGAGGATAGAATCTGTTGTATTAACCAGGCTATATTAATGAGTTTCATAACATAAAACATGTGTGTGAAATGGAATCTTTCTGGGTGTTTTTGTCTTGTAGATAATAATTTTGTTCCCCTCCAGTTCTTCATGATTATATGGGATTTTACAATTTCCCTTCTTGGTATCCTATTACAAAATGACGACCTCTTGTCTCTCTTTGTTTGGAAGGCATTCTTTATCTCGAAGCCGTTCTCTGAAACTTTTCCACTTTTACTTCCTGTTGTATTTGATGAGCAGGATGATGGGAATTATTGCAACTGAAAAGCTATGGAAAACATTTATTGTTATTTAAGTATTATCTTATTCAGCAAGGGTGTTTTGATTGTGTTTGATTTTTGTTGTTTGTTTGTTTGTTTCATTTTTTGAAGTTGACTGAGCATCAAGGTGGTACTTGCATGGTAATTCCAAAAATCTTATTTGAGTGGCAAATTAAAGTCCATAATTTCTGCCCCATTCAAACTTTATATGTACATTCTGGTACAAAAATGTTTTCTGTGGAAGCTGATCCTGGAAAGGCTGGCTTAATATACAAAATCTGAGGCATGAGCACAATGCTGTGACTCTAGTCACAAACTTCAGGTATAAACTATACAGATGAACATAATTAGGACACCCGACTCTCAGTAACATTACCAGTGCCATTTAATTTGTCACACGTGAGACACGTTTGTGTTTTCCTGAGGAAGGTGTTATCTTATTTTCCTAACCTTGGTCCCTACAGAAAATGCATACACTACAAGCAATTAAATGTTTCTGTCTGGTTTCTTTTTTGCATAATTACTTTCCTCAGTAATAAAATATGATGCTCCACTTCCAGACATCTTTTATTATCTGAGCTGGAGCAGTTTATTTTTGAAAATAAACTGAATTTATTCTGTTTTCTGTGCCCTTATTTATCTTGTTCTGATTATAGGTGGTAGCCATTCACTTCTTTTATGTGCATGATACAGAAGAGATAATTTAACACAAATACTTCTGAGGAACTCAATATATTAAATATAGAACAAGTCTTGACCTGTCCATGGCAAATAAAGTCTCTTGCAGAGGAATAATGTGAAATACTTTATATTTTTATTTATGCATTTGTCAGTTTATATACAACACCTATTATGACAATGACAAATTCCTAGAGCAGGAATACTTAATACATTAAGCCTTTTAGAAGCAAGTCTTACATCTTTCTGAACTTTAGCTACTGAAGATGGCAAAACTGTCTCTGAGAGAATGGGAACTGATCCAGGATGCTTGTATATCCGAACAACTTAAATTGTAGTTTTCTTTGGAAAATTATTATGTTCTTTTTATGCTCAGACTAATTTTGTAGCCCACAACAGAGGTCTTGCATGGGCTGGAGAAGCTTCTGAAAGTATTGCGCAAATATTTCTCCACGTGTAAAACATCAGACACCTGTGGTTATAAGGTTTTTTGTATGCCTTTTATTTGTGGTCTCAGGAGGATTTGTTTTGTCTTTTGTTTTCTTCTGTGGTTTTTTTGTGGGTTTTTTGTTTGATTGGTTTGGTTTGTTGTTGTTGTTGTTGTTGTTGTTGTTGTTGTTGTTGTTGTTGTTGTAATTGTTTTTAAAATGGTATGTTGAAATAAGCAGATAATCCTGTCAGGGCATCTCTGACAGGATATCAGCTGGTAGGGCATTGTTGTAGTTGGTGGGCAAGATGTAGTGTGATGCTATTTTGTGCCTGTGCCTGATGCCTTGGTAGCAATAACCCCTTCAGAAAGACCTCAAGAAGCTGTTAATATGACTGTAGCTGACTTAATTTTGAGTGAAAGCTATGTAAGAACTTAGGTCCATTTAAGTTTAGGCATTGATAAAATCACTGCATAGTGCCTAAAACACCTTGATTCTTCTTCCCACTTGTAGTCTTTTTCATTGGTAGTATATGCATGGTCATGCAGCTAATGTTGTAAAGCCCATCTTGTTTTGTTTTGTTTTTTCTTTTTTTTTGTTATTTTTTTAAGCAGTGTTTATGTATGTTGATTTATAGAGTAAACTAGAGTCTTCCCAAAGAGCAGATAGGACAGATTTTTCCTGCCAGCAGAGCAGCTGAGCTTAGTTGTGTGCTAAGGTGTCTTGGCAGGTAACTGTGGAAGGGAGGTGGGAGACTGAGCAAACAGCAAGGCAGCCAAGGCAACGGGGAGGGGGACCTCCAGGATCGAAAGGGACACAGCAGGGTTTGTTACTATGTGGTCACCGATTTAATGTTGAAAAAGTTTGAAAATTCTACCTGCAAGAGTATAATGGGTAGGAAGCAGGCTCAGCATCCTGCAAAAATTGGACTTTGGCCTCATGCAGGCAGGGTGCTCTCCTGTAAGCCAAGCCTCTGGTCCTGCCAGCAGACTGACCATGCCCACCTTCTTTCCTATATTGAAAACCACTTCCACCAGCATGCTGTTACTTCATCCAGGTTGCTGAAGTCTGGTCCTCCCTTCCAGATCCCAGGACCATGTAATGGGTTTTGAGCTCCACAGACAGAACTGGAAACAGCAACTGATGCTTCCGGTAAAACAGCTTGTTGGTCGTCCTTGGAAAGCCACCTTCTTCCTGAGCACTGGGTGGTTACACAGCCTCTTTGAAGTTCTGTTGCTGTTACTGTTTTTGATAGAGCAATCTCCTCCTGCAGCTCAGTAACCTTATCAGTACCTCATACTACAGTGGTCTTCTAGCAGCAGGTCTAGATTCCAGGCTGAAATAACAGATTGAATTCCATTGTTGAAAGATTGTTGCTCTGGCTCAACAGATATCTTTGTGGTTTTTGGGTTTTTTTAGCCATGTATAATAATCATAGAATCATTTCAGTTGGAAGAGGCCCTCAGGATCATCGAGTTCAACTATAACCTAACCCAAGCACTAAATCATGTCCCTAAGAACCTCATCTAAACACCTTTTAAACAGCTCCAGGGATGGTGACTCCACCACTTCCCTGGGCAGACTGTTCCAATGCCCAACAACCCTTTCCATGAAGAATTTTTTCCTAATATCCAATCTCAGCCTCCCCTGGCACAACTTGAGGCCATTTCCTCTTGTCCTGTCACTTGCTACATGGGAGAAGAGACCAACACCCTCCATGCTACAACCTCCTTTCAGGTAGTTGTAGACAGTGATAAGGTCTCCCCTCAGTCTCCTTTTCTCCAGGCTAAACAGCCCCAGTTCTCTCAGCCGCTCCTCATCAAACTTGTGCTCCAGGCCCCTCAGCAGCTTCATCACCCTAGTATTTCAATATCCTTCTTATGACAATGGGCCCAGAGATGAACACAGGACTCAAGGTGCACCCTCACCAGCGCTGAGTACAGTGGCACAATCACTTCTCTAGTCCTGTTGGCCATGTTATTCCTGACACAAGTCAGGACACTGTTGGACTTTTTGGCCACCTGGGCACACTGCTGGCTCATCTTCAGCCACTGTCAATCAACACCCCCAGATCCCTCTCTGCCAGGCAGCTTTTCAGCCACTCTTCCCCAAGCCTGTAGCCCTGCCTGAGGTTGTTGTGACCCAAGTGCAGGACCTGGCACTTGGCCTTGTTAAACTTCATACAACTGGCCTCAAACCGACAATCCAGCTGCTCCAGATCCCTCTGTATGGCCTTCCTGCCCTCCAGCAGATCAACACTCCCACCCAATTAGGTGTCATCTGTAAACTTACTGAGGGTGCACTCAATCCCCTCATCCAGATCTTCAATAAAGATATTAAACAGAACTGATCTCAATACTGAGCCCTGGGGAACGCCACTCCTGACTGGCCACCAACTGGATTTGGCTCTGTTCACCACAACTCTTTGGGCCTGGACCTCCAGGCAGTTCTTTATCCATTGCAGAGCACACCCATCCAGGCCATGAGCTGCAGCTTCTCCAGGAGAATGCTGTGGGATATGGTATCAAAGGCCTTACTGAAGTCTACTTACACATCCACAGCCTTTCCCCTATCAACTAGTTGGGTCACTTTGTCATAGAAGGAGTTCAGGTTGGTCAAACAGGATGTGTCTTTTGTAAACCCGTGCTGACTGGGTCTGATCATACGGTTCTCTTGTAAGTGCCGTGTGATGTTACTCAAGATCATTTGCTCCATGATCTTCCCCAGCACTGAGGTTAGACTGACAGGTCTGTAATTCTCTGGATCATCCTTCTGGCCCTTCTTGTAGATAGGCATCATGTTAGCCAACTTCCAGTCAACTGGGACCTCCCTAGTTAGCCAAGATTGCTGGTAGATAATGAAAAGTGGCTCAGTGATCACGTCCACCAGCTCCCTCAGCACCCTTGGGTGTATCCCATCTGCCCATAGGCTTGTGGGTGTCCAAGGAGGTCAGTAACCATTTCACTTGGATTACTGGGGCTTCATTCTGCTCCTCATCCCTGTCTTCTGCCTCAGGGTGCTGGGTACCTGGGGCACAACTGGTCTGACTATTAAAGACCGAGGCAATTAAGGCATTTAATACCTCAGCCTTTCCCTCATCTTCTGTCACTATGTTTCCTCCTGCATCCATCAGGGGATGGAGATTCTCCTTAGCCCTCCTCTTGTTGCTAACAGATTTATAGAAAGATTTCTTATTGACTTTCACAGCGGTGGCCAGGCTCACCTCTAGTTGGGCTTTGGCCCTTCTAATTTTCTTCCTGCATAACCTCACAGAATTCTTGTATTCTTCTCGAGTGGCCTGTCCCTCCTTCCAAAGGTTATAAATTCTCTTTATATTCCTAAATTTCAGCCTCAGCTTTCTATTCAGCCAGGCCAACCTTCTTCCCATCACCAAATGAATATCAATCAAAAATACCAGCATAAAACCAAGATGATTCTGTTGATTTTTGAATACTCAGTGAAGCCAAAGCTTGGAAAAGAAATACAATTTTTTTTTTCCAGTATTTGAGAACATCCTGTATTTCTAAATTAAAATATTTAATATTTTATTAAATATTAGGAACAAGCTTCCTATTGAAATGAAATATTCTAATAAAATCTGAAGTACAATGCGTTTTCTTCTTTGACGTTTCACTACATAGGTATTTTGGAATGTCTTACTTCACACTGAAGCCTTTTTTTCTGCAATAAACATTATGTATTCCAGACACATATGTATTTTTTCCTAAACTTGTTTCTATGTATTTTCTATATATTAATATATGTTTTCTCTAGATATTTTGATCTAGATATTTAAATATTTTATAAATAAATATATATACATCTATATTTGTATATGTATAGATATATCTATATACATATATAGATAGCTGTATCCAATATATCCATTTGCATGTATATCTAATATATGTCTACTCCATATCTAATGATATCTTCTTTCTATAGAGATATATCTATATTTATATATTGATATATCTACATATTATCTGTTTATATTTATATATAACTGAAGATATTATCTATATCTAAATATATATCTATTTAGATATAGAAAATATCTTGAGCTATATAGAGAAACATTGCTATATATAAATATATTTTTTCCACCATAAAATTGATCTTGCAGTTAGCAATGGTTCACATACTCTTATTTTCCATTATCACAAAACCATAGACCATAAAAAGAGACTGCGTGATAGGCTCATCAGTTTGTTACTGCTCTGAAATGTCTCGACCAGCTGTAGATTTTGATTATTCACTGGAGAAGAAGATTTAGTAATTAAAAGTGAGATTAATTTGCTCATTATCATTAAACTCTACCATTATGGTTCAAGCACCATTAGCCAGGTACAGTCTCTGGCTTTTTTTGCTGTGAGAGCTGGTGTCCCCTCAGCTGGTTGCAGAGCACAGGCCTGCAGAGCACAGTGCTGAGATCCTTCCTCAGCAGCACTCCTGGTGATGAGGACCACACCTGGAGCCACAGCCATGGTGGGGACATACCGAGAAGCAGTTGTACCTTGCGTGTCGCAGCCATGGAGTGGCTCTCAGAGCAGGCTGCTGCAGTGCAGATAAGTCAGAGAACATTCATCTTAGAGATGGCATATTCCTCACCCTAACTGAAGCAAAGGGGGTAAGCCCCACTACTGACAAAGGGGAGAGACACCTACCACATGAGTTACACTTATCCCCAGAAGGCACGCAGCAACAAGTCACTGCCCAAATCTGTGTTAGCTCTAACCTGGACTTTCTATGGTGGGTCCAGTTTCTACATGTTCTTAGTGTCACTAGTGCCACATGCTAACATGGGGCAAATGGGACAATACCTAGTACTGGCCTGAATTGTGTTGCTTAAAGTAAAAAGGAATGGTGAAGGATATACTTAAAAAAAACCAAAAAAACAAAAAAAAACAGGCCAGGAATTTATAGAGTTAAAAATGGAGAAATGCAGCTAGGAAAACTTATTTTATTCATATAAAACTCTGCTTCTTCCTTCAGAGAGGTGATTTAGCTTGTTTTGTACTAATGATGAAAGCAGGCAAGACAACCAAGAAAAATACAGCTTCTGATACTGTGATGCCATAAATAGGATTGTTCTGTCACCTACTCAACAAGGCTGTGTTCAGGTTTTCCAGCACATAGCTCCCCCAAGTTGTGACATACAGAAGATGCAAGAAAATGTTTACTTTTTTCTTTCTCTGGTTAGAGTGATCTGTTCCTCATTCTTGGCCTTCATGATGGGTTGGGTGTAAACGAATTGCGCCTTTCTTTTTTTCAGGTCCTAACAGAGCAGGCTCTTTCTTGTCTTTTGGATTCTTACAGAAGAATGCTGGAAGGATAAAACAATGTGAAAATCAATGAGTCACAATCTGTAATTTAAACATAATTCACCATGACTCATTCATGAAATGCTTTTGCAGAGTTTCATGTGACAAAACAATGACCATAAGCATAATCATCAGTGCCTACTCAATCCTCTCTTTACAGCTATGCAATTCTGTGATTGAAATTATTTTGGAGAGTCTTAGAAGATATAAATCGTCACAGAACTGTCAGAGGCAAAAGAACTCGATGACTTGGAGCAGCTGTGGGGTCATGCTTTTTTTTTTTTATGGGTACAGCAAGTTCAGCCAGCAGAAACATCTTCAGTTGCTACACAAGGAAAAAAAATTTGGGACTGTAGTAATTTTTAACTTGCATTTAAAGTGTGCTGATGTTAGTCTGGCAGAATAGATCATGACAGCTTTGTCAGCAACAATTTAATTCTGTTGTATCTGTGACTAGCTGCAGCAGTTCATTCAGTCTTTCCTTGATTTCACTTTTTCCAGGAGTCCATTAAGAAAATGGGCTGCCATCATTCCCACCCACCCTTCACACAACCACTGTGTTACCCAGAACCCATTCCATTCCTCAAGCAAGAAGGTGGTAAGAGCAAGTGGTGGGACTTCTTCTGGCAAGGGCAACCTAAGCCAGGCAACTCTCTCAAGACCTGTCTGGGTCCTTCCAGAAGACAACAGACCTTCTGTAGTGTCACTCAGTACTGCAGCCAAGGGCTTTGTCTTATTCCAGAGGCAGGTTTGCCCTGGGATAAGATCTGTAGATCTGCATGATAGCACAGGTTGGTGTTGAGGTGTCAGCGATGCCTACAGAACAAGTACGAGTTGCACAGCTCTTCTAATGAGTTTGTTCTTTGTTGTAAGGCCTTGATTTGGTGCTTCACGTTCTTGCTGCTGTTGGCATGAACTACCTTAAAACACGAAAGAGAAACTGAAAAAAATGAATAAACAGACTTTCAATACAAAGCGTGTTGGAAGGGATTAAAATAAGGAGCCTTTAAATAAGCAAATTCTTTTATCAGTGTGTCCACTAAATTCGAGGAGCTACAGCAAATTACTAAATCATTAGCTTTTAAGTAAAAAGGGATGTATAAAAGAAACATGGAATATTAATCAAAATCCAGTGTTCTAGAAGAAGCCAAGGTAAAGAAGGGCGTGTGCAGTTCTAGAGAGGAAAAAGGAAATTCAGGAATTATCTGTAGAATCTCCAGCTAAATCTCCTTACAATGAAAATATTGGGATCAGTATTACTCAATATATTCATCAATGACTTGGATGAGAGAATAGAGTGCACTATTCATAAGTTTGCTGATGACACCAAGCTGGGAGGAGTGGCTGACATGCCAGAAGGCTGTGCTGCCATCCAGAGAGACCTGGACAGGCTGGAGAGTTGAGCGGGGAAAAATTTAATGAAATATAATAAGGGCAAGTGTAGGGCAAAGATGACAAAGCGAAGCAGCTCCCTTATGAGGAAAGGCTGAGGGAGCTGGGTCTCTTTAGCCTGGAGAAGAGGAGACTGAGGGGTGACCTCATTAATGTTTATAAATATATAAAGGGTGAATGTCACGAGGATGGAGCCAGGCTTTTCTCAGTGACAACCAATGGTAGGACAACGGGCAATGGGTACAAACGGGAAGACAGGAGGTTCCGCTGAAATAAGAGAAGCTTCTTCACAGTGAGGGTGCCAGAGCACCCAGCCGATGCCCAGAGGGTTTGTGGAGTCTCCTACTCTGGAGACATTCAAAACCCACCTGGCCACATTCCTGTGTAACCTCATCTAGGTGTTCCTGCTCTGACAGGGGGATTGGACTGGATGATCTTTTGAGGTCCCTTCCAATCCCTAATGTTCTGTGATTCTGTGAAAAAACCTTAAGACATTAGACTCTGTATTATTATATATTCATTGTTGCTTATGGCATTATTTATTCTGCTGTCTCATAGTATAATCACTAATTAACATGGAACAAATATGTTAAACAAAGGAGTCTCAAAAATTTAATTTTTAGTCCTCAAAAAATTTATTCCAGCCCTTAAACATGATCTGCACTCATCAGAATACAAAATAAACTAGACTAATATTGGATCATTGAAAGATATATCCGAAAAAATACTTTCTTATTTTCCTTTTTTTTTTTTTTTTAAGAAAATTGCATTGATGGTAGAGTCCTGGTTATGCCACCTTTGTTAACTTTTCAGTGCTGTAGCCCCTGTAACAAGAACCATAAATGTAGGTCAATGTAGGTCATGCATTCTTTCTGCAGCTAAATTGTTCGTTAGCTACTAGACATCTTGATCATGCAGACTATGCCAGTTGTTGAGAAAATCTAATTTTCCACGAATCTTTTTTTACTTCCTCTGGTTTATTTGAGTCACTTCCACCTCAGCAGTTTTGGACTGTCAGATGTGTGGTGTCAATTCAGTCTTCTGGGGAAAACCAAAGATTTGTCCTGGAAAAGATTACATTCTTGAAGGAAACAGAAAATGAGCATAAGGTTTTCTGAGGTGGGCTAGGTTAATTGATGTCTCTGAAAATCAGGTTGTGAGTGGACATTCAGTTAGAAAATAGATTGGGTTTATAGGCAGTTCCGTTAATATGATTGAATTAACTCTAGGCTTCTTTATGAGCTATTTATATTGAGGTACAAATCTACTAGCAAAAAGAAAAAAACTTTCTGAAGGTGTAATTAATTTGTGTCAATCTATTCTGTAGTTTAAATTGAAACAGAGCATATGCATCACACTTGATTAGCTTGCTAAGGCACCAGCTGAACTGATTAACAGTGTTCTGGACCAAATGTCAGTTTTCTTCCTAAATAAAATAAAGTTAACATCTTAATATAGAAATACAAAATATAAGTAATGTGCTTCAATATGATCCATTAGGTGCAGCCCACAGCAATGAGAATTGAAGGTCCCAGCTGTTTTAAGTTCAACCATAAGGCAAAGCCTAAACAGTGCCATTGGTTTATGCTAGATTGCTCCCAGCATAGTTAGGAGGCTCTCTGATGAACACATGTAGTCCTCTCAGAAGTTTTGTATCGTGAAGTTCTCTATTAGATCCTGTTTTGAATAGATTAAGGCTTGTATTTTGTTACTTAATTCCTGAGACATATACAGAATTCCTGAGAAACTATGTTAAAAAAGAAAAAATTCTGTTACTTCCACAAAGTCTGTCTGGACTTGGCTTCATTTTGTGCATCTGTAACACACACAGGTTGTCATGCTTCTTGTCATGAGGGAAAATCAGAACCTGAAATAGTCACTTAAAGATCTACAAGGTTTTCTGGACTATATAAGGCTTTGGTCTTCATATAGTACTGGTATTGTATATTATTGTTGTATATTACAACTTCTACTGGGTTGTCTTCTCTATTTGAGAACAGATTGACATGTCTTTTGTTTAGGTTTTTTAGCTTTTTCTGATCCAGCAATTAAAATTGCAGTTGCTTGTCATTATACTATCAGCCTGCCCCTATCTGGCTTTTTGAAGTTAACCTGTCTGATTGCAGTGACTAGAACAGGACTATCGCATGTGAAACTGTGTTGAAAACCGTTCAAGTTGAAGTTTACAATTGATTTTCTTCATGATTACTCTAGCAGTATCTGACACTTCATTCAGCTCCCATAAGCCTGAATAGGATCCTCTGATAAAGGAGGTGTTAAGAGCCAGTTGTGTACTGAGGTATGGTGCCTGCACTGTGTGTTCCACTTCGTAGTGGGCTATTTTGCTCACATAACCAATGAACAGGTCTTGAATCTCCTGAGTACAGATGAAATGTATGGGCAATACAGCTGATCATCTTTGGCTCTTCAGAGTCTATAAAAGTCTAGGTTTTGAGAAAATTATCAAGAACTTCTCAGAGGCAGAGACCAGAACTTTGATCAAGACTATGTTTTGAGTTTGGTACCGATACTATCTTGTGCATCCTAAATGGTTCCACTTTTGCTCATTCTTTTCTCCTTGACTTCAGTGAATGCTCTCTGTTCTTTATTACTGACTTGTTTTAAGCTTTTTCTGATGGGTGAAAGCTACATCCAACAGGAATATTTCACATTGCTTTGAATGAGGATTTGGCTATCTATATCTGCATTCAATTATTGTTGGACTCAATTCCCAGAACACCTAATTGCACTAAAGACAACCTGTCAGAGCTCTCAAGAACAAGAGAAGACCCTCTGAAATCTATTAGTGGCATAATAATCTACAGATTTTTAGCTTTTCAGGAAGACAATCTTGTCTAAATGTTTATTCTGATTCATCTGCAGAACAAAACCTGAAACAGTAAATATTCAGTTCTAGTGCCCTGTTCTGCTGCTTTTTAACAATTGATAAACATGAGACATCAAAAAAAAATGTTCAAAATTTAAAAGGAAGGTGAAGACATTGAACAAACTTGGGGCTTGCTGGAAAACCTCATTGTGTGTTATGAATAAAAGTAGTGGAAGTATATATTTTGATGTGCCGTCTCCTTTTGTTTCACCTCATCCATAGAATTATTCTCAAAAGCACGTTACATGAAGAGAAAAGACTGAACAGACATTCATCAGAGGCTCCATATCAACGAAAGTATGAGTCACCTAAGTAATTCAGCAGGCTTCTAATGCATTTTGTCCGTTAATGTTTGGGGCCATTTCGGACAGTTTTGAATTTTGGTTGTGATTCTCCCGTTCTCCAATATGACCATGAGATGAGTGCCTGTCATTTTGTTTTGCTTTTAAAGCAAAGATAAGTGTGATTACCTGTCTCACCACTTTCCTAGGTGTGGGAATTTTCTCACATTTCTGAGAGCATTCTATTAATTGTCCTTGTCTGCTTGAATCTGATTGGGTGGGTTTTTTTTTTTCAAAAGAAGTTCATCCAGTTTTCTGTGCCAGTTCATGAAAACGTGAGCAAACAATCAGCCTTGTTTTGTGGGCAGGCGTACCCCCAGCTAAACAAAATCAGTAATTACTTCTGACAAGTTAATGTGTATGTGCCAAGATACTCATTACAAAAACATAACACCAGTCCATGTGTCTTGTGCTGTAAAGACCAAATTATTAAAGAGTGGTAATCAGCTGTGCCTCCTCTTGCGGCTGCCACTGCAAACAAAGCTCACTTCACCAACCTTTTGCACCATATCATTTCTCTCTTTGGTGCTTGCTGCTTGTGACTTTGCCCTATGTTTCTGAAGTGAGAGGCTCCATTTGTAAATCTGTAACTGCCATAACAAACAAGCAGCTGATTATCTTTTTACTAGATACTTTTTCTGTGTATAGGGGTTTGCAGCTGGTGTGTCCCTGACACCATGTAGTGCTTGGTACCATGGGATGATGGTGATGGCAGTGGAACAAATTCCAGGTGCCTGAAAACTTCATCACTGCTAGTGTTGGTTGCTAAAACTCAAGTGAACAGGAAGATCTAGCATCTATACTCGGGAAAAATTTCTAAAGTAATAGAGAACTCTGAAGACATATTCAGCCACCTGTACTTTATACCATAATAACAAATGTGACAGGAAAAAAATATGTATTTCTTCATCCTAACCAATTTTATATTAAAAAAATAAGTCAACAGAGAAGAAAACTGATCTCTCCCTCTCCTCAGACTGTTTGGATAACATTTGGTTTGTGTGATTAGATCACATGGAATCATTTGTGACTATTGGAAAAGAGAAGGCTATGAAGAACTCAAGGAGTGTAATGAAGTTAGGTGCCTGGGAGGCAGAATGACAGATGAGACTGACTATTGTCAGTGCAAGCAAATGCACAATAAGAGGGATAATTGTAACTGCAAACATATCTGGAGGGTGTTCTAAATGAACTGTACCTTTAAGGGAAAAGGATCTATGCATAAATCCATGAAACTAAAGCATAGTTGTGCACTAAGAAAGCAAATAAGAAAATCAGATTGTAACAAGGAGAGATAATAAGGATTCCTGTGATCATATTAACCCTTATATAATGAAGATTAGAATGAAACTTTAAATAGCGATAAAACTTGATTATTATCCATTATGTCTTATCCTGGTTATCCTATTTAGAAAGAGAAAATATATATAGCACAAAAACATGTTATTTATTTAGGCTTAAATTTACATATATTAGTTTATATGAATAAAGTAGAACTTTCTGTAGCTAACAATCACCATTTTAAAAATAGCTGGTTTATACTGATTAAATGGTACCTACTATTTGCTGGGAGGAATGTGACTCCTGGGGAAAGACAATGAGGTGAGGTGAGGATAAAAAGAAAGTGAAGTTGTAAGGGAGAATACTGTGTCAGTGTTACCTCATTTCTGTAGTGTCATAGGAGAATTTACTGGATGATTTGAAGGTTTTGGCTTAATGGTATTTGGCTTAATTTTATTAGATTCAAAAAAATACCCTAAAAAACTAGTAGTACAGGACTGTCTGCATCTGTTCTGTATAGTCTCCTGGACTTTATACTTACAAAGCATTTAATATTACAAATTAACATTTCAGACTTAGTAACCAGGTGCTTTTATGTGTCAGTTTGCCTCTAGAATTTGAACTACTTTGCAATGTTCGGTTGAGGTTGATGCTAGGTTTAATATACTACCATGGAAAGAATTTGACTGCTTTATACTTTTGATATTTCACTTTGCTCAAAACAAATAGGAAAACTGTTAATAGCTGGATTTGAATTAGTAGTATTGGAGCCACAACTGTTGATGAAATCCAGCATTTAAATGTGAATTTCATTTTGATCAAACATTATACCCTACGACTGCAACTTATTCAGTAACTCTAAAGCAATTGTGTCAGTATGATTACCATCTGCACTAGGCACAATTTCAAATCAATGCTCTTCTTTTATATTTTTTTCTTGGAAGGCAGAGGCTTTTGTTAATCTTAAATCACATTGAAAATAAAACTATCTCCCTATGGAGCTCCATCTATCATAAAAGGAAAACCAAATATGAATGTTTTACAATATGGCCTTAATTTGTCTATTGGCGCATTCATGAAGTAAATTGTTACAAGTAGGACAGACAAAAATGTTTGTACTCTGTTCATACATTCAGCAAGTACCTAGATAACATGAAAATACATCATTTTGATTCAGACTAAAAAGCTCATCCTGAAGGAGTTCAATATGGTCAGTGAGCTGCCACAATTTTTGTAGGACCTGATTCTGAAATCAGTAATGTTCTGAAGAACTTCTGTTCTCCTGTACTACGTCAGAGAAATCAGTAGATTTTCTAAGGCTATAGAGCTCTGGCATTCTGTATAAATTGCAGGGCTGACATTTCAAAGTGAAAGAAATGCACTTAATGGTAATAATTTTGACATGTTCTTACTCCAGGCAATTTCTGAAGTAAGAGAAACAAAAGTGCATGAGACTAAGAGATCTATTTATGTAGTTTCCAAGTGCTAAACTAGAAAACCCATATCCACATTTGAATTCAACCTGTATTTGAATACTTTGTTAGGTTTAGTAGGCAAACATAGAGAATTTCTTCTCTTGATGAAGTGTGTGTTCGTAGGGTTTGGAACCTACACTAATATTGGGGGAAATCTGTATGACCCTGGCCTTTTGGGATACAACTACAGAAAACATGAACGCCTTTGTAAACGGAAGTTTGTTTCAATTTCCTACCAACAACACTAAATCAAAAAAACATAGGTGACATCATTAATAATATAGGAGAAGTGACCATTCAGCTCTGAACCTTATTTCTGACAGTTGCCAAATGTGAATCCCTAGGGGGGGAATGAAAGAACAAGGAATTTTTAAAAATCATTTTGTCTTCTAGCACTGAAAGAAAGTCCTATTTTTGTTAATCTATAGGCTTACTTGGAGTCTAGGAAAATCCCTTTTAGCTTTTCATTTGTGGATTAAAAAGCTCTAACATATACATATATCCTGGATGCTTTAAAAGGGCAAACTTTTCTGTTATCACATCCTGGGTTTAAATAAGCTGCACCTCACAGGTGCTCAGCCTGAGAAATTAAGATATTTTAATTAACCTGGTGTCTTGGCTGACCTGTCATGAAGAATGAGAAAAAGACAAAATTCTGTGATTCTTGAGGAGTAGGCAGGCATTCTTACTACAATGTCAACCTTCAATTCTCTGAACCAGGTGGCAGGATATTTAGTTTAGCCACCTCTAAAAACAGTGAAATTAGTTTTATATTAAGAAAAAAGGACACAGAGTTTAACCTTGGGACTTACACGATGGTCAGCAAGCACGATGCTTGCTTGTGCAGTAGATCTGCAGAAGAGTTCTGGACCCTGGGGGACAAGTGGCACAGCAGCCACCCTGGGGCTGGCAGCAGCCAGGGCCATCAGCATCTGGTGCTGTAGGAGCAGGGTCATAGCCAGGAGATGGGGGGATGTGATGATCCCCCGCCACTTGCATCTCTTAGAACAAACCTGGAAAACTGTGTGCAGCTTTGGTCCCCTCCAGCTGAAGAGAAACACTGAACAACTGCACAATTTGCTTCAGGGAGAATTGTGTCTGGATTTAAAAAAAAAATATTTTTCATTGTGAGAACCGCTAAACTTTGGAGTAGACCACCTGAAGAAGTATTGGAATCTATGAGAATCAAGACTTGGCTTAACAGTGCCCTGGAAAACCTAATATAAAGCTCTGCCTTCAGCAGAAGTTTGCACTAGATGATCTCCAGAGGTCCCTTCTAGTCTAGACTTTTGTGATTCTGAAAACAGTCAATGTCTGGTGGCTTTGCTTATCTCACTGGTACTCAATAACATGGCCTCTAAATGGAAGAAATCAGTGTGCAAATTCTGAACTTCATTTCTGTGTATGCTCTTGTCTCTTCATTGTGAAAATCCAGGGGCAAAAGTTAGCTTGGAGTTGGAGCAGTGGAGAACCAGTATATAAACTTCATTATACAAGTGAGCTCCAGTGTTTTAAATGGTACTCAGATTATTACTTGCAGTACATGCTGATATTCAAAGCATGTTTTTGCAATGGAATTTTTTATTTGTTTGTGGTTTGCATTTTAAAGTGCATTAATTGTACATCATCCAAAACATACAGGTGTGGACCATGAGTAACTGACTGGCTACCTCTGCACATGACTCATTCTTTGCTACACTGCGTTACTTTTGTTTATTTTCCACATGCTTCCTCTTTACTATCTTTGTGTTATCTTTGATCATTTACTAACTTCATTATACAGGTCCTTGAAGTCATAAATAATATGGAAAAAACAGGTCAAATCTTTTGGGGGTTTGAACAATATAGAGTAAGGGAAAACACAGAAATAATTAGATAACAGACATAAACTAAGTTATCCATGAAAGGGAGAACCTCTCACACCACTGTAGTTAAAATGGGGAACTCCTAGACATGAAATATCAAAAATGGAAATACTCCTCTACTAAAATGTTCAAACCCCTTTTTGTGTCTGCATGACTATTAAACACTCTGTGTAGTTTTCTAGCTCAGCCTATCTGTAAATCACTGGTTGTTTAAAGCTTGGAGGGCATGGCAGGAGAACCATTTATTCTCTGTGTGCTTTCTGTGCATAGGTGCTACTGAGCTCTGCCAGTGGTGGGATCCTAGAGCATATGGGTGTCAAGTCTCACCTGCTGTGGCAGCTCTTCTGTCCTTTAGTCGCATTCAGGTATTTGGGGAATCAGCTTTTTTTCATAAACTATTAGCGGAAGACAAAGGCAAAGCAATGTATGAATGAACAGCTGTGGAAGGAATGGCCCTGTGGAAGGAATAGCCCTGGAATGCCTTTGTGGACTATATGTGAAGTTTTTTGGTTTATTCATGGATATAGTAAGCAGATGCAAATATTTGCAAGTAATACACTGTTATAAAAAAGATATGTTTCTTACACTAATCAGGTTAATTAATTCAAACATAAAAATACCATGTGTCTTAGGTGGAGTTCAGGATCTTGTGTGGCAGGAACAGAATAGCAAGCAGAATTGCAACCCTGGGCTTCAGCAGGACAAACTTTGGCCTTTTCAAACAATTGCTAGGGGAAATCCCATGGGCAAGGCTGCTTGAAGGTAAAGAGGCCCAAGATAGTTGGTTAGTGTTCAGGGACTGCTTCTACCAGGCTCAAGATCAGAGCATCCTGACACGTAGGAAGTCAAGGAAGGGAGCCAGAAGACCTGCGTGGTTAAACAGGGAACTGCTGGGTAAGCTCAAGTGGAAGAAGAGAGTTTACAGATCATGGAAGGAAGGGCTGGCCACTTGGGCCACTTATACTCTTCTAAGTATAAGGCTGTTGTCAGAGGGTGTAGGGAGGCAACCAGGAAAGCAAAGGCCTCCTTAGAATTAAACCTGGCAAGAGGGGTCAAGGACAACAGGAAGAGCTTTTTCAAATACATGGCAGATAAAACTAACACCAGAGGCAATGTAGGCCCACTGATGAACGAGGTGGGTGCCCTGGTGACAAAAGATACAGAGAAGGCAGAGTTGCTGAATGCCTTCTTTGTCTCTGTCTACTCTGCTGGAGGCTGTCCTGAGGAGCCCCGTACTACTGAGGCCCCAGAGGAAGTCAGAACAATGGAGGAGTTTGCCTCGGTTGATGAGGACTGGGTTAGGGACCAGTTAAGCAATCTGGACATCCATAAATCCATGGGTCCGGGTGGGATGCACCTGCAGGTGCTGAGGGAGCTGGTTGAGGTCATTGCTGGACCACTCTCCGTCATCTTTGCCAAGTCTTGGGAAAGGGGAGAGATGCCTGAGGATTGGAAGAAAAAAAATGTCACTCCAGTCTTGAAAAAGGGCAAGAAGGAGGACCTGGGTCACTATAGACCGGTCAGCCTCATCTCCATCCCTGGGAAAGTGATGGTACAACTTCTCCTTGGTGCCATCTCAAAGGATATCAAGGATAAGAGGGTCATTAGGGGCAGTCAGCATGGCTTCACCAAGGGGAAGTAGTGCTTGACCAACCTCATTGCCTTTTATGAGGACATAACGAGGTGGATAGATGGTGGTAGAGTGGTGGATGTGGTCTACCTTGACTTCAGTAAAGCATGTGACACAGTCTCCCACAGCATCCTTACAGCTAAACTGAGGGAGTGCGGTCTGGATGATCAGGTAGTGAGGTGGACTGAGAACTGGCTGAAGGAAAGAAGCCAGAGAGTCATGGTCAATGGGGCAGAGTCTAGCTGGAGGCCTGTATCTAGTGGAGTGCCTCAGGGGTCAGTACAGGGGCCTGTATTATTCAATATATTCATCAACGACTTGGATGAGGGAATAGAGTGAACTATCAACAAGTTTGCTGATGACACTAAGCTGGGAGGAGTGGCTGACACGCCAGAAAGCTGTGCTGCCATCCAGAGAGACCTGGACAGGCTGGAGAGTTAGGCGGGGAAAAATTTACTGAAACATAACAAGGGCAAATGTAGAGTCTTGCATCTGGGTAGGAACAACCACAGGTTCCTGTATAGGTTGGGGAATGAGCTATTAGAGAGGAACGTAGGGGAAAAGGATCTGGGGGTTCTGGTGGACTGCAGGATGACCATGAGCCAGCATTGTGCCCTTGTGGCCGGGAAGGCCAATGGCATCCTGGGGTGTATTAGAAGGGGGGTGGTCAGTAGGTCAAGAGAGGTTCTCCTTCCCCTCTACTCTGCCCTGGTGAGACCCCATCTGGAATATTGTGTCCAGTTCTGGGCCCCTCAGTTCAAGAAGTACAGGGAACTGCTGGAGAGGGCCCAGCGTAGGGCAACAAAGATGATTAAGGGAGTGGAGCACCTCCCTTATGAGGAAAGGCTGAGGGAGCTGGGTCTCTTTAGTTTGGAGAAGAGGAGACTGAGGGTTGACCTCATTAATGTTTATAAATATATAAAGGGCGACTGTCATGAGGATGGAGCCAGGCTCTTCTCGGTGACAACCAATTATAGGACAAGGGGTAATGGGTACAAACTGGAACACAAGAGGTTCCACTTAAAATTGAGAAGAATCTTCTTCTCAGTGAGGGTGACAGAGCACTGGAACAGGCTGCCCAGGGAGGTTGTGAAGTCTCCTACTCTGGAGAAATTCAAAACCCACCTGGACACATTCCTGTGTAACCTCATCTAGATGTTCCTGCTCCGACAGGGGGGATTGGACTAGATGATCTTTTGAAGTCCCTTCCAATCCCTAACTTTCTGTGATTCTGTGATCTGCTAAGTGGCTCAAATAATAGATAATTGAACAGCAAATGTTCAATTTCCTATTGTCAAACAGTCTGCAGCTTAAAATACTTGCACAAAATTTTCACTGTGGAATAAGAACAATGACTAAAGTTGGGGGAGAGGCAAGAAAGCAAAGTGCACTTAGGTAAAATAATCTGTGATTTGCTATCTTGTGTGTCCTGTATGGCTGTGAAGGTCTATTGCGGCAACTGTAATGTTTCTTTCTTTGTGAGGCTACCCTGTCTTTTTGATCTCACAGTCCTCCATGTAGAATTTGGATATAGAGGGCACATGGAAAAATGTGGAGCTACTATCAGGGATTAAATCTATTTAGGTGGGTTAGGGCAACTAAATATGCAACAAAAATTCTATTGTTTGGTTGGTTTCTGGTTTTCTGGCAAGAAAAAGGAGGAACTGAGATAAGGCCAGAAACCTGAAATATAGTCTAGGAGTTGCTTAAGCAAATTTGTGCTTTGTTCTTTAAAGTCCTCTCATGAGATTTTCTTTCTGGAGAATAGCAGTCAGACTGATTGCTTCTTACATCAGGTTATATGACGTGACAGTACAAATAGCTATATGCAGTCTTAAGTATTCACTATTACAATTTTATTTTCTATTTCTGGTTGTTTAATATACTGTTTAAAACACAGTTGGTTTATTGTTGTTTTGGTTTTTTTTCTCAAGGCTTCTGTTCCTTGAATCAATTTCTTTTATCATCAAGCCCTCAGACTGACTACAAATGACTATAATAACACCTGCTTTGACGTTACATTTATTGCCTGAACAGTACTTTTTTTATCTTGTGGCCCATCATTCTCTGCTTTTTGAGTAGAAGAGATAGGAACTTTGAACTTTAAGTCTGTTTTATTCTACTGCATTTATGTACTTTCTCACATAGTTAGGGACAAGTGCAAGTTTGTATATAGCAGTTCAATTAAAAAATAAGGAGTTATTTATGTCTTGCTTTTGTGTCATTGGTTCAAATTCAGCTCATATTGATACAGACAAATTGTCAGCTATGAAATAAGCAGATACTTTCAATCAGAACAGTTTTAATATAAAATTTAGCACCGCTACCTGACTCAGCAGACCGAGACTTGAATGTGAGCTAAAGTGAATTTACATTTCCATCAGTAAGCCTGTCCCCTGGTGCCAAGGTTGCATTACTATTTTATGGAGACAGAATTTCATGCTCTTAAGATATTGATAACACTGGAATTCAGTTTAATATGAGCATTTTTGGATAAAAATTCATTGTTAAAAACCTTCATAGGTTCAGGCCTGCCACCTGCAAAACGTTTCCTGGATTCTTGCCGTGGTACAGTGGATTGTGAAAGCTGAAAAGGTAAAGTAAGTAATGACCAAGAAAACACAAACTTTTAAAAGGATTTCATAGCACCACAAATTACTTGCAGGCCTTTCTAGCTACACGGTATGTTTCATGTTTAATGATAATCACTTCAAAAAATGCCAAAAATGGTCTGGGTAGCAACACAAGGTGCTTTAATTATGAAGTGCTCTACCCATAAGTCACCCTTGTGTTGCTGAATTTAATAATTTTATCACTTGACTTGAAGTTTCCAAATGTATTCTCCTTTCATTATTTCTATGCCCACCATAATAACAGTTCGAAAATTTAGCCTACTTATTTTTATTTGTCCTTTTCCATGCAAATAACTATCACTATGATGTTTGGTCAAGCTCAATTAGGTAAACCTTGTGGGTATATGTCTAACCATTAGAGCAGATAAATCTACTACATTCTGATGTATGTAGAATAGGAAATGAGCCCAAGTTTGTGCTCTCTGAAAGGTATACAGCTTCTGTGATTTAAAGTATGAGCCAACATGATGGATATAACCTTTTCCAGCCACCTGGAAACAGGGCACTGCTAAGAAGGACAACCAAGTGTAGCCAATATCATGGTAGGGTACTTTAACTTGACCTACCACTGTGCTTTCTCTAGAGGCAATTGAAGCCCTGGAGCAATAATTCAATTTGATCATCATGCATGTCAAATCTTCCCATGTAGAGCTCTACCTGTATTTCTTGAAGACGAGGCTGAATTCTCCAGGTACCCAAACATGATACCATTTGCTCTGTAGTTTTAGTTAGGCATGCTTTCCAACATCTCTGTCTCTCTAGGAATGTCCTTATATTTCTCCTTAGGCTCTCTCTACCAGTTACATCTAACCTGCTCTGACACACAGCCTTTTCAAGTAACCAGAGTGCTGCCTCCAAAAGTGTTACGTATATTAAATGTTTTCTGAACATTTTCTTGAGCTGTTCCATTTGTGGGCATAATGGCATTTGGAACTGCATATGTGCTCAGTCATTTCTCTTGCCTCATCTGCTCTGAGAGACCGATCCTTCTGCTCCAGTTTGTTGACAGTTGTACAAATTCATTACACAGGTTCCTGATTATGATTTTTTTTCCTCCTAATGCCCAAGTTAATTTTCCTGTTCTTTTTTTTGAAGTAAACTAAACCTTTTTTAATAGCTAAAATGGCTATGTGTAGCAATTAATCTGCTTTACAGGGTGTGAATTCCTGCACCATTTCACTCTGTTAACTGTATCTGGGACAAGAACATAAAGATGAGGCCTTTTTAGGATGGCTTGCAAGTCCTCTAAGTAAAGTAAACCTTGTTGGATTGTTCCTCTTCCTCCTATTACCGCTATCATCCCAAAGGTTTTAAGTAGTGTTATCTTCTATTTTTAGATATAGTGTCTTGTTTCCTAGACAGAAGAGTCATGGATTACTGCCACCATGGATTACATGCTTTAGAAAGTGCTGTGATGAATTAAAGATTGCTAGCCCTCTTTACAGCTGATTTATCTAAATGCTCAATTACAAGTGTCATCCTACTTTGTGGAACAATTCATGGGTTTAAACATGAAAAGGTGGATCAAACAGCATTCTCATACTCAGTGAAAGCTCAAGTTCTGACTCTTTAAAAATTTCTTCTATCTACTCTAAGTACAGGTTTCTACCAAACAGATGGAAATATATCAACAGAAGAAATATAAAAGAGATCAGCTTAGTCTTGAATCAAGTTGTTCTGACCATTAGAATTAGCTAGATTTCCTGCTGTATGAAAGTGTGTTAAATTCCAAATGTTATCTCAACAGATTAGACTGCAATGAGCTGAAACTATCTACCTATGTCTTTCCCAAAAGAAGGGCTCCGATTATGCTGCTGGAAATCTTGGAAGCACCTGTGGGTGTTGCCTCAGGGAGAAGTTGCCTTCAGCAGCCTCTGGTTCTATTGATGCTCCTTGCTGTTTGTGTAAAACCCCTCGGACAACCTCTGCAACTCGCTGACAAACTGCTCCTAATTCTGTCATATGAGCAAGACAGGAACCTTTCTTCCCTGTCCTCTCGTCTTACTGTAAATATTCAACATCATATGTGAAAATTATTTCTAGGGTTTGTATCAGCAGAGGCAAGAAAAGAATCCCTCTTCCCTGTTCTTACTTTCCTAAGGAGTGGAATTGGGGTGAAAAGTGGAGGGCGGGAGGGGACAAGGGCACTTGGCTCACAGGGTTGTTTTTCTGGCAGCAGTGACTGTCGATGGGACAAGTCACTCGTCCCTTCTCACAGCAGAAGCAGTTTGCAGCAAGTCTGGTTGCCTGTTTTCTCACATAGTCACTGCTGCGGTCATTACCATTTTGCCACTCACCACAGTGCAGACAGGTACCTTGCTCTGGCTCCAGGCATGTTCTGGCTTCAGAGAAAAACAGACACTTTGTTAGGACAGCCCACAAGTTATTGGTGTCAGCAGCAGCAGCAGCAGCACAGACAATCAACTGTGTTTTCTATGGCTGGTGCCCTGAAGACCAGAATAATAGGTGACTTCTCTGCAAGCCCCAGTCTAAGCTCAACATGCTGGTAACTATGATAAAGCTGCATCCCTGGGCTATTCCCCAGTTTTCTTCCACAGAATTAAGATTATTCTCATATGGTTTGTTTTTCACCTTTTAAAATATTAATGTGTATATAAGCTTTATAAAACTTAGCTTTTTTATCTAAATAAGACTTGATCTTCTTTCCTGAAGGTAGTCTACAACTGAAAGATCGAATCTTAAATAGAATGCAATGTGGGCAGTATGACTCTGTGCTTGTCCTCCTTCTTACTTTTTCATGAACATTTGCTGCTGTTAGACATGAAATATTGAGCTAGATGGACCTTCAGCGTGACCTTGCATTGCTGTACAAAATGTTATTGAATGGAAAAAGGAAAACTGAGTTTGATTATCAGACAGAAAAAAACCTGAACTCGTAAAATGAATGGAATGTAACTGATATTCTAAATACTTTTATAGGGTAAGCAGTCAGATTAGATATTTTAGTTAAATCTCAGTTTCCAACCATGGAAAATTATGGTAGAAAGTAATAGTTATAGAAACAGTATTTTTTCTTTATTAAACTGAATGAAGAGACAACTACAACACTGAGCTTGATTCTAGTGTCCTATTAAAGGAATCAACAAAACTATAGTCTGGCTCAGGTAACTGGTTCCTCTGGAAAAAGAGAAATCTTCAAACAGATTTCTGAACCAGATTCTTATACTCTTATTTCTTATTCTGTAGTTTTTTATGAAAGACTAGTATGTAACCATAAAAGAAAGGACAGGTTTAGGTAAACATAAGGAAAATGGCGTTGTAAAATATTTAATTCCTGACAGTATAAATGCATTTCCTGCCTGAATTCCAGATGTTGCACATATAGCTGGCATTTGCTATGATATATATTAGTGTAAATTAGATGGTCTGTTAACCTGCATGCACACTAAGAAAAAAGCAAAAGCTTTAAAAATAAATTATAAATAAGCACAGTTCATAAAGGCTATCGTTCATATGATAGTTCATAAGTGCTGTTTTTAACCAGTCAGTACTAATGTGTATGCATTTTAAACTGCTCATAAAGGCAACGTTGGCTGTGACAGCTGGACTTTAAATTATGGAGCCTAACAGAGACAGGTTCAAGCTGTATCTTCAAGTTTGTGACTTCTTAGAGATAGTCTTGTTTAAAATAACTTTTCTGATACTTACTTGTTATCTCAAATTAAACTACAAAAACTATCAATTCTCAAAAAAAATCTTGAATTGCACTGTCAGTATCATCACATTGACTTGTCTGATTTTTATGCCACCACAACAGCAGGATACATGGCAGAGCTGTCACCCCTGTGTTATGAAATACGTTAAGTTAATAGCTGTGGGCAGAGGTGGCAATGCTTCCTACCAGCTCACCAAGCATATGGAACTAGTTGAAGACAGTTTGCATTTGACCATATAGTTTTCCTGTGTGAGTGGAAGGCACTGGTACCTACTTTAGTAAATAATGTTTGTAAAGCATCTTTGTAGATACTAATAATATTAAAGGCAACCAGAGCCTCTGTTTGCAAAATAGAACTGAGTGGTTTTGAACACAGAACAGTGAATGATATATTTCTCTCCCTCTTCTTCCACGTAACTTAGCAATTCTGTGGGGGTTTTTTTGAGTTTTTTCCTTGCACTTTTACTTAACTGGTATAAATAGTTCTAATATCCCTGTGGAAAGGATTTTAAATTGTATGAAATACTAACAAAAAAATAACCCTCTTCCCATGTTCACAAAGCATCCTGCTGTCTATTGCCATACTGTAGTCAACACCTTTTTCTACATATGTCCAAATGGAATTATATGTAGGAGTATAGTCTGATTTTAACATGCTGAGGATACCTTTAAGTGAAGGATGTTAATTATTGAAACAGGAACACAATTTGTTGTAGCTGAGTATTGTGCCCATTTGATTTGTACTGCATGAAATGAAAGAGGATCCCAAGAAAAAGGTAGAGAGGGTCTAGACAATGAGTGGAATAGACTCTGTAACTTCATGGAGCCCAGAGTGTTGTTCCCTGCAATGAAAGGGAATTTCATGCCAAAAAAAAAGCAACGTTGCTTGTCTTAGACGTTTTTCTAGGTACCAATGCCTCATCCCCCTGTTTCTGGTAAATGTTAAATTATGCTAGCCATTGAAGTGCAAATACATGAGTTTCTGTGAAAAGCAGCCATAATTCTTCATTGCAGTATTCACAGCATTCACTTTTCTCCCTTGATTTGGTGGTCATGTACTTGCTCAAGCTTTGTAGCTGAGAACAAACAAAATATCTTGCCAATAACAGATGGTGGTGAATGGAAATATGGAATGTATTTCACTGAATCATTTGTTCATTAGTTACAGTTTGGATAGACAGAATTATTTTCGACTCAAGCATATCCCTTGGGAATCTAGATTTTCATTTGCATATTTTTCACTAAACTCTCCTGGGTCCCAGTTAAAAACAAGATAAAGTAGATTAGAAAATAAAACTACATTCAAGCTTCTGTGACAGTCATTTTTAGATGTATCATAGGAATGCTTACCTTCTATTTCTCCACAGCACACACACACACTGCAATAAATTTTCTGTGTCAAAAGAAAACTTAGATGCATTGATCATGGTTGTTGATGCCAGTGAAGTCCCCAGGAGACAAATTACTCCACAGTCAAAATACAGGAATGTCACACAGCTGTTTTGCACAAACAGTGAGTATTTCAACCTCTGAAGCAATGAAGTTAAGCTTTATTCACATCTTTGGTGTATCATGAATAAAAGATGCATTCCGTATGGCTGCTTTGCAACTTCTTTTTAAAAAGGAAAAAAACAAAAAAACACAAAAAACCACAAAAAACCACATCAATACTGTATAGTTGTCAAAAATAGCTGATTCCTCTGTCTGCTACTGAGAGACTGGAGCAGAGCCTTGTGAATCCTGCCAGCTCAGTTTTGATTTGAATAGCAGCTCCCATAGTATAATAAATGAACAACTTCCAAAGCAACAAAAACAGTAAGCAGATAGAAAAATGTAATGGAAAGGTGGTAATTCCTCCAGCTACAGTCAAGTACTGCAAATACTCGAGTTTTCCCTCCCTATTTCAGCTGAATCAAAATGTTTTTGAGAAGTATCATTTTCACCTCCTTCCTCTTGCTTTTTTTTTTTTTTTTGTCTTATTTTGTCCATTTGTTCTGTTTTCTCCTATTGTACAATAGCAAAGTCAGAAAGAGGAGATTCATTTTGCTCATAGGCTATGAAATCAGTGTTTGTTTGGTTTTTGTTTGTTTGTTTGTTTTAAATAACAACAACAAGCTTGTCCAATTATGTGTTACAATGCTTTGATTTTATTTTTGGCATAAACTCTCTCTTGCTGCCACAAACAGTACTTCAGGCTGAGAAATTTCTGGAGCAAATAATGCTGCTAATTTATGTCATCATTGTGGCAACGGTTTGCTTTAGTTATGGACTGTCTCCATGAGCAGCCTTGACAATTTGGAGGGGTTTTCTAAGGAATATTTATACCATATTATACGAGGAAACAGGGTTGTAAGTCTCTGAAGTACTCCCATAGGTGATGAAAATACACATTACCATGTTTTGTAGTGTATGCTAATACACAGAATAAAAAATGTAATGGAGCTAATCATAGTGTCTGTGGTTCCATGGGCATCTCACAGGATGCGCACAGTTGGCGACCCATGGGATTGTCCAGATCAACATTTATTTTGTCGGATGCTTGCTCTATTTTTATTTGTTTTTTCATGCTCTTGCATGATAAATGAGATTTCTGGGATGAATCAAAGAATCACAGAATGTTAGGGATTGGAAGGAACCTCAAAAGATCATCTAGTCCAATCCCCCTGCCGGAGCAGGAACGCCTAGATGAGGTTACACAGGAAGGTGTCCAGGTGGGTTTGAATGTCTCCAGAGAAGGAGACTCCACAACCTCCCTGGGCAGCCTGTTCCAGTGTCTGTCACCCTCACTGAGAAGAAGTTTCTTCTCAAATTTAAGCGGAACCTCTTGTGTTCCAGTTTGAACCCATTACCCCTTGTCCTACCATTGGTTGTCACCGAGAAGAGCCTGGCTCCTTCCTCGTGACATTCACCCTTTATATATTTATAAACATTAAGAAGATCACCCCTCAGTCTCCTCTCCTCCAAGCTAAAGAGACCCAGCTCCCTCAGCCTTTCCTCATAAGGGAGATGCTCCACTCCATCATCTTCGTGGCTCTGCGCTGGACTCTCTCCAGCGGTTCCCTGTCCTTCTGGAACTGAGGGGCCACTGAAGGTGGGCAGTTTAAAGGTAACTTTAAATTATCCATGTCTCTTTATAAACACAGAGGGAAATGATTTGCAGTGGAGAGAAAGCTTTGAACCTGCCCACTCTCATGACTTTCTGTAATACATTAAAATAGTAAACTGTTACTTCAGGTAATTCATGTGCTATGTAGAATTGCAGACTATGTGATTCTGCATGAAATATCAAATGAGGATGAGTTTTTAAGGGGGATGTGTATCTTAGTTTTCTGGAATTAATATTTTTCAACACCTGTTCACGCTACACTTTTGATTCGTAATTTCCATGAGCTTCTCACTTCCCCTCTGTATAAATGAATAGAAGGAGAAAACTACATGGGTTTAGAAACTGATCTAATAAATTTAGAATGCCTTCATTAAATCACAGCTTGTAAAAACATGTTTTATGAAGACCATATTTTGAATTTGGAACTAGTGTTATGTGTATCTGGAAATAAAAGTGTTTGCTGATAGGTCAGCCACACACTTAGTATATTTAAGTGCTTGTTTCTTAGTCTGTAACTTCGAACAGCACACACTTGTCATAACTGCTAATAGATCAAAACACTTCATATCTTTATTTCTAATATATTATCCTAATGTGTTAGGCTGATTCAGAGCCTAAGCCAGTTATTTGTAAATCCATTCTATTATTATGAAAAAGATCTAGCTCTTCAAAACATAGTAAAATTACGGTAGGCATACAGTTACAGCACCGTAGGAGATGAAAAATTGATGCAGGAACTGCTTAAATCGTATTACCAGCAATTTGATACAGCACTATATCACTGTTGCTCAAAAGTGTAAAAATTATGAAAATCAGAAGTCTAATCAAATAGCTAAATGCTACGAAGCATACTTTTATCAGTATTTTCAACACAGGGAAGTCAATGTCAAATCTCCAGCTCTTTTCAACAGTGTTGGAATACTTACATGCCTGTTACTGGAATTGCCCTGTTGTCAAGCCCTTGACCTAGATAGTGGTCTAGAACAATCTAGAGTGTATCCTGCACTGCACTGCATGGCATCTGATCTGTAAGAATTTTGCTGAAATTGTTCCTCAGAAATGCTGCATGTAAGTTTATGGTGGTTCCCTTGTTTATCATCAAAATGTCACCAGATGAGAAAAGAGAGGTCAGAGCCAGAGCCTGGGCATTTCTTCAGAATTGTCACACAGAGACATCTCTAAAAATAAAATCCTATTTAAAATAATATGAAAGACTCCATTTTTAATATTGGTGGGGTTGCAATAAATCTTTAAATTCCATCTTATCCCATGTAGCCTGGCTTTTCAGCAGCAAGTATGTTTTTTTGGAAGACAGTAGTGTCTAACTGGGGCTGGTACAGAAGTTCAAGGCACAGATTGTAACTCCATGCTAAGAGTCACATTATGACAAAAGGTCAGCCTGCCAGCCATCTTCTGAATGGCAAACTCATCCTAATGTTATTATTTATTAATAGCTAAAAATTCTCAGATTACAATTACGACCAAACAGTAGTTTGTGCTGCTCACTAGTGACAGAGTGACTTTGTACTGAACTAATGGTGGATTCTCACTGATCTTTAATTGAATGACAAGGAAGAGAGTTTACCTACAGTTACCTTATCCTGTTCACTGGGACATCTTTCCTCATGTCTAAGGTAATATTTAACCTCTCAGTTGGCATGCTAGGCTGCAGAAAGTGTGCTGACTGATCTTAATTACCATGTGTCCTTTTCCTGTGATGTGGTGAAAAGCATAATGATAAACTGTTTAAATACACTACTTCATCAGGTAACATGCACTCATCTTACCTGAAGCATATATTCCCTTAGAAGTCTTCTGTTGTGACAAAGGGCTGCCTTCATCTGAACAGTTCTGCTCAGATTGCACAGGAAAAAGAACTTTGCTCATTAAAATGTATTTTGTCATCTGTATGTAAATGCTGTATTTTCAGGACCTGAAAATATAAGGAATTATTCAGAGCTGTCGGTAGGGGGAATGACTAGATGATTTAATTGGTCTCTTCCCTGTCTAATTCTTAAGATTTCATGAATACAGATGAAAATATAAATTAAGAAGTATGCAAAAATGTATTTTGCACTCTCATCTTTCTTTAGTTTGATACTTTTCAGTCAAGGGCACAGAAATTTCATAATTATGGCAACTGAAGAACAGATGTATTAATCAAGATCCTACAGGCAGAGTGAAGAAAAAAAAAAAAAAAAAAGACTAAATTTGTCCTTCATTCTTTTTCCCCACCTCTGCTTTTCTTTGCTCAGACTTTCACTCTCTATTCACTCTAATTTCCAGGTACCATTTTTAAGTACAATAAGGCTTTTTCATATGAAAACCGGTGCAAAAATTGTGGGGTTTTTATATAGTCTAACAAACAAGCTCAGGAAAGAATATAGTCACTATGCAGTTTTTAGATGTAGGAATTTTTTTTTCTTTTATTCTCAAGGGAATTGCTGACAGGCTTGAGAAGAACAGATAACCCAAGTATTCTCTATCCTAGTAAACTGTCATTAGCTATCTGATTTTTTTTGAGCCTATTTATTCTCCAATTTATCACAATGAATAAAGCAGGCAGCTACAGACTCAATATGACAGTAATCCTTTTTTGCCTCAGAAGTAGCCCCTCCACACAATTCATACATTGGCAGCTACTGGAGAGTCATAGTATTTGGTACAAGTAGTCTAAAAGAACTTGTCATTCACTTTAAAGAAAATGACTAAGAAGATATTATGTTTTTATTTTTATTGGTAATTAACTGGTTATGTGTTTATGTTGAGGGGTTTTTGTCTGCTTTAATTCCATATGTCTCTGTATGAGTTCCAAGTCAGGACTGATTATCTTTCTGTAATCATTGTCCTTCATGGGGGAAAAAAAAAAGGTCTTCCTGCTCATTTTGTGAGTTTCACTATTACTTCTGGGTATTGTAAAACAGGCTCCATGAATCTTGTTTTTTATTCTCTTGGTACTTGCTTACAGTAGAGATGGAATAATGTGTTCTATATTTTAAACTGGATGCATGTCCCTTACATCTATCTTTATCTTATTCAACTGCTGTTGAACCTGCCATATCTTATCCTTTTGCACTTGTGTTATTTGTGCATGGATGATAGAGTCATCTTGGACAGCAATGTGTTTTTCCTGACAATATTGTAGAGAGTACAGACAACACTGAGCGAATACAGACAACATGCTCACCACAGAATTTTCTTTTCACTGTCATATCCACAGCAGTAGGATCTGTCTGCATTGTGATGGGAGTTACACATTCTTCAAAAGAAAAGCCACAGCACACTATGTGTGACACTGCCATTTCTACGCAAACGAGAATTAGCACTGCAAATATGACTAAAGTTTTAATGTCCAGAGGCTGCATAAGACACCACAGAATCATAGAATGGTTTGGGTTGGAAGGGACCTTAAACATCACCTAGTTCCAAGAGCCCTCCCATGGGCAGGGACACCTTCTATGGTCACTTAGAGTCACTGGTCTAGAAGTTTCTCTCAACCAAGACATTTCCTTGGCTAAAGGCCCTGTCTGTCAACCAAGGGGCCCTTCCTTTCCCAGTCAAGGTGTGCATGTGGTTACAGGCACTGCATTTGTGTGCGTATGTGATGGTCGTCACCCCACTGAGGTATGAGGTATAAACATGACCACAGACATGTTAAATACTTTACTTAGTCTTTTTGTATAGAATTCCTTCAATGTGAAGCTTAATTGTAATTCTGCTTTTATTTTTACGGATATTACATGTGTGGCTAAATTTTTCTGTTGTATAAAATTAAACAGTCTATTCCAGTTGTGGGTGTTCTTAAATCAAATAATCCCTCAATTTTTAACACCTGAAAGCTGTGATAAATAGCTTCACATTGTGTTTGTATATATGTTAACTAATTATACATTCCTATATAAAAATACAATCAAAACTTAAAGTAAAATTTCTGTGAGTTATATAACCACTATTGTGCCAACCACAAAGTTTTTGAGCTAAAGCAGAGATAACTTCAAATATTGAGCCTCACCACCTAGATTTTAGAACAGTAATTATTATTGTGTTCTTTCTCTGCTGTCAAAATAGGGGGAAAATGAACAGAGGAACAGAGGATCTGTCTCCTGTTTGTTTCACTGAAACAGAAGTTGACAGACTCAGAACTCCTGTCTGGTTAGGATCTTTTATGTGCTGGCACTTTCTGTAGCAAGAATTGCTCTTACTCATATTTCTTTCCTTTTGCATGTCATCTGCATCTCAGAAAAGCTATCTACCATTTGTTGTCTATATCAATATGACATTTCATAGGCTATTACAGAACTATGTTCTCATATTTAATATGCAGTCAGCTTTTTTCCCCAGCATAAATATATTTTTCTTCCCTCAATGCAACAAACTATTCACTTACCATGAAACTATGGGGGCACTAAGTGTTTGCATATCATTTGTCAAAAATAGGAAAAGGAAAATAATGAAATTTGAATCAGCTCTCCTGTTAATCAGGAAAAAAATGTAGCACTCATTTCCAGGACATGGCATATGGTGAGAAAATCTAAAACTCTATGATCATTTATGCTGTCTTCTCATTATTTGTGAGATACAGGATGAAATATTCACTCTGGTCTAGCATAAGTGCGTCTACCTTTTAAGCTGCCTCTATTCAAAGACCTAGCTCCTAGAGTGATAGCCAAACATTGCAGTCTCAGCTTTTCCCCCTAAAACCAAGAGCAACACAATCGTCCTGGCTACACAGAAAAGCTTTTAAGTGAAAGTCAAGTGTAATTAATTGAAATAGCCCAGACACTTCATGTGGGAAGGGGTTGGCGTAATCCTCTTACACCTCCTCAGGCACCAGGGTGGGACCGGGAACACCAGATCTATACTACTCTGTGTCCCTTCAGCATCCCTTAGGAGAGACCTTTGTGAGTACACAGCTGCTCATGTCTCTGAGCAGATAAAAATGAATAAATCCACAATGCAGTGGCAGGAACAGCCAGCTTTCATAACTTCTACTTCTGGACCAGAATGCTCTTGCTGCTCCTGAGAATGGAGGGGACAAAGAGGAGCTGTTCTCTTTAGCAACCTGCAGACCCTGCGCCCTCCGGTGGCCTTTAATAGAGTATGGAAAATCAGAAGAGGCCTTCTGCCATGGAATGTTTTGAGCCCAGAGAGATTTATTCAGCACTACATTGTCACAGATCTCTAGGTTGCTGAAAACCAGCAAAGAGTAACCAGTACACTATGACTTCACAGAAAAGTGAGTTAGAGATGCTGTAGATTGCTTAGGACGTTACCTTGCATGGTACTCACTTGGGATCTGCAGGATGTTGGGCATTCCCCTTCTCCTGAGCAGTGTTCATACAACATTGAGATGCGAAGCCTCATAAAAGACGTGACGTTCCTACTAGGACTGGGACCCTAACAAGCTTGCCTAGAGCTTCCAGTTGTATCAGTTTTGAACTAGCTTAACATAATAACTGGCTTGATGCTGTAATTCACTGGAGCTAAATGGATAATCTGCAGGGCTTAGAATATGCTATGGTAGCTTGATTATGAAGGCTTAAGCTCTTTTGAATGAAAAATGCCAACAGGTACAAAAACGCACTAAAAATATTTTACCATTATGTTCTGTAAATACTTCTGAAAACATAACTTCAAGAACTGTGTATGGGTAGGCTTGCTATAAAACTGGCAGACTGCTGAGTGCTGATGAGCCTTTGTATCCCTTAAAAAGCCTTGTCTTTTCAAGAACCTAGAAATACTTGGCTGTGCGTATGTACAGAACTTCAAAAGAATTCTATTTAATCAGCACCTCATGGGACAACTGGTAATGAATTTTATATGTAGATTGAAGTGCAGTTTCCTTTAGGAATTATGATATATTCCTGATGAATACAGAAATTCTGAGAGAGCTCATCAAGCCTCCTTTCCTGTAGTTCTCAGGTTAACTGAACAAGCTTCAATTGCCTGTCTTGCTGAAAAGCCCATGTGTCTAAGGTAAAGCATCCATGAAAGATGAGATCATGGCCTATCCATCATTTGAGTGTACCTATTCACATCTGAAACGTAATAGTCTTGCCTCTCTAGATTATTCCATAACATGTTCTGGTATTCACTAGTTTTGTGCTACAGCAACTGGTGCATCAGTTCTTCTAATCAATCAACTCCAAACAAATCCAAATATTTATTGTTCTTCCTGTCTGATTCCTGTAGCTGGGGAGTGCAGCTCTGACAGCCTTCCTGAAATCCTGATTTTTTCTTAAATCATAAGAACAAAGCTTTCGGAGAAGCCAACACAAGACAGGCACAGTAGGGATTCTCAGTCCTGCTAGCATTAATGTTCGTTCTCTGAAGTTCACGTGTCTCAGCAGAGATCTGGCAGCCGCAGTTGCTGGGAGTGTCTGACAGCACTGCTGCCACAGGAATATCTGCCAGCACATGCGTGGTCTTTGACCTGCTTAGACCAAAATCAATTGTTTAGCCTAAGTGTAGGGCTGAGTTGTAATATTTGCTCTCTGACATTTAGTAGGCATGTTTGGGGTTATTTTTCTCAGGTTCTTCAAGAAGTAAACCATAGTCCACCATAAACATCCTGATAACATTTTCAGCATACAGTATTTATAGGTAATTACCAAGAACGTACAATGCTACTTTTTACTCTTATGTTCTATCAAGTAGTCAAGAACACTGAAACTCTGGGCTTATGTCATGCTGTTGCTAGGTTTACACCTATATAGATCCACGTCAAAATGTCAGCACTCATTTGTCAGGATTCTCTGGGATGAATGCAGGAAGAAAAACATGGAGAATTGGAAACAGCTGATGACCAGGAGCTTAAATTTCTTTCATCACTTCCCTCTAGCTGCAATTATGATGACCTTACGAGTTTATGGAACATACTGGCAGAGGTATTTGGGAAAACCAAGTGAGCATCCTAAGGCAGAATACTTAGATATGAAGAATAAACATTCGTTATGCTTCTTTACAATGCTTGTTGGTTTGGAGTTTATTTTGTTGGGTTTTGGGGGGGCAATTCTTTGTTTTGCCGGGGTGGGGAGGATGTTTTGTTTTGCTTTTCTCTCTGCCTAAAACTACATGACAGGAAGAGACTTTATCTTGAGAGAAGTTAGGAAAAAAATGCAAAGGTAGTCATGTGCCTAATTTGTTCACCTAATTATTGCAATTATACTTTCAGATTGGATAGTTCCACATAAAATAGCATCCCATAAGCAGCTAGCCCCTATCTTCATGCAGTTATAGCAAATCAACATGCAAATTAAATTCAGAGTTACAACCTGCTATCCCAGCATGTGTGATGTGTTGGTCTCCAAGATCTTCCTGAAAGCTGGTCTGGTCTCTTAAAAGATAATCAATAACATTGTCCAGCCAATGGAAGCATATCAGCCATGACCGTTCGAATATTTGTCAGGACTGTGTTTGTACTAATCAATATACCATCAATATTGTTATACTCATTATTACCTTTATTTATTGACTATTTACATTTGTATGGAGGAATCACCTATATTATTTGGAAGCTTCTGGTATGTATAAGAAAAAGCCTTCAGCTAGATGTAACCTTCCGTGGTTCTGCCTTTCAAATAAATCCATCACAAGTTCACTTCCCTCGTCTTTTAAAAAAATCAAGGGGAAGTTGTTGGAGCGGAGTTGATTTCCCCGCTACACAAATAGACTGAGTTCAGAACAAAACAAGCTTGTAGGATCTCAGCATGTAAGATCAAGCTGCACCTATGTAGCTTTCTTTGGGGCAGGCTTGGGCAGCACTGCTAAGTCTCAGATCACAAAATGCTATTGCTTTCCATTACAAAATGGATGTAGAAGAACTTGCAATTTTCTATTGTAATTCCTTCAAGGCTACACAAATTCTGCCTGTGTTAGAGAGGGCAGCTGGCAACACTGTCTGCACTCTAAAGACTCTAAAGGTTACCCAGGCACCTACATCTACTGCAGACAAAAACCTGCCTCTAGGTCCTGAAGCATTTAGTATGCAATGTGGATTTTGTCCTTCTTCTTGTAAAGAAATATGTGGCTCAAACAACAAGCACTATTGCTTTTTGTCAGAGTTAGGATAATTGCTGGACTCTATGATCTTAAGGATCTCTTCCAACAAAAATAATTCTATGTTTCTGTTTTTGGAGGAGGAAAGACTGATGCTGAGGGAGAGAAGTTCTACTTTGGTCAGCTTAAATAATGGTCTTCAGTCTTGCACTAAATAAACCTTATCCTACTTATAGCAATAAAAAGCTTTCAATGTTATTTCTTTGTATACTAGGAGACATTTTTATCCTAAAAGGCCTCATTCTCAGTGTTGTGCAAGGTGCAAAAAGTATGAAAGAAAATATGGTAGGACTCCTAGTGAAACCAGGGCCTTGTAAAAAGGATATATGAATGAGAGAATGAGCCCCTTATCTTACACTTCATTATACTTGTTTATGTTCACTAGATGGCTTTAGGTAACTTTATTTAGGAGTCATGCTGTAATGAACAGTGTAAATTATGTGCCATTAGTGTGAATAACAGTACTAATATTTACTTTGGTAAACAGATTTATCTCATGGGCTCACTTTGGAATTGCTAAATATACAGCTCAGCAGTTCAAGTGCCTATTCGAGGTTAACCTGAAACCGGTTTGAGGTTGTTAGGGCTCAAATGTAAAGTAAATAAAAATGATCCTGGCCATCTGATATTACCTGTTGTTTTCCTTGTATGTCCTGGCATAAACAAGGGCACTTAGACACATGATACCCTTTCTGTTCTCTTATCCTGAGGCTTCTCAGGTCACCGATACTGCTGTCTTTAACAATGTGATGAAATATTGGTAAGACAGGGATTTTAAATGTCCTTCATTGTACTCTTTCAATCTTAAATGTGAAGGCATCCTATGGATCAATTCTCTCTCTTCTTTATGATTATATAGGTTCTATTTGCTTCTGCGTGGTATTACTGGGGAAGATAAAAAACAGCAATTGCTGATATGAAAAAGCAATGGCTATATTTATAGCTACCTTAGTACATCAAGGGAAGTAATTGTGCCCCTGTACTCAGCACTGGCGAGACCTTGATGATCTTAAAGGTCTTTTCCAACCTAAACATTCCCATGATTCTATCTTAGCAGTAAGATATGCAGTTTAGTCATCCAGGTTTCTGGGTTTGCCATAACTGTTGTGATAGATTTGAGAGACTATTTTTAACATTTTCCTATGTTGGATTCTGAATCTTAAGCTTAGATAATGTACAAAACAGTAGATATTTTCAAATAGTTAATGAGGCTTGAAGCTTTTGTCATTCTTTGAAAAATGAACAGTATTTTACACAATTAATAGATGATGTGAAACATACTGTACAGAAACTTTGTTTTTAAAAGCAATTCAAATACAGTGGCAGCATCCATAATGTTATTTGCTCAATAGCTTGTTTTTCATAGTCCTATTTATCTTTATAGGACTGTACTAGGTTAACTGAGGATCGAGTTTGGTTCCAGCACTTTTTTTTTCTTTTTTCCTAAGTTTTGTAACCTAGCTTTTAAACTTCTGGGATAATTTGCTTAGCTAATTAAAAAACCAGTTATTTTTATCTCTGATTCCAAGTTTATGTCATTTACTGACTCTTCTGTAACATCTATAGGTTGCTGCTCTCTAAAATTTTGGGCAATCTCTTAACACTTATTGCTTGCATGATGCTTTGTAGTATTTCAGTATGTTCAGCCAATGGGGCGTCATCCAAGACCATCAAAGGACTTGTGTTGTCTTGAATAACTCAAGCAGGAAACATTACAGGAAGGGCACCAGGAGAGAGAGGGATTGAGCCCTGTAGAGGCAGAGCTGGTTTTCTCAGTTTTCCTTTTGTGGTTGAACACCAGTTTGGGCATGTGCTAGTTGACAAGTAAAACTTCAGTCAACCCACTAAGGGAGCATATGCACTGTTGCCCTCGAATCTTCTAGAACACTTAGCCACACAGACACAAGACACTGGTCGCCCCAAGGCCATCTTGGGCCGACCAGCCACCCGTGGATCAGGACTCTGACTCAAGGCAACAATGCTGGATCCAAAGGGTGGTGAAACCTCCTCATTCTCTATCCATCTCTCTCTCTCTTTCACTGTCTTTTTTCTCAACCTACTTGTTTTTTCCTTGATAAATGTCTCCTAGTTTTTCCTCACAGTAGTTGATAAGGAAATAATGCCTGCACTGTGACATCTTAATCCACAATGCTTCTTCATTGTTGTTAGGAAAAACAATAAATAATTTTGTATGTTTCTTCTGAGTCACTGCCATGGCTCTACTGCCTCTGAGGCCTTGCCATGCAGGGATAGCCTTTTCGTGGGATTGTAAAGATTCACCTCCCTTGTCACTCACCGGCAGGGCAGAGACATTTATTTTGGTGTCACAAACAGGATCCCCTGAATAAGAGTGCAAGAGGAACATGGAGGTGATATCAGCCAAGGGGCTCAAGAAAGGAGGATGTTTAATTGGCTGAGTCTGAGTTCTCCAGCAGACAGTCATAGCTTCCCAGCTTCAGCCTGATCTTAACTGCTCCCCTTGTTAAGAGTTACTTAAAAGCTATAAAGCATGTCATACTCCAAAAGAGAAGGTTTGGGCTGAGGAAGACTGGCTGTCTCCCTCAATTGTTGCAGGACCGAGAGAGGAATTGGCAAAGAAAAGCAGTCTGAGACCTAGAAAGTGGAAGGCAATACTCTGTGGTGTTTTAGGGGCAGCGCTGATAGCAGCATAGGAATATAAATGTGTTGTGGACCAAACAGAGCAAGAAATGAATGAGTTGTTACAGGAGCTAGTTAAGAATTTATGAGCAGAGTTAGAATCAGAAAGATCAGTGCATAGTGCTTTCATTAGGGAACAAGAGTTGCAGCCAGAACTAGCTGAGCTGCGACAGGAAGACCTGAAGAGTGGTTGTGGGTGCAGCAGTAATGTGGAAAGAGCACAATTTAGTTGCTAGGGAAGTGGCTTGCCATTACCTCTGGGAAGAAATGGAGGAAGTAAAACTTAAGTATAGAGACAACATAGCTCCTCAAATTTGACGGCTTTTAAAAAATGAGTTTCATTGTGATGGGAACAATGAAGATGGGCTGGAAGTTGTAACTAAAGAGTACCTTGTAGTGCGACTGAACTGGCAAAATTACAAGTATAGTCAGCTCCCTAGGGAGTCTAAGTATGTGTGGAGAGCCTCTCTCTCTCACCAGAGGAGACAGGATAAAACTTAAGAAGGATGAGGCCCAGGAGTATTCGGGCTCTGGTGTATTTTTACCTGTGGAGGATAAAGGGACACCCTGGTCTCAGTGAGCAGCATACTGAGCTGGAGCATTGGATCCCTTAGAGAGGGGATCCAGTAGTCCTCCCCACTTTGGGATTAGACCAACTAACTGAAATGGTGCAGAAAGCGGCTTGCCTTCAATTAATGCATGACAGCCCTCTCTGATGTTATTGAAGGGTGACCCAGGTGGAATGACTCCTTTGATAAGGGACCCTCCTGACTCTCTGAAGTTATATGCTCTACACATTCAGGATCACCTGAGGGCAGCACTAGCTTTGGAAGCAATGATCCAGAACCATTTGCAAATGTTTTTGGCCATGTGAGAAGGACCGGTGGAGCCCAGCCAAGCAGAATCTGCTCTCACTTAGGGGGAAAATGCTCAAGAACTAATAAATTATAACTGCCATGTAGGGATCTCAAGAGGGAATCAAAAGAAGAAAGCCACATTCAGGAGAACAGAGGCAGAAAATGACGAACTCACACCCCCAGGAGAAAATTCAGGATCAGGGACAACTAGGAACCAACTCTCGAAAATGGTTCTGCGTAAAGGAAATCCTGGAGAACTGATGAATGGCTTACCCCTTCCTAACCTACAGCTCCTGGTCAAAATGTGGAAGAGCCTGGGTAAGAATTTGTAAAGGGGAAAAAACATCTCCCCCACTAATGGGGCAGTATCTCACTCCCCCAGTTGAAGGGTTTTAGTTTGGGAAACTTCAACCCCCACCTCCACTAAGAGAGCCAGGGGATGGGGATGGGCAGGGATTCATCTTGGAAGCCTCACAGAGAACTCTAAATGAGACCTATTGATCACCTTCCCAACAGGCCCTTTAAAGTCCCAGTGACATTTTCACTGGATACTTATGTGCAAATGTCAGGTCTGAGAGGGAATGAGGCAACACAGTGCCACATATACCCTGATAAAAAACAGATCTGGGTCACTGATGTATTTGGGAAGTTGAAACAACAGCTCACCGCTACAGTGAGCTGTTGGTTACCCAGAGACCTGAATGCGACAGATAACCTTCTGCGAGGAGACCGCTCTCCACTGAAGAGACGTCTCCATAGAAGAAGTTAATGCCAAGATGAAAGAAATTGCTGACCACACTGACGCACTGTACCATTCACTCCAACCAACAGACTGGTTTGAGGGACTCTCACCCGGATTCTGATTTACCTCTCTTTTACGGTCTGTAGGCCTCAGTGGATGGAGAAGATAATTGATACAAACTGGAATAATGCTGTTAACTGGATTAGTGCTTTTGGCATAGCCATTGTTAGATGTATGATTGTTTACTTTCATCTGTTTCTTCCATCTTTATGCCTGTTCGCTATGTTTCGTATGAACTTTAGAATTTTTTCCACTACTCATTGTTTGAACCACAGGGTGTTGTCTAAGATCATTGTGGGATTTGACCTGTCTTGTCTCAAACAACTCAAGCAGGAAACATTGCAAAAGGGGAACCGGGAGAGGGAACAAGCCCTGCAGAGGCAGAGCCGGTTTTCTCCATTTTCCTCCTGTGGCTGAAGACACCAGCTTGGGCATGCATTGGTTAACAATTAAAATTTTGGTGAATTCACTGAGGGGGCATATGCACTGTCACCCCCAGATCTTCTAGAACACTTAGCCACAGAGACATAAGACATTTGTTGCCCTGAGGGTGGTCTCAGGCTGACTAGACTATATAAAGGCGAGTGTGTACATTTACCTGGGTCTACCAACTACCTACAGATCAGGACTCTGACTCAAGACATTGCTGGATACAAAGAATGGTGAAACCCTGTCCTGGTTTTGTTAAAAAACAAGTTTCTCTTTTAGTGAATTTTGCCTGTCTGCTAAAGCCTTCATATTAGCTGCATTTTCCTGGAGAACCAGGTAAATGTTTTGGTAAACATAGCAATGGAATGCAAAGTTATTGATAAGCATGGATGGACATATCGCAAGAGGGGCAACCAGAAACAGGTGACCAAGAAACTGACCAACTGTGTATAACATTCCATTCACGTGAATACTTCATATAAACGTGGCAGATCACAAGGATCTCGTCCCTTTTTCCCTATGGAGAGGACCTTGCTAGTCGGCCCTGCGAACTGAGGCCTAGTGAGAGACTGAACCCAGCTCCGGTTGGCTGCAGGGTCCAGTCCCGGACTTTGGGTGCTGGTTCTGCAGTTGCTGAGACTTTCAAGATTGGTTTTGTATATTTCATATTATTTTCTCTATTCTTATTAGTAGCATTAGTAAAACATTTTTAATTTTTCCAACTCTCTTCTCTCTGTCCTTCTTTTCCTCCCAATCACCTGTCTTTAGTGGGAAGCGGGGAGAGGGAGAGGCATAACAGGGAAGTGTGGGGGGAATAGGAGGTTAACAATACATCTGCCAGGGTTTTATTGTCACCCCACAATCTAAACCCTCGACAAACCCCCTTGCTCTCTATCTCTCTATTTTTCCCCATCTTTTCTCTCAACCTTCCATTCATTTTTCCTTGATGGACATCGCCTCGTTTTGCCTTAAAGTATTTGATAAGGAAATAATGCCTGTGCAATAGCTCCTTTATTCGCAACGTTTCTTGATTGTTGTTGTAAAAACCCAGAAATTATTTTGTATTGTTCCTCTGAGTCATTGTCATGACTCTACTGCCTCTGTGGCCCTGCCATGCAGGGACTGTCTTTTTTGAGGGATCATAAAGATTCACCTCCCTCATCACCCACCAAGGGGGACAAGACAGACTCATCCCACCATGTTTCTGTGCTTTCAGTTATGTCAGTTTCCCCAGTTGCTCAATGGGTTCCAGCTCCTGTTTGCTGCCCATGCTGCATGCATTGGTGTAGATGTGTCCTGGTTTTGGTTAAAACAAGACCAATTCTCTTCTAGCGAACTTTCAGCTAAGTTCTTCTAAGAAACTGCACTTGTCTGAAGTTGGCTGCATGTTTTTCAGATGCTGTTTTGTGGTAATGGTAGAAATGGTATGCAGAAGAGGCCCAGGTTTATCCTTATTGCTCTGGCATCCAAGGTTGCTGATAAATTTTTTATGTCACATAAGTGAGAGAGGCATATGCACAGGGAAGGGTGGACAGAATGGGTGACCAAAATCAAGCAACTAGGTATTCCATGCCCATCCACGTCATACACCATACAAAAGTGGGAGATCACAAGGGTCTCACACTCTTCGTCCATAGCCAGCATCTGAAGAGGACCCTACTTGTTCTGCCTGTGATCCTAGGCCTGGCTCCAGGCCCTGCATTCCTAAAACCAGTTCCAGTTTACTGCTGAATCGAGCCCAGGACCTCTGACACTGGAGTAACATCAGCTCCACAGCAAGCTGCCTCTGCACTATGCCAGGAAATTCAGTATTGGTTTTGTATATTTTGCATCTTTGTTTTTCTCTTAGTATTACTAGTAAAACATTTTTAATTTTCCAACTTGTAAATCTGTCTCCCTTTTTCTCCTATTTCCCTTCCTTAGTGGGGAGGGCAGGAGGCTAACAGAGAGCATCTGCCACAGTTTATTGTCGCCTTACTATAAAGAGATGCATGTCAGTTGGGCTATTGATCTTGCCACATTTTTTGTGGGAGAGGTCCTAATTCCTGTGTGACTGCTCTCAGGTGCTTCCATGGTTTCTAATGCATCAACACACTTGCATCTTTGCTGATGCATAGATCTTTATCCCCTGCCTCCACTAAGATGACCAAGGTGCTGTGTGCATTAGTACAGAGATATTTCAGATGTGCACCAGGGTACTTGGCACACCACAGAGCAGAGTGAAGGACCTCACTAGCACACCATCCCTCAAACACTGGCAAGTTGCCCCATGGCTTATCACTCGTGAGTCTAATTTTAACCCTTTCCCACTTCAATTCTAGTTTAAAGCTCTTTCAATGAGCCCGGTTAACTCTTGTGCAAAGATTCTTTTCCCCTTTAAGACAGATGTACCCCATTGTCACCAGCAGGTAGACTGACTGTGATCACAAACCCCAAAATTCTGCCGGTGACTCCAGTATTGATCACCTTGGTATTCCTGTTTCTTCTGACGTTGTTCCCTGCAACTAGAAGGACAAAGGGAGAAACAAGTTGTGCTCCTGATCCCTTAACCAGCTGTTTCAAGTCCCTGAAGTCTCTTTTGATCGACCTTGAACATTTTATTGCAACTTCACCCCTGCCCACTTGAAAAAGCCATCATGGATTATATCTGAGGGCCCTATCAGAATAGGAAGTTTTTTGGTGAAATCCTTAACCCAAGCCCCAGGGAGGCAGCAGACTTCCCTAAGAAGTGGGTCCAGTTTGCATATTGGGCTTTCTGTTCCATGCAGAAGTGTCCTCTGACAATGACTTTTTTCTCAGTGGAAGTGGTTTTGATGCAGGATGTATACCAATATAACCTTGGTGACACCTCCAACCTACATGGGCCATTGCCTTGATTATTGTTTGGCTTCCCTTGCAGAAGAACCTCCTGTCTCCTGTACCAGGGCACCTGGGATGGTGGGTCAGTCACTGAGGAGACGCTCCTGCTGTGCTGGGCAGGAACATGTCACCATTGTCCCCTGTCCCTCAAGCTGTCACGTTCTGCCAGATGGAGGGAGGACTGGTAATCCCCCGTGCCGTGTGTCCTGCCGCCTGACGGCTCTGGGTGCAGCTCCAGCCCTGCCTCTGCTCAGCCTCCCGATGCTCCCCAACCCGCTCGCGTTCCCCGGAGCCCATCCCCCGGCGGGCAGCTCCGCTCCTCTCCCCGGGACACCTCCCGCAGGGCGCTCGCTGCCGCCGGCCGGTGCTGGGGCTGCGGGATCCAGAGAGGACGGGGGCTCCTGCTGGGCGGACCCGTGGCCCTGGCAGAGCCGGCAGAGCCCCGTTTCTCGGCCGGCTCCCCGGGGGGTGTCTGGGAGCGGGGGCGGCTCGGCCGCGGTTGCTCCCGGCGCCGTCCGCGTCCCCTTGGCCGCTGCTGCGCGACCCGCGGGCGCCTCCCGGTGTCTCCGCTCCCCGGAGGCTTCCCCGGGTGAGGAGCCCCCGGTGCCCCGCGCTGCAGCGCGGCGGGTCCTGCGGCACCGGAGCCGCTCGCCTCGGCGGCTGACTTAAAATGGTGACAGCAACAGCAACCCGTGGTGCGGCGAGGCTGATCGCTGCGGTGACACCCGCTCCCAGCTGCCAGGCATGAGGTGTGGGAGTTCAGAAACTGAGTTGCACTCAGTGATTCTTGTTTGTTCCTTCCAACGCAGGGCATTCTGTGATTTTGTGAGTAACGAACTGAGAATTTAGGCAGCTCTGGAGGTTCCTAAATGGGTGAAGATTTGGATAGAAGATACCAAGTCTTTAATTACCCCCCTTCCTTTTACAGGGGAAAGATATACTTAAGCAAGGTCTGCCCTTTGCTGAAGCTAGACTGATTTTTGTCCTAATTAGTGAGAACTTCTGTTTCCCGTGTAGAGGTTATTTCTGTGTAGTTCTTTCAGATATTTGCATAGATCACCCTGGTTTTAATAGTTTTTCTCAAAAAGGATGAAGGTGACAAAACGTAACTCTTTGAAAAAAAGCATCTTTATAAAAGTGAGTTTGCACAACTTGAGTGTGGTAGCTCTCCAATTTATTTAAAGAAGCTTGGAAGTGTAATATTGAAATAATTACTCTGTTATAAAATCATTTAAAAAAAAAAAAACTGTTGAGAAGTAAGTGAGGAGAGAGGCTCACAGCATTTAATTCACTTTCAGTGAGGATTTGTCACATAGAACCAATCTAGTTTTGAACTCTTACATTTTGAAAGCCTCCAAAATACTGGTGTGTAAGAAAAACTATCTTCTCTGATAAGAAAGGAAAATCCTCACCTTAGAGAGTAAGGATTATAGAAACTATTTTTAAGCGCCATGTAGTTTTAGATCTCTATTTGAAGGTTTTCAGTAGTAGTGTGATTTCCTGACAAAATCATAAACCACTAATGACTTGTTAAGTAAAGAACACGGTGAACTTTCACTTTGTTGCACATCGTGATTGTTTTTTTCCTAGATATGACAGATTTAAGTATGAATATTTGATTTTTCAAATATTTTGTGATTACACGACAAATGAGACTATTTGGGGGGAAAAAAGCCCCAAATCACTGTAAGATGCAGATATGGTAAACCTTATTAGTCTTGATCAACAGTGCAGATGGATGGATATGTTGTACAAAACTCCTGAGGGCAGACTTGTCTCTTCCTTAACAAACAACACAAAAATGCGGAACATTAGAGAAGAATCTGTAGCATCAAGGCACCTGAGAAAGTTACTTTTGGAAATCTTGCAAAGAAATTCCAGGGAATGAATGAAAAAATCTTGAAGATTATGTTGAATATTTTAACTGAAGTCTCTAAGACCTTGACAGGTACAGCAAGGTGAGAAAACTTTGAGTAAATGTACACAAGGAAATGCACATGTAATTAAACTACTGTTGTTTTACCCTGTCTTGCAAATCAATAAATAAAACTTCCTTCTGATATCCACAGAAGGGAAAAGAAATAAAGTGGTTTGGTGAACACTGTATGCAAGTAACCCAAATTTTTTATGGATTAAAGGTTAACAGGTTGAAGTGTGAGGTCTGAACAAGGATTTTTCTACAGCTGGGGCAACACCTGAGCTTTTCCTCACATTTAGGTGACCTGATATTAGATGAGCAATCAACCAAGCAGTTTTCCCACTGTAGGAGTACTGGAAGACCGGTTTTCACAGAATTTCTGTGAGTTCATTATTTTCTTTATCAGCTGTGGCTGAACTTGGCCAGAGTGTTCAAAGTTTATCACAGGATCTTGTGCACACACTTCCACAAAACTAATTTTCCTAGGAAACCTGAATAGTAATTTCAAAGAGTAATAGCCCTCTGTACTATTTACAGTGATCTTGGGTGATGAAAACCATCCAGAAAAAGCTCCTTATCCACTCACTAGAGTTATTCCATATGAATTTGCATTGGTAGTGATAATAGTTTACTCAAAACAGTTGCTGCATGCTTATTTGGATTGATAAACTGAAGTAATAGTGTTGGTTATAGCAGATTGCAACTAATTGACCAAGACTTAACCTCCACTAAGTTAAAATGTTTTGTCAAAAGACAATCTGTTGAATATTCACAATCTAAGTTGTATTCAGAGTACGTGATTTTTTACAAGTATTTCCATTATATTGGTGGTAAATTCTTAATTCCTCAGACTGAAAGTCTTTACCAAGAGAAGCAAGGCTATCGAAAAATTAAATTTGTGTTGAATATGCCGGTTTCCACAAAAAAACTTAATATGAAGAAGTTTTTGTAGTTAGGTTAACAGCAAAATTATCTAAGCTTAAAGGTGGTGAATGAAGTAGCTGCAGATATTTTTAAATTATATTTACTGTTTTCCTAAAAGAAATAATCCCGTGGGCTTCAGGGAAATATTTTTGATACTATGTAGGAGTCTAAAGAAATAGTCTCTGAGTACCTAGAATGAGATGTCAAAGGATGGACTTAAACAGTGCTTAGAGACGTTGATACAGATTTGGGATTCATCATTGTCAAAAGAAAAACTGAGGCCCTAAGAATTATGCCAGTCATGAAGTAAGTGCCTGCATACACTGAGATGAAAGAATTCATATTTGAAAAAAAAAAAACCAAACATGGCTATATCTCTGTCTGACAGCTTTTCAACAGTACAAGCATCAGAACCTAATCCCACAGCTAGGGAGGTGGTGGTTTAATATGTTATTTCTTGCTGGTTTTTTGCTTCGTTCGTTCTTCCTGGTTCCTTTTAAAGGATTTATACATTTGTTAAACTAGGCTGTTATAGGTAAATATCATAAATTTGGATTGTTCCTGGGGAAACGTGGGTGTTTCTGAACTTGCAGGTGTTGTGGAATGAGAGAAAAGGGCAGGTTCATCACCCACCTGACTGTGGCAGAGTGGCGTATGTAGTGAGTCTTTAAGTGTCGTCTTTCAACAAGAATTATATACTGCAAAGGGGTAAATCTGAAACTGACCTGAAGAACATAACTTGCCACAAGTCCCTCTCTATTGGTACCTAGAAAACAGCCTTTTTGTCTTTATAGAGTTCTTGCCTTAGAGTTAAGAACTAACTTCTTGCCCCCATTTTGTGTGCCAGTGGATCACCTCTGTAACTTGGTGATTAGCACTGTTCCTACCTACTTCATTGTTTTGCTCTAAGTCAGTGGAGCAAGGGAAGGGAAACTGCCTCTCATCGGTACTGGCAAAGGAAATATTTTCAGTTATCCTTCCTTAAATGACTTACTAGTTATATAAAATAGTGTACGTGGATAATAAATTTTGAAGGATTGAAGCCTACCTCTTTGCTGCCATCAATTTTGATGTCTCTCAGTTTTAAGGAGCTGGCTGAGGTACAATGACATTTAGAGCAAGCAGGCTGCTGGAGCATTTTGGTGCCAGCTGGTCATTTTGCTCTCTTTAGAGGGCTACTTCGATCTCTAAGTCAAAGCCAGACCTTAACCTGCTGATCTTCATCAGATTTTCTGACATCTTGAAATATGCCATTAAAGTTTTGTAGGTATAAAAAACTGATGCATTTGAAAGAAGAAGATATTAAGGGGACATTATTTTCAGCACACTACAAACTGTTGCTCACAGTAACCCCAAACTGGAACTGCAGTTGGCGTGATATAATTAGCAGGGCATTTCAATGTAAGCAGTGTCCTTAACGATTTTTGCAGCTTCATAATTATTTTTTTTTCCAATTACCAAGAGTAACTAGAAAAGTAATTTTAAAAATAATAATGAAACATCTCTTCTTTATTCTGTTCTCAGCCTTCAAAATGTCAAGGAGATAACAGTACTGAATCCTTTGCACATATACTTAACAACACTCTTTTCCTCTGCCTTTTTTATTATTATTTGCTAAGTGTGAAAAAAAAATGTACAGTACTGACGTCTGGTTCTAATTTCACCTTCTCAATCTGATGCTCTTGTTTACCTGGTGATTTTTCAATACCTGGGATCAGCTAGTGGATTCTTGTTTTTAAAATCTCTCTTCTGGCTTATTAGCACAGGAAGATAATGTAGTTTGAATTTCATGCCTGCTCAGAAACATGGCATCCATAGATAAAAAGGTTTGTTCTGCATAAAAGAAAAAAAAAATAATAATAAAGAAAGAAAGAGCAAAGAAGAGAGAACTGGGGTTTGGACTTGACACTGGTCCCTGCCAAAGTGGTATTGAATCATTCCAGAGAGCTGACTCAGGTAACTTGTTTCTCTTCATTAGACAATTAGATGTCGCTCTAGTAGATCATGGTGCATCCTCTCTCATCTCAAGGCGTAAGGTTGACAGCGGGTGTATTTAGGACGTTACAGGGATTGCTTTGCACCAGGTGGCAAACCTCCTGGAGACCTTTCTAGCCACGTGAGAAATCACTCATTTTATTGTCAGGTGGTAGATCTTTGGTTTGATCAAAGAATATGTTGGGTTGATATGACGTTTTGTTGCTTACCCTGCAGTTCTGAGAGCATAATTTCTGGGTCTGTAACAGTGAGGTTGTACTAACAGTCTCAGAAGGGCAATGCAAAGATGTAATCTTTTTTTTTCCAAGTGAGATTACTCAAATTCTCTGAGTTCAGAGAACGACGAATTTATTTAGAATAAGTTTGCATTTTAATCTAAGCTTCTTCGCTAGAAGATTTTCTTCGAATTTAATCTACTTCTAATGTCTGAGTGAAAACTGCATCAGAAAACCATTGATCTGAAGAAAATTCAGTTTCTAATTTGTTAGACTCTGATACCCTATTCATCTATTCGTTTCCAGATTAACAACTATCCTGTGCATCTTGGGTAAAACAGAAGCCTTGATAAGATATCATGAAAAGCTATTATAGCATTTGCTCACATTTATTAATGTGCAAATAACCTGTTCCTCAGCCCCTAAGCTTTTCTTTGTCAGACCTGACATTCATGGATGACAAGTTTCAGCTTTCTGATTGTCAGCTCCTCTAAGGAACGATTGTATTTAGTGAACTCACTTTTGCTGTCTGCCCTGCATTTTTTCAAAGGGGTTCTTTTTTAAATGCAGAAAATATGGAAGGGTTTTTTTTTTTTTCCTTTGGGTGAAGAGATAATACATATGACCATACTAGGAACCTCAGTAATGTTTTACATTTTTTAATCTGGCATGTTACCAGCATTTTTGCTTTAATGTGGATCGTGCTCCAGCAATTTTCTGTCACTATAAAGCAAAGGTTTCCACATCTATTTACAATTGTTAATATTGACAAAAGTGGCATTGTTTATGTGCTCTGGTTCTCTCTCTATGTGAACAGGTAGCCTCACATCTACAGTGATGTGAATAGATAGCCACCTTCCTTGTGTTCTGCACTGCGAGGCAGTGGGTTGTTTGCACGGGAGTGCTAGGGTATGTTTCCCAAGGGTCTGATGAAGACAGAAGTTCTCCTGAAGCTGGTGCATTAGACTGGATATACACTGCAGCTGCTATGCTTGGTGCCTTCTAGGGGGATGTGGCATGAAAGCTGTGATAGTTCTTTGATGTTTAGTTCAAAAACTTTAATTTTGTAACTATTTCTGCACTGGGACAATAACATTTTGTTAGCCTGTCAGCCAAGACCCAATTTTCATTATATTCTCTCTCCGAACATTTCTACAGACTATTCCAAGAGAAGCTAGAGAAGGCTGTGAGAGAGAGGGTAGCATTAGGGAAATGTCTGACTCTGGATACACATATTCCTTTAAAAATACTATGTGGAAAAAATATTCAGGCTTTAAACAAATATGTATGACCTATTTAAATACAATATAGTGATGAAAGATGAGGGATACTGTACACTGACGGAGTTAGATCAGATTATCCTTTATCAGTGCAGTAATAACGGAAGAGCAAACGAAGGTGGATAGAATAGAGAATGGGAAAATATTTTGTTTAAAAAAAGTCACCGGGAGCCCTTCTGAGAGCACAGGAGGAGATGGGCAGAAGAGCCACAGGCAGAACAAGCAGAACAGGCAGGAGCTGTGCAAGGAAGCCAGGGCCACAGGCGGACGGAGGAGTCTGCTGAGGCTTTGGAAGAGGCTATTGCTGCTCCACCACACGGCTCCTAGACTGGCAACAAAAGTAGGGGAAGGGTTCTGCTTACCAACATGAACACAAAATGTGATTGTTGCTTTTGTGTCTCCTTATCAGTGTTTTAAAACATCATTATTCTAGTTTCGACTCAAATAAAACCTGGCTTTGTATAATAGTTGTCGTTAGCACATCTGTTTTATTTCTTTGTCCACATCCTGCAAAGATGTGTCTAAGGTGCAGAGCCTTCATCTGGCCAAACTATGTGTGGAAACTGTTGGGAAAAAAAAAAAATGGGAAACTCCACTTTCCTTCAGAGCAATCTTGAAAAGTTTGCAGAGGACAATATAAGACAGACCTAAGAAGGGGAAAATAAAATGTACTAAGAAGAAAGACTGTAGTACAGCAAAGAGTGACAGATTGCTAAGGAGCACCAGAAGCCGGCACTGACTTTTAGGTCTGAGTGAAAGGTGAGACAATGTAGAGTTTTCCACCCTACAAGTCTACAATGGATTAGAGGGAGAAAAGAGTTTGGTATTTTTTCAGATCACTTGGAATATTCTGTCTGTAAAATCTCTCAGATAAAAACTGCCTTTTAAGTGTAAAAGATTGGGGGGGTTTATCCTTTTTAGCTCTTTACATTATTTTGAGAAGGCCTTCAACCAAGAGCAAATTTAAGGCTTTAGCAGTGTTCAATAAACTTGGTATGCTTTAAAAAAGAATGCAGGCAGATCTGCCTCAAAGCTCCAGCCTGGATTTCTGTCATTACTGTTATGCCAAGAAAAATCAGTGAAAAACAATAAATGACCCTCAAAGACAGGAGGAGGGGAGAAAGTATTCTATTCTGGCTTTCCTGATATCTCTAAACCTTTTCTCTCACTATGAGAAGTAGTACAAAAACCAACTCAAGATTTCCTAATCCAAATACTTTAGACAGAGTATATTGTCTATTTCATAATAAACTGTTTCTGACCTGAGATGTGGGTTTGCATTTGTACAAAATGTCTTTTTTCCCTTCAAACTTGGCAAGATTTCAGGCCAACAGTACAAGGACTGAGAATCTGGTCCTATAAAAAATGTTGTTTGAGAAGATTGATTAACCTCTGCTTCCACAGTTACAGTGCAGTAAAATGGAGGGAGTCCTCACATGAAAAAAGTATAAAATTCAAATAGTGTCACAGACCATGAAGCTCTCTTTCCTCCTGCCAAAAAAATATGATCTTTAGTATGTGGTGGTGACTTGCATACATTTGAAAGCTGGCTTTATAGCTGGCAAAGGAAGACACATGATGGACCAAGGTTCACATTCAGTTTTGTGAAAATACACAGTTTCTCTTAAGATGATCGCTTAGAGAAGTGGAAGAGTCTGATCCAAAACTGCAGTGTTACCAATATTAGAAATAATGCCTAAATTAAACTTTTTTTTAATATAGATATAACTGAATTGAAGGTTACATAAACTACAGCAATGGCAACACAGCTGTGCAAGCACAGAGCAAGAAGGGAAGTATGCAGCTATCCCTAACAGAAATTACTTGTTTCAGCTCATAAAGGCCAAAATACGTATCAGCTAAAGCTTCAGAAACTGCATTTTTCTTAGATGACAATAGGAGGATAATGGCAAGAAAAACAGATTGAGTCAGCAGAAAGGAAAATGGCTTCTATGGAAATGTGGTGAGAAGGTCAGTTTGAAGCCTTTGTTGGGTTGCAAAGGAAAATTACCCAGGAGGGCAACAAGGAAGGAATTCAGATTTTCTGGGAATATGAGTGACATATGGATTAGGTGAATATGCTGTTGCTACGTATAAAATTGCAGGATACTTAAATACTTTCTCTCAACACCCTCTTGGAATGAATAATTGATAAAAAATTAACAATCTAAGAAGAAATAGATCAAAGTAAATACCATTCTACTCATCATTGGAAGCAGTGAAAATACAAGACTCTGTTGAGAATTGGGAAGGCAAGCTATTCTGAAGTCTGTACTTCAGAAAATAAGAAATAATGCTGGTCTTTTTTCTTGAATTCAAGAAAAAAAAAGATACCATCAGGATACTGAGTCTGAACAAAACTGTTGTCTCACAAACATGGACCTCTTAAGGTTGGCCAACTGTTCTAGCTATCTTTTTGCACTATATGTAAAAATGAAATTTGTTTGGCATAACCAGAAATGAAGCACTTACAGTTAGAGCAGGAACATATATGTATTTAGTTCCTGTACAAATAGTCAAAGGAGGATTTGATTGTAAAACTGTGTTTATTCACACAGTGTAATTCACATTGTGCAAGTGCAATCACCCAAGCCTATCTTACCACAAAAAACCAGAGTTGAAATAAAAAAGATTTTAAAATGTGGTATTCTAAATTTGGGATTCTCTTTAAAACTGAAAAAGAAAAAAAAAAACTGCAGGGAATCCGTCATGCTACACTGCAGACTGCAGAAAATAAGATATGGAGGTTTTCACCAACGAATTTCTCAAAGTAGCAACAACAGGGAGAGTCAGTGACCTTTTGGAAGTAGATTTTCTGAAGTTGTAATGTGGATGAAATGTTGACAAGTCAAATGCATGGCTTGAATATTGTGTTTTGCCAGTACAGGACGGCCTTTCAGTGGCATTTGTGGACAGACCTCATGGTATGTATTTACCACAAACTAATTAAGAACAGGAGCTCTGCAGGAGCTGTGCAGTGGTCAGGGAGAGCAGGATAGGGTCTTGTGGGAGTGGTTGTGTGTTCTGTGGAAAAAGCATAGCAGAAATCAGGCTTGTGGCCAGTAGCTGTTATGCAAATTTTATAAATTTCAAATTTGAAACAGCTGTTCAGTGTGAATACACCAGTGCAAGCTTTCTTTTCTCTGATCTGTTCTATTGGTATGTGTCAAAAAGTAGCAGGGTCAGTCTGACTGAATAGTTTCCTAACCTGATTTGGTTTGTCTGCGTCAGTTAACCAACCATAAGAAAGATAAAAAAACCTGTTTTTCATCTAAAAGGGTTTTGGTCTAGGATACAGAAATCCTCATTAAAATAATCTGGAACAGTTGAATTTCCAGGAACAGAAAATAACCTGAAGTTTATATGCTGTTATTGTTGCAATTAAATATATGCTGCCCACAGCTATTAAACTTAGGATTTAATGCATGGTTTTCCACAACAGTAAATGGGAATAACGTAAGTCAGCTTAGATCATTGGCTATAGAATGCATGTATACATGGTAGTCCTGTTGTCCCATCAGCTCTCCCTGATTCTTAAACTATTTTTTCCTAAGCCAAAAAATACTACACAGTACATTTTTAGCATTAATTATGTTAACTATTATACTTGCTATGGAAATTTATAAATGTTTTTCTTGCAGTATCAAGCATCACAGGTGTCAAACTTAATAAACAGCCTATTCATCTGGATATGTACATAAGTAAGCTGTGAATGCTTTACATGTAACAAAAAGAAGCAAAATATTAAATGTAATATTCACAGATTGGATAGAATTAAGAAAATTGACAATATTTGTCTAGTTTATCTCTCATGGTATGTATGTAATCAGGAAATAACGTATTCTATAGAATATGCAAATAGTGAGCATTAATTACTTGCTATTTACAGAAGGCTGATGGATCAAAGCTTTAAGCATCATTGTTGTGGTTTAACCCATCAGACACCTAAACACCACACACAGCTGTTTGCCCCTCCCTCTGAATATATAGAGGATTTCTGCACTCCTTGTCATTTGATCATCTTTATGTGTAACTCTTCTTTGTGTGGGTGTATGTGTTATGAAATACTTTATTCTATTTCTGGCGGTCATTATTTAGAAAGCAACCCTATGTCAAGCTCCCATGAAGAGCAGTCCTACTCACTGAATGAGGCAACTGGTCTATACTGTATAATTTGATACACAGTGTCAGTGTACTTGCATATTCCAAATTGCATTGTAGAAACAACTGCTTTTCTTTGAGTGCTTTCTAAGGTGTTCTTTGACTATTACCTGATTACCTTACAAGCACTAATAGATTTTTCTTCCTTATCTGCTGGAACAATTGGGAAATACCATTTATTTCCATTTTATAGATGGACAATCAAAGGTTAAAGTGGATTAATTGCCCATGACCATGTCACAGAATATCTCTGAAAATCAGTAGACAATTCTTGATCTGCTGAATGTCAGTCCAGTGCCCTAGTCACCTCCTTTTCCAGAACAGCTCTGAGAAATGATTGCAGAGTCTACAGTCAAGATAGTTTGCAATGTTATGGAAAAGTCACTTTATTGTTTTGTGGGAAATAAAAATTAAAATAAAAAAATAAAAGGATACTTGCAGTTGTTTTAAAAAATATTCAGAAAGTTGTCATAAAAACAACTTTAGGTCCTAGTGTGAATGGCTTTGGAAATGTGAAAAAAACTCTATAATGTTTCCTCAAATCACCAGGTACTTGTGGTGAAATAGCAATATCTGAGAAATCTGGCCTAAATATATTTGTACATGGTGTTCAGTCATTCACATTCAATGGTGCTATGAGGTGGATCTCCCTCTGTGTTCTTCTAATGACCTCCCCAGATAAAATGAAAAGGCATAGAAACCCAAAGACAGTTCTTATTAGACCACGAATTAAATTCATTATCTATTCTTATAGAAATGACAGAAAGAAAATACGAAGTGAGAACAAAAATAAAAAGGTTTTAAGTAACTTCACTTCCACCCATTATGTCCTTGCAGGTCAAGTACTTGCTTTCTGAGAAGTTTCAAACAACTTGTTGGCTTTCTGTCTCTTCCCAAGTCCTGTTCATTTCTGTCTGGCTGCGGGCAGATCCTTCCTGTGAAGTCCGGCTGTCTGCACCCTGCTCAGCAGCCCATAGGTCTGCACTAGCTGTGGGCTCATGGGACCTTGCCAGGGTTCTTCCTCCTCTTCTCCTGTTCTGTCACTCTATGAATAAGACATGTTTCCCGGTCTCTTTTAGGGGCCTCCCAAACTGGCAAACTGTCTGGTGAATGGCTGGTATTAGTTCTGTCTAAGGGGATTGAAGGTCATCATTACCACACTCTTCCTTCATTGCATTACTCTCATGCATAGACTTTTAAGCGACACTTTTCAAAGTCATTTACTTTCGTGCTGGGATCATAACAGGTTGGTCCTTCCTGGTGCAAAACAGACTCATGAGGGCTGCTTCTCAGACCCAATGTCTCCTCACATTTGGCCTGTGAAGTAATTGTTCTTTGCTTGAGTAGCAGCCTGCTCGAGGATTACTACTGAAATACAGGATGCTTGGGGCCTGAAGCTTTGTTTTCACTGTCAGGAATCAAGCCAAAGCAAGTGGCTCAACAGAAGAACCTTCTTCCCCTAGAGTGGTTTTTGGGAACCACCTGTAGGGTTTGGAGTTAAAGAAGTTGGGGCTGCTGTTGTAGAGAGGTGTCACAGAAAGGCTCAGGTTGGTGTGACTGGATTTCATGTGTTGTTGAGACAATGTTGGAAAAGCATTGGCTGCAATGGGTTGTTCTTTGGTTTTGAAAAACACCCTGTAAAAAGCCACTGGACATTTATTGGGCTGTCTGAAAGGAGAGCTGCGTGTGCAGCTGCCATTTGCCCAGGACCATGTCCAGACAGCCTTCAGGAATCTCCAGGGTTGGAAAGTCCACAGCTCTACTCTGCTCATTCACCCTCACAGGGAAAAAGGGGTTTCTCATCTTCAGGACAATGTTCCTGTGTTTCAGTTTGTGCCCATTACCTGTCATTGAACACCAGTGGAAGGAGTCTGGCTCTGTCATCTTCGCACCCTCTATTCAGCTCAGTGAGATCTCCCCAAGACTTCTCCTCACTGAGCTGTCCTAGCTCTCCTAGTCGTTCCACTGATGTGAGATTATCCTGTCTTTTCATCATCATAGTGGCCCTTTTCTAGATTCCATTTCCTGTATGTCCATCTATCTCTTCTATTGGGGATTACAAGACTGGACATGCTGCTCCAGAGGTAGCCTCACTGATGTTGAGGAGAGGCAAAAGATCAGCTTCCTCAACCTACCAGTCCTCCTAAAGGAGGCCAGGGTACAGCTGGGCTTCTCTGCGGGAGGACTACATTTCTGGCTTATATTCACCTTTGTGTCTACGAGGATCCCCAGGTCCTTTTCATCAAACCTGAGAAGAGTAGTCATAGGCTCACAGGAAAATTCACAGTTCAAAGGACACCAGAAGGTCCCCAGTGCAACTAGCTGCTCAAAGCAGTGTCACTGAGGAGGTCAGACCTTGTGGCTCATGGATTTCTCAAGCCTGGTCTTGAAAACTTCCAAGGAGGCAGCCTACATGGCCCCTGTGGGCAACCTGCTCCACTCTAGATTGTTCCCATGGGGAAAAATGTTTCCTTTTACGTCCAGTCTGAACTCCTCTGATTTCAATGTATACCCACTGTCTCTTGTGTTGAGAGCCTGGGTCTGTTTTCCCAATGTGCAAAGTGCAATGTGCAGGAGAAAGCTGCTCTGAAGTTTCCGCTAAAGCCTTCCATTCTCCAGGCAGAACCATCTCCACCCCTCAAGCTCTCCTTGCAGACCAAGGTGCTCCAGTTTCCTCAGCATCCCGGTGGGTCTCTGATGAGCTTCACTTAAACCTGGCACTGTCTTTCTTAGATTGGGCACCCCAGACCAGAGGACACAGAATCTAGGTGTGGTCTACGATGCATGGAATCGAGGGGGATCCTCACATAGCTCCATCTCCTCGCTGTGGTCCTACTCCCACAGTGCTGGATGCTACTGACACTCACTGCTACCAGCACCAGGGTGGCTCCTGTGCAGCTTGCTGTCCCTGAAGGTCTGGGGACTCTTTTGCAGAGCTGCTGCCCAGGCAGGCAGTGCCCAGCACCTTGCACAGACAGAAAGTTTATGTTGCTGAAGTGCCTGGGGAGTTATTTCAAGCCTTGGCAGTCTACTCAACAACATATTTTCATAAAGTTTGGACCAGAATAACCTTCAGATCTTGGCATTTTTTATGGGTTCTGTATAACTTATTATAGCATCTTTAGATTATAATGATATGATATTGAGATGGGAAGGGATCTTTCACAGTCATCTAGTCCAAACCTTGCTTAAAGCAAGACTTACTTCTGCATCTTACTGTATATGTTACTCGGGGCCTTGTTCAGTTGAGTTTCTACTGTCTCCAGTGATGGTCTGTCCTTAAGGCTTCCTTCTCTCTTTTTGCCTAAGTTTCCTTTATCTATCCTGGGCTGCATCAAAAGCAGCATGTCCAGCAGGTCAAGGGCTCTGGAGCCCTCAGCACAAGAAAGACATGGACCTGTTGGAGAGGGGCCTGAGGAGGCCACGAAAATGATCAGAGGGCTGGAACAGCTCTGCTGTGAAACAGGCTGAGAGAGTTGGGCTTGTCCAGCCTGGACAAGAGAAGGCTCCAGGAAGACTGTATTGCAGCCTTTCAGTACTTAGAAGGGGCCCCTAAGAAGGATGAGGACAGACTTTTTAGTAAGGCCTGTGTAAGAGATTTGAGGGATTTTCTCAAAGTTAATGGACATTATATGGAACTGAACTGAACTGAACTGAACTGAACTGAACTGAACTGAACTTGCATGGGAGGCCTATGTGTCCAGCAAGAAAGAAAGAGTTGAGCAGCCTATATGCCTTACATGACTTTGTGCAGCCTCAACCAAGTGAAGAAGAGTCAGCAAGTCAACAATTCTGTAGAAACTTTTTGCTTAGCACTAGAGCTCGTGCAGATTTGTAAAATCCAATCACTTGTTGGTTTGCGTCACCTGAACAGTAGCTATTGTCCAACTACATGCAGCCTTTAAGTGCATGGATAGCACGTGGACAGGTCAAAAAGATACTTAAGGAAAATTGTAACAAGCAATTAAATGGCTTCCCTTGAATTCACATTGGATTGCGTGGAGTCTGTGATTTTCACCCTTGCAGGCCTGTTGTGATAGGACAAGGAGTAATGGTTATAAACTGGAAGATGGGAGATTCAGGTTAGACATGAGAAAGACATTTTTTACAATGAAGGTGGTGAAACACTGGCATGTGTTGCCCAGAGAGGCGGTAGATGCCCCATCCCTGGAGACATTCAAGGCCAGGCTGGACGGGGCTCTGAACAACCTGATCTGGTTAAAGATGTCCCTGCGTGTTGCAAGGGGGCTGGACTAGATGACCTTTGAAGGTCCTTTTCAACTCAAACTATTCTGTGATTCTGTGATTCAATAGTTTCTCTACCATTCTATGTGATTGCTACAACAAAGAATAGCTATAAATCCATATTGGTGATTGTTGTTAATTATCTAATTGTTTGTATATGGTTATCTCTTAAATAATGGCAAGAATTTTAAATTGCATTTTATCAGGTTATTAATTACATTTTCTCAAGGCTAGCAATAATTTCATCAGAGAATGTACAACCAAAATATCAGAAGTGTGAGAATCAAAGGTATAGACAATTTGGAAGAAGTAACATGTGCAGACTGAATAAGCAATATGTTGTTTCAGAGCTTGGGAGTTTTCTCACATCACTCTTTAAATTGTCTGAGCCTGGTTATTTTAAATAGAAACAAAACTAACACATAAACCAACTGCCTAGAAATCCAGTGAGAAATTGTGCTGATGAATGAGTGGCATTTTAATATTAGATCATACTCAAATGGGACATGCTCTCTTTATAGCATAAATTCTCTGGAAGTGTGGACTCAGAAGGTGGTGAAACTGATACAGTAAAACAAACTATAATGTGATATTAACTAATATTAATTCCTAAAAGTTATTTGTGCTTCACCTTTTCCATTTCTTACGAGAACTTTAAGCTTCTTTTGACTGCATCTAAGTGCTTATGCCATAGGGATTTCCTCCACTTATAAATCATATTGTGTGATTACTGGGATTAAATACATGGAGTGACATATTTAAGATTCATAGTTTTTTCTAGACTTACTACATTCTGTAACAGATCTAAAGGACACATTCAAAGAAAAATTACTAATGGTAATTTCTAAAGACACTTCAAGCATATTACAGATTTTCCTCTTATTTGTTATGTGTCTGGAATAATGGTACAAGGCAGTTTGGTTTGTAAGGAGATGAAGCTTTGTAATAGAAATAACTACAAAATCTTTCAAAGGAGGCAATCCTCTAGTGATGGTGCCTTCCATGTCAGCATATAGAGTACACTGACACATCAACTTATTTTTAGCTGGAAGACAGTGCAATGTATCTAAAGGGAAAGGTGATGATTAAAGCACAGTGGGGCATATATGTCTGTCAGGAATGTTAAAATTAAAAATAAGACATGTAACTTTTAAAGGAATATGAGGTAATTTCTTGTGGATCTTATGATAGGCCCTAATATATTTGAACCACCCAAAACCATTTCAATGGCAATAAAAGAATGCATAAACATTTTATCTCTACCTTCAGTAGAGTTATTGCAAATAATGAGACTGCTGTGCATAATTTAGCAATGATATAAAGCCTGCAGCAATCTATATCCTGTATGCAAAATTACTATGGATAATGTAGTAGTTTCTTTTTTCAGTCTTTTTATTAGAAGAATAAATTAGAAAGACAGACAGTGAAGACTCACTGCCCCCAGGTGTCTGTATGAGGATTCATTTGATTAGGAGGCAGCAAAATCCTGCAAGGAAGTATCTTCATTTTCTATCAAAGAAATCAGATTCTATGCCTTTATCTTAGTTATCCAAAGACTTTCACTTTGTTTTAGGATGGACAGTATCATTGTGAGAGTTAGAAATAATTAAGATCATGTCTCAAGCACCGACCAAATGCCTAAACTGTGTTTTTCTCAAGATACAGTTTTACCTGGAAATGAACAACCTTGAATCTGTAATCTGCATACAGCTAGTGATTTTGAACAAATCAAATCAGATCTTACCCATCTTACTTATAGGTACTCAGAGAACAAAACTAGGGTAATACTCAGAGGACAAACAAGGTAAACCAGGAAAACAACAGTGAAGAAAGTATGATTTACATCCCCAGAAGCACTGAAGCACCATAACAAAACAAACAAACACACAAATTTACCTATTCTATTTTATAGAGGCTAGAGGAGTAATGGAAACTATTAGTATAGTGGAACCAATAGAGAATTCATGCTTCGTGTTCCTTATTCTGCATATCTGTTGAGTTAATTTTCTGAATATGATGCTTCTCACATTTCCTACTTAACATGTAGGGTCCCTGAGCAGGGAAATACTACTGTGTGACTGAAGAGGTGGCCTTCCAGTGGGATCCTGTGCTCTCTGGATAACTCATGAAAAGGTAGATTTTAATGGCAGCTGCCCTCCACTACCTCAGGACTCTTCCCCTGTCACCTGGAGGCACATCTGTTGTACACAGACCCAGTGTGGCCACAGTTCCAGTAGCAGAGGCTTATGCTGTTAGGTTTTGAGGGCTCCTGTCAGTCTCATCTTGATAAAAGACCATCAGAGCAGTGTAGTATTTTCTTTTATTGATACACAGGTATATTTATTTCAGATAGCAAAAGCTTACGTGAGTAATGCTATTCCAGATTACTTTAGGGCAAGCTCTTTGGGATGCTTGCAAGATAGCCCAGCTGGCCCAGGACTTGAATGGGAAGATGTAGTTTGCAGGAATCTGTGATGTATCAGGTGGCATACTTCCCTTGAGATATATAAAACCTAAGACTTTCATCAGCATAAGGCAGGGAGTCATACATAATTTGCTGGGTTTTGCATGATGGATTAATCTGTGCTCTTTAACACTTGTGGTTACTAAAGATTTAACTATTTTAAGGTTGGGTAACTATTAAATCATGTTTCCTAACCTATGAGAACATGTTACTCTGACTATGATCCTGTCTGTAAAATGTATAGTACTTGTCATAGTGACCTGACCAAATCACACATGGAGTGTCTACATTCTATTTAGCAATCTGTTGGCAGTTTCAAACGGGTACAATAGTTTTATTTGATTCTTTAACGAGACTAATAAGAGACTTTTCATAAAGACAGTATTTACACTTAAGGAATCCTTAAATCTATCCTGTAGAGGGCTAATTTGTGATTTCACTGGGCTGAAAGCTACTACCTATATTGAAGATTTTATTCCTTAGTATCTCTAAATAAGAAATGATACATGCATGATTAATACTCAACGAGAAAAGTTAAGTCAGTAAGGTTAGTAGATGATAAATCCCTACTTTCAATTTTTTTTATTTTTTTTTATTTTTTTTTTTTATTTTTTTTTTTTTTTTTAATGAGAGAAACGAAAAGGAGCTCTATATTGGCTAAATACAATGTTAGACCTCTGATGCCTTTATTTGCCAGTGCTTTTCTGCTTTCAGCATGGAATTCAGAACTTCTGTACCTCTTCTTAAGTGCACAAAATTAAAGCTCTAGCATCAAAACCAGAACCAAATGGATTATACAAGTCCTTTTTATGAAGTTCACAGAATCACAGAATGAGGTTGGAAGACACCCCTGGAAATCATCTCAACCAGCTCCTCTGCTCAAGCAAGGTCACCTAGAGCCACCTGCCCAGGACCATATCCAGACAGTTTTTGAGGATCTCCAAGGATTTAGACTCCACAACCTCCCTGGGCACCCTGTTCCTGTCCTCATCCACCCTCACAGGGAAAAAGGTTTTCCTTAGGTTCAGGAAGATGCTGCTATGTTTCAGTTTGTACCCATTACCTCCTGACTTGTCAGTGGACATCACTGGAAAAAGTCTGGCTCAGTTGTCTTTGCTTCCTCCATTCAGATATTTGTACAGGTTGATGAGATCACCTCTGATTCTTCTTTTCTCTAGGATGAACAGACACAGCTCTCTCAGCCTTTCTTCTTATGGGAGAAGCTCCAGCCCTGTCATCATCTTAGTGGTCCTTCTCTGAACTCTCTCCAGTCGCTCCATCTCTCTCTTGTATTGGGAATCCCAGGACCAGACATGCCTCTTCAGAGGTGGCTTCACCAGTGTTGAGGAAAGGGGAAGGATGATCTCCCTTGATGTATGGTTAAGACTTCTCCTGATGCAGCCGAGGTGACTAGTGGCTGCCTTTGCCACAAGGGCACATGGCTGGCTTATGTTCGCCTTTGTGTCTACCAGGATCCCCAGGTACTTTTTTGCAAAACTGCTTTCCAGTTGTTGGTCCTCTAGTATACACTGGTGCCTGGGGTTGTTCCTCCTTGGGTGTAGGACTTTGCACTGCCTTGTGTGGAATTTCTTGAGGTTCCTGTCAGCTCATTTCTCCAGCCTGTCAGGGTCCCTCTGGATGGCACCACCCACTGGTGTATCAGCCACTTCTCCTATTTTGTATCGTCAGCACATTTGGTGAGGGTACGCTCTGCACCACCATCCAGATTATTAATGAAGATGTTGAGCAGCACTGGATGTAGTGCACTGCTAGTTACAGGCCTTCAACTAGTGCCTCTGACCACAATCCCATGGTCCCAACCACTCACAGAGTTTTCTATCCACCTTGCTATCGGCTCTCCTAACCCATACATCAGCAGCTGATCTGTGAGGATCTTATGGCAGACAGAATTTAAAACCTTAATGAAGTCTAGGTAGTCAAATGGTCAACGTCCACTGCTCCCCACATATTTCCAAGCCATTCATTTCATCACAGGTTATCAGGTCAAGCATGGCTTCTTCTTTGTGAACCTGTGCTGACTTCTCCTGATCAGCTGCTTCTTCTTCATGTGCCTGGAAATCACAGAATCACAGAATGTTAAGAATTGGAAGGGACCTCAGAGATCATCTAGTCCAGTCCCCCCACTGGAGCAGGAACTCTTAGATGAGGCTACACAGGAATGTGTCCAGGCGGGTTTTGAATGTCTCCAGAGTAGGAGACTCCACAACCCCCCCGGGCAGCCTGTTCCAGTGTTCTGTCACCCTCGCCGTGAAGAAGTTTCTGCCCAAATTTAAGTGGAACCTCTTGTGTTCCAATTTGAATCTCTTGTCCTATAATTGGTTGTCACCGAGAAGAGCCTGGCTGCATCCTTGTGACACTCACCCTTTACATATTTATAAACATTAATAAGGCTACCCCTGAGTCTCCTCCAAGCTCAAGAGACCCAGCTCCCTCAGCCTTTCCTTGTAAGGGAGATGCTCCACTCTCTTCATCATCTTCGCTGCCCTGCACTGCACTCTCTCCAGCAGTTCCCTGTCCTTCTTGAACTGAGGGGCCCAGAACTGGACACAATATTCCAGATGTGGTCTCACCAGGGCAGAGTAGAGGAGAAGGAGGACTTCTCTTGACCTACTGACCACCCCCCTTCTAATACACCCCAGGATGCCATTGGCCCTCCTGGCCACAAGGGCACAGTGCTGGTTTGTGGTCATCCTGCTGTTATTCCATCACTTTCCAAAGTGTTCCCAGGAGTCAAGTAAACATAATCTAAACGCTGATGTACATCTGGTTGCAGATACAACGCTTGCACACAATAGCTAAATTCTACCATAATCTAAAAGTAGGAAAGTTGCACTGGACACAAAACCCCTAGTCCCTAGCAGATGGCCACAAGTGCTGTCACACTGTTTAGTAAAAAAATGAAACCCTAATTGTTTCTGTCTAGTAACCTTGCTTTACTAGATGAATAACATTCTCAAATGAGCTTTCTTCTAAGGATTCCAGCATTGGTTAAGGCAGTGCAGACAGACATTCTGGTTATGCACAGGAGCAGCCATTTAGAACGTGATTTGTTAAAGACAGTAGGTGCGGTCCATCTGGAGGCTGGTGGGGACTGGCAGAACAACCATCCTTGGATGGCCTCACAGGAATCAGTGACAGTTTCTGTGGATGAAAGGTGGTGAATGGGACTTCTGACAGCAAGTCAATTGTCCTTCACCCATGTCCACTCCCTAATGGGCTCTCCACTTCGGTTGCATTTACATTCTGTGAGCTTTGTGGTACAGAGGGAATTTAATTGTAGATTGTTATTAGGGATCAGTGACAGCTCTTTCCATGATTCATTACAGACACTGGGAATATGATAACATGCCTGCAGAAAGATTTGTGATGTCTCACAAATTGCAGTGTTACTCTGCTATATATTATACAGGAGGATCTGCAATGGATGACAAAGGCAGTTTCCCACTCCTTGTTTTTCCTTCATTTATCTTTATACCATACAACTTCTGGACACTACTGTTCTAGCAGGCATTAGGATTAGGCATTTAAGTCTTATCATAGTATTTAACAACTTAAATTGAGTCATTTACCATTCCTATCTTTCCACCAGGAATTTCAGAAAATACCCAGGGCACAAGATATGTTTTTTTTTTTTCTGTCCTCTGTACAGAGCAATGATTTTTTACATTTTACATGCGACGGACTAGCTATAGAGAGTAAATCAGCACAGTTTTGCTGTCTGACCTAGAGATCTGCTGTTAATTTGTGTGTGCATGCGCTTACATGTGAAGTTTCCAATACCTGTGCATGCAAAAGTTAAAATATATTCTTTTGGTTTTGGCAATTGATTTGAGATGTTAAGCAATCTTGAAGTTGGAATTACATCACCTGTGGATATTTTGTTAAACTGGTTTTGAAAACAACCTTGTCCTCAGCAGGATGGCTGAGTGGATTAATAAAGTCTTATTCCAGTGATACAGAACAGAATATACTGACAGATTTAAATATACAGCAGCTTGTCCTCTGTGTATAAATAAATAGATTAATTACCTAAAAAAACTGAATTAGGAACATAACAGATCAATGTACCTGTAAGACAGTTTGTATGCTTACAAAATGCATTATTTTGACCTGATCCTGTTTTTGCTTAGCACTGTTATATTTACAACCATGCTTCTCTTACCGAGTTTGCCAGCAGTAGCAATCACTTCCTAAAATATGTAATATTTTTAACATCGTTTTGGGAGATTTTTTCACTTACTTTGGAAGAACTTAAAAATATCTTTAGTAAACATGCTCGTGAGATAAAGAGAAATATCATCTAGAAACTGTATGGATTTGTGACCAAAGTTCTCTTGGTATGTGAGGTGAATATTTGAGAATACTCATAAGAATATGTGAGGCTTTTTTTAAAAACAGTCATACTTCCTATTTCTCTTGAGTGTATCTAACATGATCTATTCAGAGTTGATCATTGACTTTTCTACAGCTTTCATACCACCTGATTTAAAATCTTTCCTCTGCTTTCTTACTTCCAAGATACTAGATCTTCCAGTCCCTATGTGAGTACCCTCACTCTTCACAACATTTTTGTTACCTCATTTCTAGAGATCATCCAGTTCTTCTGTATTTTAGGAATATTTGAAGTTACTCTATCTTTCCACACAAAATCTCCCACCTTCACAGTCTGTTTCAGTATTGCTGCAGTTAGCAGAAACTTCAGCCTGTTTATATTTGAGCATTAACCTACCCAGTGTACATCATGTTCTTTTAATCAGAGGCTATTAAAGTGATTAATTACAAAGTAATTGTATCACATCTCCCATCAGACTAACCTTTTCAGTATAAATTTCATCACATGATACAATTCTGTCTCTGAATAAATAAAAGCACTGGTCACACCTAGACTTTTTATCTTTTGCTTATCACAGAGAAACTATGGAAGGGGAATTCTTTACTTGTTATGAAACAATTTATTTGCCTGTGATTTAGCTAAACTTCTTTCTGAAGTGGCCCTGTCATTTTCTTTATTTATGGTAGGATTATTATTCAACTGTTTTGCAGAATATTTAACCATCAGTAATCTTCCTCCAGGACTTCTTACCTCACCATCTTACACTTCCTAACGAAAGAGTATGTAACAGGAGAGATCTGTTTAAAAATTTGGTTCTGCAGAGCTACCAGACAGGTTGTTAGTACATTCTAGCTGCTTCTCAGAAAACAGGCAAAAAAATATGACTCAGTTTCTATAGCTCATCAGCTTTTAAATAGGTCTTTGATTTGAAGTAGTTGCTTCTGCTTTTGAGCTTGAGTCACACAGTAGTTCTAAAAGAGATACAAAAAGAATACAGATCTCTAAACAATCTACTGTCCTAGTTGCAGAACTATAAGAAGAGAGAATTTGAAAGTTAGCCCTTGGGTGTTTTTGTTTCTGCACAGAGCATTGAAGCATATTATGTTAACTTCCGTATTTAAATTATTATCAGGGAAAAAAAAATAAGACTAAAATATTGTATTTATATTTGTTATTATATATCTTCTCTACTAACTTTCAATTAGTGCAAGAACTATGTGGTCTCTTAATGACTCAGTGGGCATATATAAAGAAAGAACTCTGACATAATCCCTTCCAGGGAGAAAAGAGCTCCCTCCTGTTGAGAAAAACTTGGTGAGAGAGAACATACAACACAGATAGAACATAGTTTTTTACTTATTTACCATTATTTTGCCCACCATTCTTATAAATGATCGAGAAAATTATGACTGATTAGGCTCTAGGCTTTATTGCTCTTGATAAGGTTATTGGTACTTTTACTCCATACCTGCCTTGGTTTACCGTATTTTGCTTCAGGAAAGTAAGAGAAAAATGGTCAAAGTAAATAACTATTTAGTAAACTCATATGAGTAATTCAAAAAATATTTGAGGCCTCAAAGAGCTCATAACCTTGTAACAGAGATTATCAACAGGTAGTTCTTTCTGAAAAGAAATAACTGAGAAAAACAGACAGACAAATAACCAGAGAAGATACATGTTTAAGTTTCTACTCTAGCATCTTTTTTCCCCTTTGAGAAAACAGCAAATCCTAGCTCGACTACAGGTGCTGAGGGGAGAAAAGAAGAAAGAGAATGAAGAGTGGGTAGTAGTTCCCCAGGGTATACTCCCAGTGTTTCATAACCAAGGGTATGTTTCATTCTGATATAGCATCTTGATGCATTTTTCTTGAACAAATACTTGTTCATCTGCTACATATCCTGCATAAGCTTTTAGCATCTGCAGCATCTTACATCAGGAAGTTTGAGAGATCAACTACAACTATACAATGACCCTGATTTTAATAGTGGAAGAGATCACAAATTCTGTATTCACCTTTGTGTCACTCATGGTTCAAATTTCACATAGAGGTCTCCAGGAAGTCCTTCCAACAGTCACTTCTGGACTGAAGAACCCTAGTGTAAATACTTTCTATGGTTAGAAATCCAGGAATGGGTATCCCAAGGACGACTAAGTAGGCTAAAATTCTCCAGCCTATGGAGAATGTATGGTGGGTTTGTGAAATCATGAAAGAGAGTCAATAAAGAATGACTGTACATTTTATTTTCTGGTGTACATGCTAGGAAACACTGAATGAAGCTATTGTGGAAAGACTGAAAACAAACCAAAGGGGTAGGATTTTTGCATTATGTTCAGTTAAACTATGAGGCTCTACTGCCACGAGCTGCTGTGGACAACCGAGGTTTGCATGGGTGCAAAAAGCTTATGAACAAAACAATGAGGAGAAAATCCCTTGCAAACTATTAATAGAGAAATTTGGTGAGTAAGCCCTAGACCTGCATGTTTTTGAAGGTTACAAGAGCATTTGGAAAAAGTACTGTATGCCTATTCTTTTCTAATTTTCCTCCTTACACGTCCACTACAGTCAGATATTAGACCATGTATAATGGGTTGCATGTACCTCTGATCCATGCAGCCCTTTGAATCAGCACTCTCATGACTTTAGTTTGGTATAGTTTTAATTTCTTCTGACTTTACTTTCTGTAAGCATTTTCAAAATTAAGAAAATATGAGAACTCAGATTAACATCATAGTCTTTTATCGGGACATCTAGGATGATGATTACCTTCTAAAGATTGCAGAATTGGTTTAGTTTGTTGACTCAAAAAGTGGGCATACCCTTCTAGCTGATGTGGGAGCTGTTAGAACAGTTAATTTGAGGGTTTTTAAATGAAAAATCCCTTTAGTAACATGTGCTACTCTCTCTGCCAGGTCACTTGCCTGTCAAGCATGGATTCTGACAGTAATAACTTTGAAACAAAACTGCCCTTCGGAATAACTGCAGCAAACATTACTGTTTCTTATAATGAAAATTTTCCCCATTAGAAAGTCTCATTTGCAAATACAGCTCAAATACATCTCGCTTCTAGTGAATATTTCTTCCAAGATTTTAAAATAAATGGGATGCATTTTAACTTATCTACCTGGCTAGCAAGAACTAGAACATGTCCAAATCCAAATACAGATGCTGGTTTCTCAATATAGAGGAAAATCCTTATTTCTATGCACCTAATTGTATTATTTCTAAAGTTTTACTACATAATAATGTATGTATGAGTATTTTTTTCAGCCTTATCCTTCTATGAAAATATTCGCCTAATATTTTCAATTCCAGCTATGTTGTTGAGATAGAAAATGACATTTGTAAAATACTATGAAGCCATCAAGTAGATATGAGTGTATTGTGTCTTCTTAAAACTGCAATTTGTATGGTGATTCTTCCAGCACAGGTATTAAATATAACTCTGCAGGCTGACATTGTTAAGCATTGTTTCATTGTCCATTTTAAATTAGATATCCGATCCTGTAACTATAGCTGGCACTGAGTGTGGCAGATCCAGTCCAGAGAGAAGAGAATGAATGAAGTCCAAAGAGGAACATGCGATCCAATGTCCAAAAGCCTGAAGCAAAATGAACATCATTATTTTCCAAATAAGAGTGCGTTTTAAAGCTGGTTTACTTGAACATTGTTAAAATCTTTTACTTACCTGTTATAGCTATTTATGCCAGAATAGTTTAAGAGTCTGCAATTCCCACGTCTGTCAAGCTATTCTTTTAGAGGCCATTGTCTCAGAAGTCTGTCATTTAAAAAGTCAAGGCCATGGATGTGACTTTTTTTAAATTATTCTGTTGACCTCACCAATGAGAAGAGGAAGTAATGGATGACTATCACGACTGAGGACTGATTTGACAGCTGTCAAGAGAGGTGCCAACCTGCCTGCATGGGCTGCAGCCTCATTCCCCTGATGTTCATCAGCTGTCTGACTCCCTAATGCAGTGGTCTCCAAACTTTTTAATTTGCACACTCCATCAGTAAAAAAAAATTTAACCCCCCCATATATGTACTTTGTAATAAATTATGTACCTTTAGTACTGTACAAATATATTATGTACACTATAAAGCATGCACAAAAACAGAACTTAAAAGGATGAAACTAAGAGGAAATAAACACTTGTTTAAAAAAAAATTTGAAATATTTTTTTTTTATTAACAGCACAAGAACTTTTTTCTTCTCAAACCTCAGTGGACCTTCTTGTGCATGCACCCCACTTTGCAGAACAGTGCCCTTGTGGGTCAGTTTGCAGACACAAATCCTGCAAAACGAAGTGATTTATTACTTTTTGCTGGATAACTCTCTGAGCAGGCTCACTGAGAGGTCACAGGAGCACTGGTGGGATAGGAACGGTCACATTAGAACCACGGAAGTGTGACCATTCCATTTGTGGCACCTGAGTCACCAAAGCCGGATCACCAGCCTGCACCCTACTTTCCTGCAGGAACTATGTCAGCCAGAGTTTTAGGCTCTCTTCCCATCTTCTCATTTACAAACTGGTTATAGTTAACTCTAGTCAGGACAAATTTAGCTCCACAAGTATGGTACTTTGTTATGATATTGCAGCCTTAGCCCTTGAATCTTGGCAGAAGCATGTGCTGTAAATTTTCAGGCACTCCAAAGGCTGGGATTTACATTGAGAATGACACAATATATTATATCTGTATGTTCTGAGCTCCCTTAAAAAAAAAAAAAAATAAAGCTTTGTAGTACAAACAAGGTTTAAAAGCCTAAAATTAACTTGTTCTATCAAGGTAAAGGTTAAAAATGTCATTCCTCATTGTAGGACTAGACTATACAGAGGCTCCTTCGACTTGTTTCTGTCATCTTTGTTTGCATCTTCCTGCACAGAGAAGCAGACAGCTCTATATGCCACTGCACTAGCCCAAACTCCTCCTTTCCTTCTCCCTGTGCCTTTATGAGCCTGCTACCTGGCCACAGTGCTCAGGGACAGAGACATCACAAGCTAATGAGTAGCACAGGGCTTCTCCTTATCATTGCACTTCTATCATGTCTCAGAATACCTCCACTACCACGTACACAACAGCCCTTTCAGGTGTCACTCCTGCAGACAGCCGTTTGAGCCTACCTGGGATTTTAGACCTACAAAAGAGCTTAGTAGCTGTGGTACTGGATGTAGCCATGTCTCCTTTTTGGCAATGTTTCTTTTTTAGTTACGTGACTCAAAGAAATTTTCAGAAAAATGCATCTTGCTGGGTTAGGAACCACTTGCACCCCATAGGACATATTAAGCTTTCTGCTAGGAAATACTGAAGACAGTGGTACTTGGCAACTTGCTGCTACCATCTTCAAAATGCAGAACTGCAAAAACAGTCAGTGAGATGAACTCAAACATCCATATAAATTAAGTCAATCTGTTTAATTTGGGCATAAGCAAATTAGGAAAAAGAAACCCCTGATTTTGGGAATTGTCACAGTCCACAACCTAATTCTCCTTTCTGACCTGCAACAAGACATATCTGTTCTTACTGCCCTATCTACACTGAAGTAATACAAACTTTCCCATGGAGACAAAACTCCAGTTTTAAGTGACTGGAAAAGATAATGGCAAAATGCAAGTACAAAATTCTTACAAAAAGACAGACAATTTGATCTCACAAAGTTTCTATCTGAACCATTTTTTGAAATTAATTTCAGTCGATCTTTCTTCTTCAATTCTACAGTCAGAAAATAACGTCCTTATTTTGATATTTCAACTTCTCATCTCAGTTTGTCCTTCCCAGATTCATTTGTTTGGATTGAGAAAGCTATCAATTATGCAGCTTAATCAATGTAGGCTACTCCTTGCAGCTGTCAGTGCTATCTGAAGTGAGTCTCATGCATATTAATGTTGTAATTTTATTACAGCTTTTGAACAAATAATATGATACCTGGTGGGACACTGAGGAAGAGAATATAAGACAACAGGACTAATAAGTGAGAGTGGTGTATACTACAGAATGACAGTGAAAGTCCTTTAACTATTGTCCTATTTCTGTTTCCTCATGAAGAAACAGCAGTAAAATAACCCCAAACAACAACATCAAAAAACTCACTCAAGTCTGTAACTTCAGCTTCTCTTCAATAAATTATTACTAATTTGATATTTCTCTCTTTAATTGCTGATGCATCATATAAAATATTAATTACCATTCCTGCATATTAGGCTGGACAGCTGGGAGTCCGTTACAAACATACTGCTGTAAGATTCAGGTCATTTTGAAAAGGCATCTCCGGGGATGCGGAGAAGTTTCTCTGAGCTGCTGGTAAATTGGAGAAGACAGTAGAAATTAGAGTGATTTCATCGGTTAAGTCAGCAGAGAGAGGTGGCTTGCAGGCTGCACGCTAATATCTTTGCTGCCTTCAGGTCTGTCAGCCAAAATTAATGACTCGCTGCAAACTAGAAAGGACTGTTTTCTGTGAGCTGCTGGAGGATAAAACAGCTTCGCAAGGTCACATTCTGTGCACACTGTGTTCCTCATTAACCTCTGCCTGGCCTAATCACCAGTGAAAAACAAAATCGCAGTGTAGACATATGATAAAAGGCAGTAATATCTGATTATATTTGGGATACCAACAGGAGGTCAGTGAGCTTACTCCATGAACTACATATTTAGCCAGATAAGAGTTTGACAGAGCAAAACTCTTTTTTTAGTGGAATTAAAGGAAGGAAAATATTAATGTAATCCATATCTAAGAACAAAATACAGTCCTATGACATTCACATTCTAACATGCATTTCCTTTTTTATAAAAAACAGATTTAATATGCATTTTAATGTGCTTTCTTAATTTTCCACTGTCCATCAATATTCATCATAAGGTTTTCTTCACCTGAAATGAGAGCAATGACACTGCTGTACTAATATTTTTTGTCCATTTAGTAGGAGGAAAGAGAGAAAAAAGAGCAGAGACTTTGGACTTTTTTGGAAGATATTTTGAACTGTGGCCAAGAAACTCGGCCCAAATCAAGTCAAAGGCTGTGTTCATAAAAGCACCATGTGTGTATTCATTTCTTTCAGAAACTTAAACATGGTGTTAAATTTCTTCAGATAGGAAAGGAATTGTGTTTCTCTCAAGGAACTGATAAGAAAATATGTAAAGCAAACTTAAAAAATTCCACAAATGTTTTGGAACTAAAAATATTGCAGACTAAAGAAAGGCTTGTATAAAGTTAAATTAATCAAGATTTATTTCAAAGAACATGTGCTTCATCAATACAGTAGAAAATATATATACAGGATACAGACTGGCCTAATGATTTTTTCAAATAACGGATTCTTAGCCAATGAACTATAAAACTGGTATAGCTCACATGAAATACACTGCTACAGTGGTGCTGCACCACTTGACAGTACATTATGCCAAGCACTGCACATTCAGTACCATGGTCCATCTCCAGTGAGCTGCAAAGTGGCCCCGTTTTGGCAGCCCCTTGGAGCCACAATCTTTCTCAGAAAGGAAGAAGCCCCTGAGAGTTCCTCGGGAGCGTGTGGCTTTCTCATTTTACAGTCTCCCTAGTGGAAAGCTGTGGGGTCAAAATACATTTTGATTATGCTAATATTTTTCAGATTTGACCTACTGTACCTTAAGAAACAGATACCCTGAACTAAGCTCGAGGTATTATATGATTCTCTCTGGAAAAATCATGAGACTCTGATAGTTTATATATGGCATAAGGGAAACACTTTCCTTGTGTTTTTTCCACATCTTTAAACATTTCTATAAACCATTATTGATAGTGAATTACAAGACCTCTTTTATATTGTCTTAATATAAGAGAATTTTTCACTTTCTTCATCACGTTGCAAAATAATGGACATATGCAATGAACTTCATTGTTGTTCCTGAATTAAAATACGCAGAACTACTTCCGTGTTATTTATCATAAATAATGAAAGCATACCAATGATCAGTTTTTCTGCATATATTGTACAGATCATGCTAGATATTCCTGCTTGTATAGAATGACTATTCTTGCCTAACGCTTTGTTAACTCCCTTCTGGAAGGTCACGTCTTTTGTGTCGGTACATCATGAACTAGCATGGTTAGTGACCATGGGTTACAGTCTTGGAATAACACTCCTCACAGTGATTCTAATCAGATCTGACAGGGAGAGTGTGTGAAGGCTGTGCAGAAGATGATTATCTAAAAACTCTTTCTCCCCAGAACATGTCCAAGGGATTTTGCACAGATCTGGTGCTTACAGTTTCCTGCTCCATACCCATGTTCTTTTTGGATAAAATCTGTGGTGTTGGAAAAGAGTTGTGGAAGCAAGAGGAGCCTTGCCAGGGAAAAAGAGATCTACCCATTTTATGACAGATAAGTTGATGTTTCAAGTCTTGAATCCTTGTCCTTCCTTGTTTAAAAGGGATAGTGATGAAAAAGATGGTCCAGCTTCATGCCAGTGCTAACTGCCATTGTCTTACTGTGATGCCAAACTAAAAGTCCATCAGGTCAGGCTGAGGGAACTTTGAGGCTATCTTAAATCTGAAGCTCACTCTGTCTCTCCATGAAATGCAATGGAAGTAAGGTAAACAGATGTCTAAGCCAGGACACTACATTAAGTGTCCCAAGTTAGGACACAAAACTTTGGGTCTGAGAATTCACTGCTGCTGCAGTACTCCTCTGACATCCCGCTCGCTTCTCAGTGACATTGCTGTCACTATCATCCTGTCTGCTGTCAAGAACAACACTATCTCTTTTGTTGTCTTCTCTAGATGACAACAAAATAAGATTATTCAGAAACTTAAGTAACCTAATTATTTGCACAGAAAGCAGTCTTATCTCCTGTGCTATGCGTGTTACCATTAGCGGTCACTGAATATTGGTAGAAAGAAACTGACTACTAAAATGGGTATAGAAAATTGTGAGTACTACATAATTCTCAGATCAGAAAGTGGTAACATTCCTTACAGATGTCAGAACCAAGAGGCATGAGTGTATTTGCATTGTGAGGCCACTTCGTCTTTCCTGGCCAGAAGCCTGGCTGCACGCGGCTGGCAGCTGGCTGTGTCCCCGGCGATCAGGGCATCACGACGATCAGGGCATGCCAGCACTGGGGGCATCCCAGTGCTTTAGGGCAACCCGCTGCTTGGGGCATCCCAGTGCTTTGGGGCATCCCAGTGTTTGGGCTATCCTGCTGCTTGTGGAATCCCGGTGCCTGGGGCATCCCAGTGCTTTAGGGCATCCCGCTGCTTGGGGCATCCTGGTGCTTGGGGCATCCCAGTGTTTGGGGTATCCTGCTGCTTGTGGAATCCAGGTGCTTGGGGCATCCCAGTGCTTTGGGCATCCCGGTGCTCAGGGCATCCCACTGCTTGAAGCATCCCAGTGCTTGGGGCATCCCGCTGCTTGGGGCACCCCAATGCTTGAAGCATCCCACTGCTTAGGGCATCCCGCTGCTTGGGGCATCCCAGTGCTCCGGATCCCCAGCGGCAGCCGCGGGCGGGTCGCTGGGCTCTGAAGGCCGCCGGGCTCCGCAGAGCGACAGCGGCTCTTCCCCTACCTGAAGGGCTGCAAACAACGGTAGGAAAGTGACACCTCCCGGCCAAATGAGAGATGTGCACAACGCCGAACACCAGCTCTGGTGGTGCAGGGGTAGTGAGGAATTATTACTGTCTCTCTTGCGGTCTCTGCTCACCGTTAAAATATTGATACCTAATTGCTACCCACTGATATCATTGAACGTCCTAATGCTGTAAATCTTAATGCTCTACTGCTAGTATTAGGCCATCGATGTTTTAGAATTGGACTCAACTAAATAAAAGAACTCCTGAGAATTGAAAAACACTTTTATCAACCATTTATAAAACAAACAAACAAAACCAACCCACTCAAAATGAATATTTATTACCTAAGGGAAGGGAGAGAGGAATGCATCTCTAGTGAAGTGTGGTAATGGCATATTTATTACCTTGTCCTAATGTTACATGGCAAACAAATAAGTGCTCAGCGTGACACAGACTGAACACACGCAACATGGGGTTTCATAAATTAAGACGGCAGATTCCAACATCCCATGTCTTTCACTGTCTGAAAATGGATGGACAGGTTAGGTTACTGAGTGTTTGAAGTGTCCCAGGATAATCTAGTTCAGATAACCTTTATATTTTTCTTTCTACCTACTGAATTTACTGGAGTCTTTAGAAAGTCACCGTAAGACTTCATTGATTGAAATCTTAACTGTCAGTATAGACATTGATTAATAGAATAGGTGGTGAGAGAAGAGGGAATCGAAGAACAGGGGATTTTGTTGGTTGACTCAGCTGATGCATCTGTTTCGTATTTTTAGATCAACCAAGACGTTATGAACTGTTGTAATGGAAAAATACTACTCAAATTTGGTCTGGCGCTTCATAATTCAAGGAAATTAGTGATTTTCTTTAGAGTACTTGACCTAAGGTGTGACATCAGAAACAGCCAAAATTAAACAGACTGGCACCTCGCTTTTTCCCAAGTATAGTTGCAGAAAGAGTAAACCATTCCGTTTTAGTAGTGTATTGATTACCAAATAATAGACATCGCTCATGCTCTTAGTTTGGTTTGTTGGTGCTTTGCCATTGCCCTTAATTTTAGTAACGTGTACTTTATCTGCTTTTCCCCTTTAGGCTTTTAAATTATTCACCAAATCACTGTAGAGAAATCTCACTTTGCCTTATAAGATTTTTTTTTTCAAATGCTATGTTAATATGGATCACTTCCAGAAAGCTTTTCTGCTGTATTGTTCTCAGCAATACTCTCTGTCTGCTCTCTATCAGCAAAACCACTGTACCGTGTTTCATCCTGAGCTCATTTTTGCCTTTGGACCATATTTCTATTATTCCTTCCATGAAGTGATGGTGATGAATAAGTATTTAAGGGGTATTGGATGGTTTCAGTGAGAAATGGAGTGGCAGTAAGCATACAAGAGAAATTTCACCAGCTTTTTCTTCACCATCATTAGCGTTACAGTACTAACAAGGAGGTGGTATTTTTTCCTCACTTACCAAGTTTTAAGAAACAGGATGTAGAATTTCCTCCATGAGTGCTTGTCATTGAATTGTCCAACAGTTTAAACAATTTTCTGAGAAATTCACATCAAATGTCATATCGTATTTCCCGACTGGCTTCACTCTGTCAAAGTAACTTCTCAGCTGCCTCACTTGGTCCCTGCAGTTTGGGGGTGCAGAGTTTCCAGGTACCCTTTCA